>NC_081528.1:10396648-10755815 GCF_030273125.1 Centropristis striata | reverse complement strand
ATTTCCAGGTTGTTTCTTTCCACGGTCCAACTGTCAGCTGTGATGTTAAAAACCTCACAGCTGACACGCCAGATGTTGTCATTGTTAGTGAGCAGCAGGCAGGTGTGTGTTTCTGAGTTTTGTTTACTTTTGACAATCATTTCTGGAGGCTTTTCACTATTTTTTCAGCCTGAATATAAAAGCTGTTGAGTGTTGGCAATGGCTATAGATTGGTGCCAGTTTATTCTTAACTGAGAAATAGAATAAAAGAAAAGAAACTCTGCCATCTGACACTGAAACAAAACAGTTTGTATTTTTTGTTTAATAATTCAAGTAAAATTTGGACACTTTGAGCTACGCTTAGCTGTATGTTCCTGCTGCAAAACAATTATTTCATTTAATTTGTTATATAAGCCACAGAGAGGAGTGAAATAGTGCGAGTGAGCAAGTTGCAGCAGAAAAGTGAGATTTTCTTCTCCTCTTCCTTCCAGCAGGGATGCACACGGGGCTCACAGGTTGACGTGTTTTGATCTAACTGGAGGCTGCTGATCTTACAACTTATTTATCACTCCCAGAGGAAGGACGTGTGGGACTTTTTCTTTGAGTTGAAGCTGCAGTAGGTTCTAATAACTGACAGTGATACCAGCTGATGCTGTCTGTACTGTAACCCAGTCTTACGTTGGAGTCAGCTTCCACTTCACATCGTGTTTGCTTGTGTGCAGGCCTCAGTGTGTGTGTGGCTGAGGCTTTAATTCAGGTTAGGTTAGGTGTCACAGAGATGATTGGTTGGAGTTAGGGCTGAAGGTTGGTTCAGGTTAATGTGAGGGCGAAACAGGCTATGACAGCATGGAACAAAGGATAAAACATGCAAACTGATTTAATACAAGCTGCACTTTTTAAGCCATTCACAGCAATTAAGGTTAACACCTAGGTTACCTGTACCCAAATTGTGTGGTAATCCGCCATTTTGTCATATCCAATCTATTTATGTTTTAAGATGCTGCCGTGTTGTTGTTTGTTTTGTTTTTTATTGGTTTGTTTGTTGTTGTTTTGGTTTTGTTTTAACTTTTATTCTTTTTTTTTCTTTCTTGTATACCAAAAAAGCATATAAAACTATGATTGCTTTGTGTGAAACATGTATTCTAACCATTGTGAACTTGGCAATAAAAAGAATATAAAAAAAAAAAACACCTAGCTTACGGTTTAGGAAATCCTGGTTCTGGTTTAACACAGAAAAAGTTCACAGTGCCTTGAATCCAGACACAACATGTTTAATTGCATTTAACCGAAACAGCAGTATTTTCCTGACTTAGCCAAAGTCTTTTGGTGCTTAAAACTAACCACAGTCTGGATGTGTCAAAGTGTGCTTTGTAGACCCAACATCCACCCCAACTAACTCTCTGTGACTCTGGTGCAGCACATTGATGCAGCACTCAATTCACTCTAAGAAGAAATGTTGCATGTAACAGCCTGCCAGAAATTAGAATATAATTGTCCAAACAATTCAGTAATATCATAAGAATTCAGTAAAATGCTTACAAAACAGCAACTAAAACAGATCCTGGCTCCCTGAACTCCTTCATTCAGGTCCACACACCCTCATGCTCACTACACTGGAAAAAATTGGAGTGACATTTACTTATGAAAAGTTTTTCCACACTTTTCCACACACAATGTTTGTAATCTTCACTCAGGCTATTTCTAAGTAATATTTATTTAATAGAACTACTTTTTAAAAAAAATTAAAAAATACACAAGTAAATTACAGATTCACTGATGTCCCTCAATTACATTTTACTTGGAAATATCAACTAATTAGGCCAATGAACTGGTTTAGTGAATATTACGTGGATCGAATGATTTCATTTACATACAAAACTGAGGACACATAATAACAAATAATCACTAAGTAATGCACTTACATGAAAAACTGCAATTTTAAAGTAAAAGCACTGAATTCGTATTTCTTTGTAGAATGATTGAAATAATAAATACAGGGCCAAAAAAAATCTTTTTTTTCAGTGTACGCTCTTAAACTGAAAGGCTCTTCTGCCGCTACAGGGCCCTGAGTCACAAGCTAGACTCTTATCCAAGTTGCCAAACTTCATCTGATGTGCTGAGTCCCTCTCAATTTTACAGAACCAGTCAAAAGTTTGGACACACTTTCTCATTCAATGGTTTTTCTCTATTTTTTATTATTTTCCACATTGTAGATCAATATTGAAGACATCAAAACTATGAAATAACATATACGGAAGTATGCAGTAAACAAAAAAGGGCAAACCAGAATATGTTGAATATTTTAAATTCTTCAAAATAGCCTTTAACCTTCTGCTTTGATGTCTCAAACACATTAAGAAGGCAAGAAATTCCACAAATCTACTCTTGAAGAGGCGCACCTGTTCACTGAAAACCATCCAGGTGAGCAGCTCATTAATCTGACAAAGAGAACAACAGAAGAGTGTCAGCAAGGTGTCAACAAAACAAAAGGTGGATACTTTGAAGAATCTAAAATATAGGTAACGCTTTATATTAAGGTCCTTGTAATAACCATTGATTAACAAGTAATAAGGCCCTTGTAAGTCCTTACAAGATGCTTATTAACATTATTGTGTGTTTATAAGCTTATATGAGTGTTAACCTCCTGAGACCCAAGCTTTCGTTTGGTATGTCTTGTTCATTTCTCCTAGATATTTTGGATTTGTAGGACCTGGTAAGTATAAAAACTAAGCATTGTCTTTGAACAGGAAGTAGTTCTTGGGGAAAAAAAGGGTTAATTTTACTATATAACACAATTAATTCACCAGTGTATAAAACTTTTTATTTCCTTACATTTACACCCTCTCTTTGGAAGAACGATAGTAAAAGTCTATTCGTTCTCAATATCAAACTACAAACATTATTAAGCACAAATAAGCAAGTTTTAACCATAAAATCTGATCAGCTTTTGTACCTGGTCCACGTTTGTCTTTTGATTGACTTTACCAAGATGCTGCCATCTGATTTTTACACTGATTGATGTATTGTACTTTTTCTAGAGTGTGTACTACTGAGGACAACATGTTATAGTTAAGCAGAATTAAGTATAAGGTCCAGAAAACCTAAAATGAAATGTCCACATGTGAGGATGCAGGGTCACAGGAGGTTAATAATGGCATTACAAACACCCATGACCCACCCATTATGTCTTTGCCAGGCCTTCATTAATCTTATTCGGTTTGCTTATTGATATTAAAATATACTTTATTGCTCATATATTATAAGTTAACTATAAGTTAACTATGCTTTTTGCAACTACCGGATCTAAAGCGAGAACAATGCCTTATTACTATTAATTAATGGTTATTAACGACCTTATTATAAAGCGTTACCAAAATATAAGACATTCTGGTCTGTAACCTACATAATTCCATATTTGCTCCATCATAGTTTTGATGCCTTCAGTAGAAATATGAAATGTTGAAAGTAATAATAAATAATGAAAAACCATTGAATGAGAAGGCATTCCAAACATGAGACTAGTATTGTACATATATATCCTATGACAGCACCTGTCCGTGACCCCACAGCACTTACTCATGTGTAGTCTTCTGATTAGATCTTCGCTTGTGTTGTCCTCTCAGATGTACGTCCCTTTGGATAAACGCTTCTGCAGCCTGCAAACTGCACATGACGTGACTGCAACTACGCCTCACTTCTAGAGTAAGCAAACTGTCTAACTGAGGTTCTGTCGCGGCCCTCTGTGTTGTTTGATGAAGCAGAATGACTCAGTGAGAAGTATGACTTTGATTTACACAAACAGCAGCAGGTCAGGGTGGGTTTGCAGAAGATGTGGAACACTCTTGTAACATCATTTCATCATTTCGTATAATGATAACACAGAATGCAAACATTCAAAAGCGGTGACAGTTATTTATTATGACCTAGAGCACGGCTGGAATCCCCACCAGGCAACTATAGGGGCTTGCTTTGCCCCTGATTATTTCAGTTTATTATTGTGCTCACATGGTGCACATTCCTAAATATGGGGGACAGGGGCCCCCTAACAGATTCAGCTGGCTATAATACACAGCACATGAGTATATAAACACTATTTGGCCACTTAAACAGTTGATTTTAAATTGCTTTTAATATACATTTCCCCATTTAATGTTTAAAAGATGTGGAAAACTTGTTAGAAGTTCTAACATCATAGAGAAGCTGCAAGCCAAACACTAAATATAAACAGTAATGAGGCTGAGTTTGATAAAGTCGCTAAAAACACACTCATTACTGACTTCCACAAACATATTAGAAGGGTCTGTTGGAATATTTTAGGTACATGATAATGATCTTTTTGTGAGGTTTATCGAAGAGCAAAATATGCGCTCCTCAGAGATAATAACAGTGCTGGAAAAAAACACTATTACAACAACAGTAGGAAGCCGGCTGATTGGGGAAAACAAAATAGTCTCTCTATACTTAACAGCTGTCCGCTGTCAATTCTGTAGCCAATCAAGCCCGATTCCCTGCAGAGTGTTTAAAACAGTAAATATTACATCAAGGACTCCCGTTATAGCGCGTGATGTGAACTTATCTCGCTGGAAAGTAGTAAAAGTTGGTTGGGCTGCTGTTCTGTTGGACGTGTAAGCTGTGGTGCTGGTGTTACCATGCAGGATGCAGAGCGTGGAGGTGCCCCCTGTGGATGCAGAGAGGAGATAAACAAATCCATATATTGAACTGCCCTCCAGCGTTATCACAGACACTGATCGACCTTACATGATACTTCATCTGCTAATGCCTGCCCCTCAACAAATCAGCAAAGGGGAGGCTGGAGGAGGATGGACTGTCTTGGCCTTGTATTTCACCTCTTATTCCAGGTAATTATAGGGCTAGAGATTATTTTCATCCTCGATTAATCTCTTAATTGCTGTTATCAGGTCAAAATTTCACATTGCCAAATACAATAGATTAACACTGCAGAAGCAAAAAAAAAAAGATAACCACGTACCAAGTATTTTCTTCATTAATAAATATAAAAAATGATAAGTTACTAACCTATGACGTTGTTTCAATGTATTTTGAAAAATGTTTGCAAATGTGAGAACAGCTGGCTGCACTGTTAAATATATATATATTTTCCATTAATGTACTGTATTATTTTATTATTCTATTTTTTGTCATTTTTTCTACATGAAGTGCCTTAAAAAGGTAAATTACTATGATTACAAATATTAACTATAAAATGGATGTTGAAATCTGTAAGTCTATGTATATACTGTATATGTATATATAATAATATGTAATTATAATGGGATGTTATAGATATGTTCACTGTATTATTTAATTGCTTAATGGTGTTGAATGTTAAATTACAGTGAATTCTATGGAAAAATAAAAAATACACACAATTTTGCTGAATGTAAAATCAAGACTACTTCCTGTTTTCTTACAGCAACAAATAACGAATAACACAGCAAAATAGAAAATCAGTACAAACTTCTAGAGTAGTACAAATGTATGGATACATTATTGTATGTATTTACTTATAATAGAGTTTTTGAGCACTTTTAATATGTCACTTCATTTAGTTTTTAATACATTTTCAGGTGAGAAAGAAACCATTTTGTTTTTCAATATGTGGTCAGTTTAAAATAACATCAGTTTGGAAATTTGCTGCAGTGTTTTTGGAGATGAGAGTCAGACCTCATCAGTCATGTGATACTGCTGCTGAGATTCCAGATACAAACTCATGGTGTCTGTTTAGGTAAAGGGCATATCAGGATCCTGGAGAGTTGTCCCTTTACATAGAGGAAGATTTCAACCAAGGCCGCTTGTAACTTTGTTGAAAAGTAAGGCTGTAGTGTCTTGATCTTGGTTTATCATCCAGTGCTAGTTTTTATATTTTTTATGACAATTTGGTTTCACATATCATCTATAAATAAGATTGAACCCTTCAGTCATAGGCCTACAGTAGTACAGGCATATTTTCGTACCACGTTGCACACAAAAACACATTATGTGGCCAGTTCTTAGAGAGTGCTCAGCAAAATACGAGTACTCTCCAATCTGCCTGCCATTCCAGTATCAGCAGGAGCCAAGTTACAAGCTCCCTCCTCCCCCCGCAGGAAAACTGCAACGCTGCATGTTGCTGTTTATTCCATTTTTTCACACCGAGACCGATGTGTATATCCACTCCCACCGCGCTCGCCAATCTGGCGAAATTCACATAATTGCAGTACTTTCTTCTGTCCTTTTGACGACTGAATGCCAACTGGTCCAAGTCGGAGTCCTCAGGAGGCCGGAGCAGCGTGAGCCGCCATGATTGTTCCTCCTTTTGTGAATATTCAGAAATATTCTCCACCTTGTTATTAACAGCGTGATGACGCACGTTTGGTGATTGGGGTTTGGCTCGGGGACACTAGGTTTGCTTTAGAAAATTGAGTTGGACTGGTCCATGTCTTCTCTGCTTTGTGTCTCTTCTTCTCTCTGACTTGGCTGCTGCTGCAGAGTGGTGAAACAAGAAAGCTATGGAAGCACTTATTGTGGTTCTTTTGCATGTTTGACTGAAACTAAAGCTGAAACTGAATCTTTATTGCTCTAATTGTTCCTCATTAATCTGCTTATTAGCATAAAGGGCACAGTTATGTGTATAATATGTAGTAAAGATGTCTGTGCTTGTGCTCTGCAAGCACTATTTATGCCATTTCTTTGGGAATCTTGTCGTTTTAGACATCTTGGTGCTCATATTTTCTCAGAACAAAAGGCTAATTGTTGACTGCGGTTGGCTCAGGCTAATGTTGCGTTATAAATAAAGGCTCATATTGGGTGTTGCGCATTGTTTACAGTGGCACTGCCCAATAAATAGAGGAGACAGAAGCACAAAGAAAGAGAAGGCTGAGGGAGGCAGCTAAAGAAAGCTTTGTTGTAAAGCTGGTTTCAAAGCAGCAGCCGGCCAGCAGCTGAATAATGATGTCTGAAACTTCCAGCAAACACTTCTTACACAGACAGCCCCCCAAACTATACATGTTTCTCTATCTTTTCCAAGCCACCATGTACTGTCATAATGAATAATTTACTTGCTCATGCCCTTCTGTATAGCACATTTTGTGAATTGGGTGCACGTTTAATATACTAATGTATGAAGACGCTGAATATATAATTCTATATTTAGACCTGAGTAGGGTGAGGGCTGGGTGTTGTTTTAAACTGTTCAACATTAGTACAATACAGTACAATAACTGAGATTTGGTACCAAAATTCTTTTTCCATTTGTTACTTTTGAGAGTTATGAACATTTTCTTCTCTAAAAATCCCTCTTTTTATCCAACAAAAGAAGCCAAAACTCTATTTAATGTTGCCTTAACACAAGCAGCCAATATGAGAACTTTACCCAAATAAAATAAATTAAGTCTAAAATATGTTAAAATTGTGATTTAACTCAGAAACTGTGTTATTAAACTATATTTCGAGCAATAATGTATAGACAATTTACCATATTGGGCAGCTAGTCACATATCAAAATACAATATTTTATGAAGAAAAAGGCATAAAGAACCTGCACACTGGATTAAAGCCCCTGAACTTCATTGGACTGAACAAGCAACATCGATCCTATCTGATGTTAATGGTTAACATTTTAGACTAAATGAGAAATAATAATTTTGTTTGTATCATTGAAACTGGCAAACAAAAAGAAAAAAAGAATTGAAATATCTTCCAAAGATATTTTTTTAAAAAACAACTGATTTATGGCATGATGTGACCCACATTGTTAAAGTTTTAACAGTTCCTCCTGGTTAGAAAATGATCTATAAGTGAGAACATCTCCCCCTAAAGGTCCCTGACCAGATCCCTCACGTTACTGGAGAATAATGAACCTTTTAACACAGCAGACATTTTGACTTCTCATAACAGGAAGAAATCAAGAGCAAAAAGGTTCCTTGACAATGGCTCAGTTACATTACGTGTCCCAGAAAAGCCATGATAGTGAGCCAGCATTCACAACACCAAGACCCTGGAAGTAGCTCAGTGAAATGGAATGCACTCATTATTAATCTTATTAATTACATCTGCGCTTTCTCCTGCTATGACATGCCAAAACGTCTGCTGTAAAAAAGGGTCTGCTCGACAAATAAAAAATACTCAGAATCCAGTAAATAACAAACCACACAAGGAGATGAGTGTGTTTGTTCAACCCTGTCCTGACATGGCATTTAATTTGATACAGCATGGCTGACACTAGACTGAGGTGAGCAGACAATACAGTTGGGGGAGGGGACTTTTTTTTTCAGCTACCACCTCCCAAAATATCTCTGTAGAACAAATACTGCATCATATTATGAGAATGACTTCTACACAATGACAAGCAAAATCAATATTTCACCACCCAGAATGATAATGTGGTAATAATGAACAATGAGGATGCTGACCGTGATAACTCATGCAACAGCACTTCACTCAGTCTCTGAATAGAGGCTGAGTGAAACATAATTGGCAATCATGGAGCCCGAAGCTACAGGCCTGTAAGCGCTAATTTGCAATCACAGGGTGGGGCAACGCTTGCACTCCAAGACTTTTCTGTGTGTGTGCCCCAAGTGTGCATATATATGTGGGAATGTCTAAGTGTGTGTGTGCTCATGAGCCACAAAGTGCAGAAATAATTCAGATGCATGATCAATTTCTGTTACTGTGGGCGATGGTAAGCTGTGCAAAAACAGATTAAACCTGGCATGTACCTTGGTAGCATTCACAGCTGATTAGTGTGTCCATTTATTTATAGAATAATATTTCATTGAAGTGGAGTGGTGGCAGCACACACTCCCTTCACAAAACGGCTCAACTTCAATGCGTTGCAGCGCTTTGAACATCAGTCCGCAACCAAATGCACTGAAAAAAGTATTTTATCAATTTTTTTCCCTGCTATTAAAATTAGCACACAACAATGCAGCTCTCCCTCCTCTCAGCTTTATAAGACATTTTAGTGTCTTTCAGTTTGTTGCTTTGGTTAATGGCCAACAACTCAACTTTGTTGTACTCTCACCTCTCTCATCAGCATTGATTTTAACCACAGCACACAGATGTTTCAACAAAAAAGGTGCAAAAATCCACTGGACACCACCTGCTCAGCACAAAATACAGGTGGAAAGAATTTGCAAATAGCTGGCAAATAGTGGAAAATGTAGCAGCTAAAAAGCCAAACGCAACTTTAACTCATAAACTGTTTAAATTATTGACAGTCTCTGAGTTGTCATCCATAGATTTCTGAAGAGCAAAATTGAAGTTTGGTATGTGTGGTAATGGCTGTCCCCATCTTGGTAGCGTCTGACTCCTAAAGAGTTGGAGCAGGGGTGAGTTGAGGCATCACTGAAAGCAGACATGCCCTTAATGCATAACGTTAAGCCTTTATATAATGTCAACAAGTGAGTTCAATAGAAATGAACCGCACATTGATAATGAAGGGGGAAATAAGCCAAAGAGACCAAACCGTATTTTTGTACCAGGCTGTAAACATGTTTATTTCTGCGGTAATGTTGGCTATTTTAACATAGGGGTCTATGAGAATTAAAACACTTTTGGAGCCAGCCTCAAGTGGCCATTCGAAGAACTGCAGCTTCCTGGCACTTCTGTTTGGGTTCATCGGAGGTTGTTGACTTGTTTCAAACCTGTTTCTGGAAATTAACTTGATTTTATATTTTATTATTTTATTGTATCGCAGCTACGTGTCTCACTCTTGTTTCAGTTTTCGTTTATCAAGAACATTCTATCAGCAGGCTGAAAAAGAAAAAAACCCCGCTTATTTCAGTTTTTAGAATTCAAGTGTAGACAGAAGTGACACAATGAAATATCTTTTATAGTTTGCAGACAAACTGTACTTTACTGCATTTTATATATGGACAAATATGTAGATTTAATCTTTTTATCCGAGATACATTGCTGTCATGCTCTAACGCAGGCATTCTCATTGGAGGATTTCCCCCCCCTGTCAAACGATGTTTCAATCATGAAATATATCTCCTTTTTTGTCTGCTTTTTGCTCATGTCAGTTTTCAGATTATGTTGCCTCTTTATGATGGCTGTAGAGCCCAAAGGCCTTTGCAGTAAATAGAGATTTGCTCTTTTCCCTGTCAGATTGGACAAGTCTTCCCTGCTCTGTATCCTCGGGCCTATACACAAACAGTTGACAGGCAAACTGTGTGAATCACATGAGTGACCCCTCAGAAAAATGAGGGAGCACGCTTTGCAGTTTCAAGGCAACTGAGCTGCATAAAATGATGTTGTGTTTCTCAGCAAAGCTTCCCTCTGATCAGAGAGATATGATGATAAATATGTCAGCAGTCTGGACGCATATTTAGATATTTACTTTAGGGAAAATACGTGAAATGTCTGATATGAAGAAGGGACCAAAATTAAAATGTCATGTTTTTTAAAGGACAGTTTGAATCTTTTCCAATTAGCTTATGCTATTTTATGTCTAACTGACAAATTGCAATGCAGAAACATCCATCAAACATTTATCAACCTGTTGTTGAATCTTATTTTACATAAAATGTGTTTGGAATCACGTTCCACTCCAATTCATATGCACTTAATTGACAAAATATCAGTACAATATGTATTATTTTTGATTCTTCACTTCACTTCACGTCACTTGATGATGATAATATAAAAATAAGACTGCATTGGGAAAAACTAACAAAAAGTCTCAGTGACTTTTTGATTTGTGCTGTGATCCTACAGGGAATAAAGACACCTGGACAAAATGACATGTTGATATTTGGAAATGACTCCCTCTCTGAAGCAGTTGTAGTCGAACATCTGCTGTCTTCATGAAGATAAGGAGGCTAATTGATTTGATGGGGGTCAAAGGTCAAGCTGAGGCCTGTCAGAGACTGCCCCCTTTCAGCACATATTCAAGAAAAAAAGGACCTGAACTGCTGAGTTGAACACTTTTATTTATTTTCTGAATTTTAATTTCTCCCCAGCAGACCTCCTCCAGGCGCAACAAACTATGAAATCATTAAGTCAGATTGCTTCCACTGACTTTATTTCTTCTATATGGGTCATGAACTTGTGTCCCTCTACTCCAGAAACTGGTGTTTGCTGCTTCGCTACGGGCTCGTCCAGCCTAGCAGACTGGAACTAACAACCGCTCTCTGAAATATTTATGTCCCTGGAGAGAGAGAGAGAGAGAGAGAGAGAGAGAGAGAGAGAGAGAGAGAGAGAGAGAGAGAGAGAGAGAGAGAGTGTGTGTGTGTGTGTGTGTGTGTGTGTGTGTGTAAAACACAACATCCAAGCTAATGTGTGCACTGCATTAAAGCAAAGGTTCGTCTTCATGTGCCTGCAGGCTGTTTCTTCCTCTGTCACTGTCAAAGATTTCTTGAGTGGTTAGATATTCATAAACATGGTATTATATCAACTTCTCAAACAGTGAGCAACATATTGCTCGTTGTTTTAAGAGCTCATGGATTCTGTGAATTTTCATAGGCGTGCATTCATCACAGCTGCAGTTAAAGAAAGTCGTTTATTTTAAAGGAGCCCATATAAAATACCATAACACATTTTTATGTTCTATGATAAAAAGTCATGTTTATTAATTTAATTGAAAGAACATTTCCAGGTTATTTCAATTTTGGTGTCATGTTTATTTCATTTCTAAGCCAGAAGCATGTTTGAAGGCGAGCAAATGTCAGTAGGAATCTCTCGTTGTACAGATAAACTATGTGCACACACACACCTACGACAGGTACATTGTGTCAAAGTTGAACAAGGAAAGTCGGTTTTTAATCTGTAATCATGTGACTGCTCCTCATTGTGCCCTGTCTGATTCATGGTGCTGCATTATAAAATTGCAGTAAAAAAAAGTTGATGAATTTATATATATATATATATATATATATATATATATATATATATACATATATATGCTGGAGTAAAATCAAAAACCAGTGGTGACTTATTTTAAGTGCTTGTTACATAAGTTACATAATTATTTAAATCAGTTAGCTTAATGTAGTTATTTGAACCCAAACCATGATCTTTTCCTTAACCCAACCAAGTAGTTTGTTGCCTTAACCTAACCAAAGAGTAACAGTTTCAGAAAGTTAACCACATGTTTAAAATTTGGGATAAAATGCGTTTCGCCTAAAATGTAATTGAGAATGCATCTTTTTTGGACAACAACATCCTTTTTAGGAAACAGGATTGTTCATTTTTTAGCTAACTCTAGGGGTTACAATGTCAGTGAGTCAACCTGCGTGTCCACCACTTTGATCAAGACTGAAATATCTCACAACGACTCCACAGTAGCCATAGTAGAGGTGAATCTAATGATTTTGGTGATCCTCCAGCTCCTCATATAGGAACAGGTCAAAGTCGTCACTTATCCAGAGAAATATCACAGCATCTACCAGAAGTACTAGAACAAAATTACATTACTCAAACCAACACAATTGTGATTGATTGAATGAATGAATGAGCTGGATACATTCTCTTCATTCATACATGAATGAGTCATGGTATCACTACAGTTTCTGTTCTTAAATTCAACACAAACTTCTCATTGTAAATTTATAACCCCTCTGAATAATTGACTCTAAAACAACACAAAAAAAGGCGTCTTGCTGCTACATGTCATCTCCAGAAATCTAGGACACAGCAATCGACTCATGAACACTGTAAAACAGTTCATACAGTTTGTGCATCATTAATGACAAATCTGCTGATAGAGGTGTGTGATGTTTGTTCCTCTACCTCTGCACAGGACTGAGTTTAAAAATATCACCCTGATGTGTTTCTGTTACATAAGCACCACAGAACGAGTTACAGGCGTCATTCTTCATTCCTTTTCTCCTCTTTTTTGAATTTCAGTGTTAGGTTTTGTTCCAAATGCTTTTCACATGGCAGCACTGAGGTTTTGACACACGTCAACATGACATGACATTCATGACATGAAAGTGTCAATTTCTTTGTGTAAGCAGGGCAACAACACCACACAGCTTTTAGCACGTACAGCATGTTCCTTTGCTTCTTCAATTTTAATTCAAATAGTACATTTGGCAGTGTGAGACCCTTGTTCAAAAACATCTATTTTACTTAAGCTAGACGTGGCATAGCTGGCATATTATTCACATATAATTCTAGCCGATATGGTCGTTATCAGACTATAGCATGGGTGTTTATCAGCAGTTACTGTCTCATAAGTATGGGCAAAGATACTGGATTTAAGTAGGATGGTGCATTAGTCACATTTAGGATTACAAAAATGAGTTTGCTTGGATGTTTGTAAATGGTTTCAGCACAGTTTTGCAAGACTTCGTGTAACGTTAATGCTATATTGTGCGAGTGAGTTACAGAGACAAAAACAGGTCTGGAACAAATTTAATTTGCACCTGATTTGTTTATCAGAATAATGCAATTTTTGTGTCAGAATGTTCATAAGACATGCAACCCTTGAAAAATGGGTCCAATATTTTTACTTTTGGACAAAAGACTGAAAGTGAGTACAGATTATGACTCAGATCACACATGCAGGAACTAAGTGGTCAGTGACCAGTCTAAACTGTATCTGGTTTGGGCAATTAGAGACCTACTCTACCTTGTAGTTGGTACAGTAAGTAGGTTAGGTAGGTAGGTTATCAGCTCATTCAAAGTCAGCGGCGTCCTGTAATGGCCGTATGTTATTATGAACAATGGCAGGCCAGTAGTGCATCACAAATAGAGTTTTTCCACCGGAGGCGGTTCGGTTTTAGTGACTTTTCAGACCCCTCTAGCGACTCTTTTTCAAAAAAGCGACTAGTTACAAATCTAGCGACTTTTTCTTGTGCTATTGGAGACTTTTAGAGACTGGTTGTCACTCTTCTTAACATCGGCCCATCCCTCGTCCCAAAGCACTCATAATCGGCACAGTCCTCCCGCAGCAGTCTCTCCCAGCTGCAGTCAGAGCCAGAGATGTTGACCCATTAGCGTCCAGTCTGCAAATAAATCCCACATGCACGACGTCACCGCTGGCTTACAGTCAGTGTCTCTTTTTGGTCACTTTTGCTGGTCCTGAGGCCGGATAAAGGAGGAGAGATGGGATTGTGACAGGAGACAGTGCATTTGTAGTTCCAAACAAATTTTGTGTGTTTTTAAATCTAATATAATTAATTTATTTGATTTGTTTAACTGCAATGTGATTGATGCAGGCGAGCTAGCATGCTTACGTTAGCGGGCAATTGATATCGTGCTAACATTAGCCGGCGATTGATATCATGCTAGCGTTAGCGGGATAGCAAGACCAAAACCAATGTCATTGATACGGGCTAGCAGGCTAAGCTAGCGGGCTAGCGTTAGCTTACTACATAGTCCAACATTAACATCTTACGTTCGGTGTTAATAAGAATGTATTCGGCATCCATAGTAATTACAATGAGTAGCACAGATGTGTTGTAGAGACATGTAATCTTTCGTTGTTATTATACTTGCTGAGAGGGCGGAGACATATACAGACATTAACAGATGCAATGACGAGGCTCTACAGCCTGTGGAAAAAGCAAACATTTCATAGCTGGTCTGCAAGTTAAAACAACTGCGAACCAGCACTAGAACCAGTTCCGAACCGGCCGAGAACTGGCTCTGGTTGAAAAACCCCAAGAGTGTGAAAGCAAAGGGGGACGCAAGGGAACGTAGTATGTTGCTTTTAGGGCAGATGGAAGGGATGATGGAAGGGTCAAACAAAACCAGGACTTTCACTCAGGAGGCTTGCGTTTGTGTCCCATGTTAAACCAAAATTAAATGATATTATGGCGTCACTGAACTTCAGTGTGTCATGTTTTACGTAAACAACTAACCTAACCTAACTAAACTAACTAACCTTAGAAAAGAAGTGTTGTAATCTAAACCGGATAAAACTGTGGCCTTTTTTCGGTGCCTTAACCTAACAAAACTGAATGGGCTGATAACAAGCTACTGGACCTACTAAAAGGGAGAGTAGGCCCCTACATGTCCAAACTTCTGGTATTATAACTGCTGATAAATGCCTAAATCAACAGTGTGATAATGTCCAGTCAGTTATAACACAGTTTTGAACTACTGCCCCAATTTCAGTCATCAAAAACAGCATAAGGAACATAAATTAATAAATAAATAAATAAATAAATACATGCAAATAAAGAAAACAAAATAGTAAAATATATTGCTATGCTTTAATAATTCCCTTGTTTTGTTCAATCAAAATAAAAACCAAAAACTGAGAGGCTGAATCCGAGGGTTGCTTGGCTTATGTGTAATTGCAAACAGACAGCAGCCTGTATGACACAGAATTGCCATGGAGAACTGTGTGCTGTGCCCTAAAATACTGTAGCACCAAAATTGGCTGCTTATGATGCTCGGTGGAAAGAATGTGCCATTAAATGGGATTCTGTGAAATGAAACAAATGAAAGTTGTCGTTTTGTTGTCTGTTTCGAACGTTTGTTGACCTCCACTCCACATTTCTTCCAGTGTTTAGGGAGAAGCTCGTCTGTGTGATTTTATGACCGTGATACCGGTTGTTTAAAGGACACACACTCTCAGCTGAGGCTGCAGTTTGTGTTTGTGGAGGCCATAAAGTCAATTAGAGCGAGGTCTCAGCAGGCTTTCCTGTTTATTGTACTTCCTCTTTGACTGATCTGAGGCACTGATGCAAAGACTTGTCGTGGAATATCATGACATCTGAATCAAGTCATGTTTGCATGTCACCATTAAAAACAGTTAGAAACTACATAGGTTGAAATCATTATTGTTGGAGTATTGTTTTTCACAAGATGCATTTTTAGTCTCACTGGGCCTCATAAATGTATCAGAGATACTTATAATGTAACTGCTTTGTTGTTTTATATTAAGATGTCTGTTTTGTGGTCAAATAGTAGCCTGTCTAATCAATTCCAAAATTGTAAAGTAGGGGTCTCAGTTTTTCTTCCAGTGTTACAAAATGAGCCTCTTGTTAAAAAAAAGGAGTGAATAAATCATAATCTGCCATCCCGTCGGACACCCTAAAACACCCAGCTCAGCTGAGAATATAAATATTGTTTTGCTGTTTTACAAATAGATATGCATGGCAGAGCTTTCTGACTTTTTGGCAGTTGATATAGACATGATATCATGACATGATATTTTTTCCATTTTACAAACATAGTGTAGTTTTCATTTAAAGTAAATGAGTCTCATTATCTGGAAACAGCAGAATGAGGCATATGTGTATATGAACATAAGAAAACGGCAGAAATGTATCCTGTTCAGAAATCACCCAACATCTGTCTTCCTTTAGGAAATAAGAATTTAAGACTCAATAATACGATAAAAACTTTTTTAGAACACTTTTACACATCAACATCTTCATCCAAATTGGGCTGAAGATACCAAATTGTGAACACATATCATGTTTTTTTTTACATTGATAAGGTGAAAGTGTATTTATTGTGTTTTAGCCATTTTTTGTCTTCAAGTTCTGAGGGAAATATCAGCCTGTTCATCTGCTTTATGATCACCAACTAGCCTTTTCCTGCAGGTAGAGCACAGTGAGATTTTGAGCTTTTTAACTGAAAAGAGCTTCAGCCAAAAGTGATATTAAGCAGTAAGAGTGAACCAAAACAGTACATTTACATCCGGACATATTTACAATGATCTGAACTATAAGCTCTGTAAAACCAGGGAGAGCAGCAGATTGTCTTTCACTCTGTCACATTGTTTTCACATTATCATTTACATCGATTATAGTCTTTGGATTATTTCATGCTCCAGCAGAATACATATGGGTAAGTGCTGTTTTAAAGTACTACTTCACAACATTTTTCATACATAAGATGTCTGGTTTTCTACTCTGTTTGGCCATTTGATACAACAGAAATAGATTTAACAGATTCCCACCAAATAAACCTGTTTTGCATATGTGCTGTCCTGTCTGATCCGTCCTTCCAAATATACTTTCTCCGGTGGAAATAAATTCATGCATTTAATGTTTCCTGGTGCACCACCGATTTATATCAAAGATGGAGATGAATAAATTACCAAAACAGGTCCATACTTATTTCTTACACATCTGCTGATGTTACAAAAGCCTGGCTCTGTTGCTGTGGTCAAGGCTGTTGATAAGAGCAGGTTGTGGGGGGGTTTGCTCTGCAGTGACCTTGCAACAAATGGCTCAATTATCCGAGGTACCAGCTTCAGACTTCATGCATTCTTTGGTTAACCCCTTGCTGTCACACACAGTCACACACACACACTCGCTCAAGTGTGCACCAGCCAAGGAGTTCAGAGGTCACCGCACTCCGAGCAGAGCCTCTTAACTTTTCTTCCCTCTCTTCCACTTGGACTAATTTGGTGACTTAATGACCAATGCCTTGCAGGAGGAGTTGGCCTGCAGGAGGTTATAAGCGGGTAAGTTGAAGTCATATGCAGTTAAATTTCTCATAAATGCCAGGTAAAGTGTATTGAAGCCATAAAATGCTTCATAAAGATTCTTTGCAGTTAAAAAGTTGGATTAAACAAGGACCTCTTTATACCATAGGAGGTGGTTTTTAGTTCTGTGACAGTCAGGGACAGTGAAAATCATCGTCTCTGTCTGTGAAAATCGAAAACTGTTTCATTAGTCTTAAAGTCTTTAAATAAAACCTCAGCCCCATTTTAAATTCTCACATAGTGTAAGCAGAGTGTGTGAGATGGAATGTGAAATGAAAATCAATCACAAATGCTTTTGCTGTTAAAAATCCCTCCCAGTCTCTCCCTGGTCTTGTTTTGTTCACAGCACTTTCCTTCCACATGAGATCATTCTGGGTCGCTGCAGTATTTTGCCACACATATAGCTCCAATTACTACCAAAGATTGTTTACTGCGATGTCGGTAATAAGCATTTAACATTATCCTAATGTTGTAAACTGCAAATGAAAAAACAGCTTTAAATGGGTTGACTGAATCGTTTTGTACCATTTGCATAAGAAGAAAAACAATCTGAAGTAAACTGCAAACTCTGTGAGTGAAAAAGTGAGATTAATCACAACACTTCCCTCACAGAGCTGAACTGAATGCTAAAATTAGAGGTTTTTCAAAAATCTGTGTCGCGACCCACCCATGAGCTGTGGGAGTTTCTGAAAGGGTTGCCAAGAAAAAATTAAATTATTAACCAAATATGTCTGTCTCTCGCTTCACTGCAACTCCCTGCTGTCCACAATTTTAACCTCTGCTTTGAAAGATTCTTTAGACATTGTAGGTTAGGATGAAATAACGCTATCAGTATTTAAGCTGCATGAGCATTATTGCTGCACTGAAGTCATTTACTCTAGTATTTGCATGTGTTTGGTCAGAAAAACTACATTTGTGAAAAATATATATTGGTTCCCCTTAAATAATTAAAAAGGCATATAATTAGCATCAGTATCACTAAAAATCTGCAAAGCATTCACTAGCATAGTATTTAATTTGATGTACGAGCTACATTATCTAGCCTGTGAACCAGAATCTGCCATGTTCATGTTTTATTTCCTCCAGCAGAACTGCCCAGTCACTCTCCATTTCAGTCACATTTCCACCCGATGTGGCCTTCACCAAGCCAGCCACAACCGTTAATCTCACATAAGGCGGGTTTGGTAGGATGACTCACATCTAGCGCAACTCATGAAACTTAGATCAAACTGATTCTGTTACTGCGTTGTGAGACCCATCTCCCCTAAAAAACGACAATACAGGGCAGAAAAAATACGACGCACATTTATGTTTTAGACTTTCCTCGGCCGCCATCTTGCTGAGGAAGTAATAATGATTGATGTTGATGCAGAGTTTAAATGGGGTATAGCTCTAACAAATTGAGTTTTAGTACTTTTTTGGGCAGTCTGTGGCCTAGAGGTTAGGAATCAGGCTTGCAACTGGAGAGTCGCCGATTCAAATCCCGGTACTGACAGGGCTAGGACTGAAGTGCCCTTGAGCAAGGCACCTAACACAGCTCCCCGGCGCAGTAATGTGCTGCCCACTGCTCCTTGCATGGTGTGTTCACTTGTGGGATTAATAAAGTAATCTTCTTTTTAATTTGGGAATGTTTATGGATTTTTTTTGGACTGTCTTATCCCATAGGAATAACCTGTATAAACTTTCAGAATAGTTGTAGTTCCCTTTCAGGTAAGGAAAAGATTGTGGTCTTGGTTAAATATTAAAAAACAGTAGCCCGAAGGACAACACACTTGTTTACTAAATTAACATTTTACCAAAACCACCAAGGGTCTTTCCCCTACCTCAGTTTAAGTTTTGTTTCCTAAAAATAACCACAGTTGAGGCCGTTGGCTGTCTCTTTTGGCTTTGTCCTGTTAAACGTCCGTGTGTATTACACACCACATCCTGTAATTTCACGATTGTTAAAATGCCGTCTGGAACAATTAGTTTAATTACTGAGCAGCACAGTGAATGTTCATTCACCACCTCCCACTGTAATGTTAATTCAGTGGATAATTCCTGAGCATACTAGAACACATAACAAACCTATTTCCTGCATCAGTTCTGAGAGAATAGGTGACTTTTCTCTGCCGCAGCCCCATACCGACATTTAAATTGGAGTATTTTTAATATAAAAATCTTGCCCAGTGTAGCTTTAAGTCCCAGGATTCATCCGGAAAATTGATTTAATTCATTTAAAGCCAGCATGCAGCGTGGTTTCTTTGTTCCAGTAATAAGAATGCATTAGGAACTGCTTCACAAAATGTAACCTGGAAGCACAATAGCGAGACAACAGGGACTTAATGCCTAGAGAAATATACAACTGATCTGCAACATTTGCAAGCTATTTTCCTCTCTTCCTTCCATCTCTCTGTGTTACTCCTCCCCTGTCTCTCTCTAAGCGTGCTCCAGCACTCCGCTAATGCATTTCAGAGAAGATTGCTCTGTCAACCTCTTTAAAGGTGGCGATTCACAGCGTGCCACTTCCTTCCCCTCCACAACCAATATGCAATTATTGCCTAAAGTGGGCTCTACGCCGTACCAGGTGCTGCAAAATTGTGTGTTTTGCAGGAATGCTATCCATCCAGGGTATACTGACATTATGGGCCTTTTATGGTAATGCATTATTATTCCTGAGCAGGTTTTTGAAAAAAAAAAAAAAATCCCCCAAAAACGCCGCCACAGTCTAAAAAGCATGTGAAGTGACATTGTTGGTGACTTTGGGGGAAGTGCTCTTTTATAGGAACATAGCCTGTCTTGCTCCATTGTTGTTTCTGTGCTGGGACGGGAGAAATAACGAAGGGGGAAGATACAGGATACACAAACAAACAGGGTTTTTTTGTACAACACAGGCCCACAGCAGCCTGCACCAAGCTTTTAAAGTTTTTTATTCAAAGTGTTATTTATTTATTTACCCGAATACGACCCCGAAGTTTCTGTAAGTGTTGCAGGTTTCGTTCCAGAGATGAAGAAGAAAAGAGTGGGTGTGGTTGCGGCTACAAAGAGTCCAAAAGTATCGTTTTTTTACTTTTTTGTTTTTCTGTTCATCAGCATTCTCTCAAAGCTATGTGTGGATTTATTTCTATTTATGTTGATATTATTTTTAGAGGACAGATGGACCTTGAAACAAAAACACACTTGCTCAGATTGAAGTGCCGTTCAGATTTCACATACTGTTTGATAAAGCAACCTTTAGACAGGGTTTACAAACTGTAACTCTTAGCTTTATTAATGGTTAATACATTTGTTTTCATTAATGACTTACGACCCATTAAATACTGGAAAATAATTTATTAATAAATTAACATGAATACAATAATTTGTTTTCATTAGACTTAAAACAGATCTATTAAAAATATTAATAAATACTTTAATAATAAATACATATGAATAAAAGTATTTATTTTAATGTATTGTTTACAACTGATCTGTTAAATATTGGAAAATAATTTATTAATAAATTAACATGAACAAAATCATCTGTTTTCATTAATGGCTTATAACTGATCTATTAAATATTAAATAATTTAATAATAAATAAATAAATATGAATAAAATTATTTGTTTCATTTATTGCTTACAGCTGACCCACTAAATATTGGAAAATAACTGATTAATAAATAAACATGAATAAAATAATCTGTTTTCATTAATGGCTTACAACTGATCTATTAAAGATTAAGAAATAATTTGATAATAAATAAATATGTATAAAATTATTTGTTTTCATTAATGACTTATTACTGATCCAACATACATTACAAAATAATTTATTAGTTAACTACTTTAAATAAAATAATTTGTTATCATTAATTACATATAACTGATCTATAAAATATTAGGAAATAATGTATTAATAAATTACCAAGAATACATTTTTTTATTAATGGATTTTTACTGATCTATTAAAGATTAGAACATGTATTAATAAATTACCATGAATAAAATATGTTTTCCCTATAACTTATCTATTAAACATTGAAAAATCATAAACATGATAAAATAATTTGTTTTCATTAATGAATTATAACTGACCCATAATACATTGGAAACTAATCTATTAGTAAATGAACATGAATAAAATAATATGTTTTCATTATAAGCTTATACCCGAAAATTAGAAAATAGTTAATAAATTAACATTAATAAAATTATTTTCATTAGTTACTTATAACTGTCCCATAATACATTAGACATTAGCAAATTAACATAAATTAAATAAATTGTTTAAATTAATGGCTTAAAACTTATTACAGAATAAAAATAATAAATACATGTACATTAATTTAATTATTTGTTTACATGTCATTTTACATTTTCATAAAGGACTAATCTATTAGTATATGAACATGAATAAAATAATATGTTTTCATTATTAGCTTATAACCGAAAATTAGAAAGAAATGATAAATTAACATTAATAAAATAATTTTCATTGATTACTTAGAACTGTCCCATAATACATTAGACATTAGCAAATTAACATAAATTAAATAATTTGTTTTCATTAATGGCTTAAAACGTATTAAAGAATAGAAAATAATAAATAAATGTACATTAATATAGTTATTTGTTTTCATGTCATTTTACATTTTCATAAAGGACTAATCTATTAGTAAATGAATACGAATAAAACAAGTTTTCATTATTAGCTTATAACCGAAAATTTGAAAATAATTAATAAATTAACATAAATAAAATTATTTTCATTAATTACTTATAACTGTCCCATGATACATTAGACATTAGCATTTTAAAATAAATTAAATAATTTGCTTTCATTAATGGCTTAAAACTTATTAAAGAATAGAAAAAGATAAATAAATGTACATTAATATAATTATTTGAAATGTTATGTCATTTTACATTTTCATAAAGGATGCCTCAGTGCATGTTTTGGCATTTCCTATATGTGCAGCTCATTCAGCATTGTCTAAAGTGTGTTCCTGAGGATCATGGTGAATGTAGGCCACCATTGTGGTCCAACTTACGACTGTCATCTACATTTGACCCATCTGGGTCTGCTACAATGACCTTCCTTTGTATACAGTTTGAAACAACAATGCTGTATTCAGAGAAACAGAGAGTCCGCAGGGGCTTTCTATTGCTTGTTTATTTTCTCTTGGACAGAGACAACAGCCACCAGCACCAGCATGCTGGGCAGTGGGTACACAGTTGCATTGAGACACTTCTTATATAAAGATTGCTTCTTGTTAAATCGTGAAAAGCTGCTTCTTGTTAGAGGAGAGAAAAGCTTCCCCCCAAGCTGAACTGAAGACAGCTCCTAGAGCCCAGATGGCCGAGTGTGTGCGAATGTCGAGCAAGTGGAAGCCCTGAAGAAATGCCAACCGAGCTATGAATCCGAGTGATGGATGTGTTTCATTATGGGTTCAGCCAGAAAAATGACTAAATATCTTCAAAGTATAGTAGGGAAAGGTTAGAGTCACTTCCAAGCATTAACAGGTTTTTTGGTTCCTTTGATATCAGGCTGTTATACAGCTCAGTAGATTAAAGTTTAGATTTTAAAGCCAGTATTTAGTACTAACAGCACTTAATGGGGTTTCATATGCACATGAAACTCTTGCATGTATTTTGATAAACTGAAGGCCACGATTTAAACTGGTTTATATGAGTTTGATTTAATTTAAGACACAACGTAAAAAATGCAAATTAAAGGTATGGGGAGTTGAACCAATAGTGGTGCTGTAGAACAATATTTTAATGTGCATGGAGTATTAAACAAGCTAACCTTGTGTACATATCTTTCCAATAATTAAATAGTATTTATTTTGGTCATCAATAAGTTCCATTCTGTGATATTTTTACTTAGGAACCAGGCGGCAATCTCCTTGCCTGAGCATGGAAGCCACCAGGAAGTGCATAAAGCCTGCAATTCACCGAAAATTCCAGTAGGGGGTGCTAAGTTTGGCTGCAAAAGAAATCTGCCCATTCATTTCAGTGCTAAATTTGAAATTCTCACTTGATTTATTACCTCAGAAAAATTTTTCAGGGACAACATTATGGTCTCAATCGCTAGTAAAAGATCTTCTTCAAGACAATTTGATGTCAATAGTTCTAATAATGGCCCCATTTAGAAGAAAATAGAAGATAAAGAATCGTATGATTTGGGGCGTTTCTAGCTTTGATTGACAGGTCACTGACAAGGCGAGCCGTCACCAGGAGAGAAGCAGAGCGTATCCACGGCAACGTGTCAATAAAGTTATATATAACGTTATATAGATAGAAAAGAGGACGTTTAGCGGTTTGGTCTCATAACTTTGACCCTTTCACACTATATTTTCACTTAATGACAGTTTATTTGAACGTTTTGTTCATTAAAAATGTCTTGTTCAGCGTTTGGTTGGACTAACAGACACTCCAAGGAGTCGCTGCTCAGTTTTCTGAGGTAAGAAAGATACATTTTGTTTTTGTTTTTTTGCTAGCTAAAACTAACATCCCAGTTAATGCTCCAGTTAATGCTAACATGAATTAGCAGCGGCTTCTCTCAGTCGGGTTGCCGGTGTAGAGATGCTTGTAGTCAGTGTCGTCAGATCCCTCGCGCTCCGCCACAGTCCAATTATGGTCTGCTCCGCGTATCGGAAACATGATGGCGACGCAAGATTGCGACGAGTGTAACGCTGAACTCGAGGCTTCCAACGGGCAGTCCACAAACCAATGGGTGACGTCACGGTGACTACGTCCATTATTTATATACAGTCTATGTTAGGAACCAACTGATGATATCTCATCACTTGCGAGCTCAGCTTACAAACCTGTTCTCATTACCAGCTCTACCAAGGATTAGTCAGGACCCCTCTAGTCACATTTTAACGTACTGGATAGTCCTATAAGATAAGATACTATAAGATAAGACTTCATTCATCCCACAGTGAAAATTAAGTAAGCTATGTGTCATACAATAAACTTCCACCATGGTCGTAGTTTTAAACAAGTGGGACATGTGCTGTGGATGCAAACAAAACTAGCTGGTTGGTCCCCTTTAGTGAAAGAATCTACTTGGTTAAGGTTAGGAAATAAATCATGGTTGGGCTTTAAATTAATATATTTGTTAAGTAGTTAATGACTCAATGTCAAGACAAGTCAGGTGTTTGTTTGACCTGTCCAACCACCTTGATGTATATCTTATAGACGCTAAATGGCCTTGCATGTCAGTACAGAGGCACAGGGCCGTAGCAAAGTATCGTTTTTTGACAACCTGGAAATGACAACTGTCTGGCCCTGTATCGAAAATGTCTTGGTGTATTCAAAAAAAAAGGGGGAGAATAGGTTGCAGCGGTACAGAAACATTCATATTCAACATATTCGTGGTTAAAAATGTAGAGATTTTACATAACTGTAATTTGCATGAACTTAATAAGGCCAACTTTTATTCAAGCAGCTGGGTTGAAATACAATTGTTAGGTCTTAAAAAGCAGCTTAACAGCAGCTGAAAATCTTGTTTTTGCTGACATCCAGTGTCTAAAATTCTTAATTTGCTGCAGTGATGTAGAAGTGTACTACAGTATACTATGACATCACTATTTGTTGTTGGTAAAGTTGCACTTCTGAAGGCAGAACACATTTGAAACTTCCCACCAGAAGAGGCAGTTAAACAGTGCTTCCCAGCCTGTCACTCTTGATGGATTAATATATGTTTTGGTAATTATGTCTGTTTAGAAAGAAAAGCCCGCAGTGTGCATTTTATTCAAAGTATCTCCACAAATAAACAAAATGAGCAGCAATTTTTTAAAAACGATTCCATCTCCTTCAACTTGCAAACTAATTGAATTCCGCCACCATAATGAGTTCCATCCATTTATTTAATTTAATTAGCTTTATATTTAGTTGAGCAGGGACACATTAAGTTGAATGAGGCTTTTGATACAGTATAATGGATGAATTAGTTGATTAAATTTCACTTAAGGTAAAAAACTCAGGGGATGAGGCATCATGACATTAACGACTGACAGCGCTGCAATGCAAGGCATCATTATGACGAGGAGATTGAGAGCTAATTGCCTTTGCCAACATCCTGACCGCAGAGATGTACCAGTCAATACGCTTTACAGCAGCAACACAGACGCATTATGGGTTTGTGTGGTCGCATAAAGACTATAAATGAGAGTATTACAGTCCTTCCGGCTTGGGACTTCAGAGCACATTTAATAGGGGCTGTACACAAAAAATGACTTGTCATGTTCACTACCTGCTGTGTTAACCTCAAGTCCTGTACCTTTATGTAACCAGCACAATCAGGGCTAGAAGTAGGAACAACTCAAACATGTCTTTTGTGCAGAAAAAAAGTTATAATGACGTAAATCATAAAAAACAGAATAACGCAAGTTGAATGTCCCTGATAATATATATATATTTATTTTTAATAAAATGGTATTCATATATATGACACCTTTCAAAGTGCCCACAAGTGTCATGAATATTGGTTAAAAAAATCGGTTCACATGCTATATATATATATATATATATATATATATATATATATATATATATATATATATATATATATATATATATATATATATATATATATATATATATATGCTATATATATATATATATATATGTTATATATATATATATATAACGGTCACATAACAAATATTCACTGAAAATCTGTTTACACAGAGCAGAGAGGAGAGGACAGGAGAGGTTGTAAGTACAGGTTGTAAAAATTTAAATAGTTCAATATATATATATATATATATATATATATATATATATATATATATATATATATATATATATTGAACTATTTAAATTAAAAATAATAAAATATAAAAATAAAAATAAAAAAAATAAAAATTTAAATAGTTCAATATATATATATATATTGAACTATTTAAATTTTTACAACCTGTACTTACAACCTCTCCTGTCCTCTCCTCTCTGCTCTGTGTAAACAGATTTTCAGTGAATATTTGTTTTGTGACCGTTCGTCTCAGCAGAATCAATCATGTCTTCACAGTGTCCCCGAGGAGTAGAACTTAATGTTTTTAACAGGATCTGGTTATCCCAAACGGTTTATTTTGGCAACATTTTAAATGAGACATGTAGAATAACGTGATTTTGACAGAAATATCTTGAATTTAAGCTTCTTTTTGATGACTTTTTCTAATGGAAACTTTCGTAACCTATGATCCATTCAAGGACTGTTGGAAAGTTCAAATTTCAACGATAATGCCTGTTTTTAAAGTTTCTGTCTATGATAAACGGTGGACTTTTTGGTGACCTTTTAAAAGAAATATACATTTCGATCCCATCGGTGGGGTTCAGACAGCTCCCTCCCTTTTCCATTTTTTTTCTTTGTCTCAGAATAACTCTAAAAGATGCTGTCAACAAACTAATTTAGAAGACTGCACAGATCCTCATTTGGATCTGCTATGATGAAAACCAACAGGATACAGGGAAGTCAGACTCAGCGAGCTGGCTCCCGAGTCAGAATCCGCCACCTCACACCATCTGCTGATGTATTCTGGAGACCTGTGGGTGATATGTATGGGATGTGTGTGTGTGCACGAGCGCCAATGCGAATTCTGTGTGTCGAGTATGTCAAGTGTGAGTTTATGTGTTTGTGCAGGAAGTGAAGCTGAGGCATATGGCCTGCGAACCTTATATGAGAATAGACGGAGCAGGAGGGGGTGAAAGGCTGTGAGTAGTGACACTGAAGCTGCTCTCATTAACAAACTTCTCAGTTAACGAACGAGATCTATGACGTGTTTCACACCTTTTACATCTTCACATCTTTCTTCTTTAGTGCAGACAAATGAGGCCCTCTTAGAGACCTTATTATTTTTTTATGCATACTTAAATAGCAAAAAAGAATAATCAACTACAGCCCCAATGGTTAAAAGGCTGTTAGATGTATTGAGCACATTGATAATTTGACTGAAAATTAAAGGACAGCTATTACTTCAATAAGTATTTCATATGAAAATTGTATGTGGATAAGTTTGCATCTGAAGTACAGCTTCACACATGAAATGACTGCAAGGATGGTGGTCATTAAACTGGTATAAAATGTGATGTAAGCTCTTAGCTGATCATCTCCATTTGAGAATGAATGATGCTCTGATGGAGCTGCACTCCAAATCTTCCCACACAATTGAATCAACGCCTCCATAATGCAGCATCCTGTTATGTTCGGGTACTCAGTGAAAAGCCTCATTCCAAAACCTAAAGAGAAAACAACAAACATGTTTGTTATTTCATTTTTTGCAGCAATTTTATCACCTTTCTTGTCAGTTGCTCTGTACCAATCAATCAGATTACTTGTCTCCTTTGTAAATGTGGTTTTATTGTTTGTGTGAGTTACAGTAGAGGCCGCCATAACTCAAGACAGGCTATAAAGTTGTTGTTTTTTTCTGTTGATTTTCTGCAGAGGTAATGAATTGGACCAAAAAGGTTTGTGCATTGATCAGAGTAGAAAATTAATCAAATCAGGGTTTTCTTTAGCCTACTTTACTGAGAGAGTGCAATACGTTAATTAGCACTGACATTCTTACAGTATTATAATATTTCATGATGCTAAAATATGAATTTATAAATAGATAAAAAATGAGAAAAAGTATAGCATGTAAAGGGGAAAACAAATAAGAATTACCACGATTAAGCATTTAAGTCAATTATCAATACTTGCAGGTTTTTACTTTTTAAATGTGACAGTTTGCTGCTTTTGTGTTATATTATATATATAATGCAAACAACATATATGTGGGTTATAGGTTGTTGATTGGACAAAATAAGACATAATCCAATTGTGACATGCAGATTTCACTTTTTTTTTTAAATATAAAAACATATATAAATCAAAAACTTACAGATCCTAATCCAAATCTTTGATGTCTGTTCATTGTTAATGTAATGTTTTGACCATTTTGACTGTATGACCCTTTCTTAGAATTGAGACTTTACTGTCCAGGTGATAAATATGTAAAATAATTCCCAATCACACGAAGATCCAACATAAACAGTTATATGATGAAAAAACCAGATCACAAGTCTGCCAACAAACTGACCCCAGAACTGTTTTTGACAGAAACAAACAGAGAAACAACAAAAAAAAACAAAGCTGATCCTAACTTTGAAATATTATGAATCTTCCTAGTAGATGAACTGATACATTCTGTCTTTGTTTTGTTCATATCATATACAAAAATTATCTAAGAGAGCATTTGTGGAATATTAACACACCAGAAGAGAACTGGTTAAATGTAATTTCTGAGGAGTTCTGAGAGGCATGGATTAATCATTTCTTTCAGTGTGTCACATGAGAGCAGGGCGAGGGGTCATCTGACTGTAGGAGTCCTCCATCACAAGTCCTGAACAGTGAAAGAAAACAAATGAAGCACTCCACCACGTCTCAGTGGCATGTGAACTATGTGTGACGCGTCATAAGGCGTCTATTGTCTGACTGCAGCTCGAGAGGCAGAAGACGTCAGCGGTACAGTATGACTGATGAGCAGTCACAATCTGTGATTCTCCAAGCTGCTAACAAAGAAAAGCAAAGGCAAAACATAGTGACTGCAAGCAATGATATTTATGATTCTGTGATAATACAGTCACCAACACAAAGTTACATCTAAATAGATGACTGAAATACATAATCTAAGAAGACCACGAGAAGAAAACATTTACAACAGTAGCTGTGTTTTCAATAAAGTCTAATCAAAATTTGATGCAAAATTTGAAATGTTACATCAAAGAAAATGTGAATTAGGGATGTTTCCATAAACTAGTTTAGAGCGAATAAAAAAAGCTGTATAAACATACTTGGTCAAAAGATGGCAGTGCAATGTATTGCTGTAGGCTAATCCGTCAGTAAACAGGAGAAGAAGAGATTGAGAGAAAAAATTATTTAAAAAAAAGAGGTTGCTATCGGACTTCTTTGACCACCCATGAGAGAAAATAATGTCTTCAGGAATGAGATTCAATTGGGCAACTTATAATTGTTCTTTCATGTCAGCTTGTCTTGAAGCAAGTTAAATCTATGCTACGTCAGAACTTATTTGGAAAAAATAAATAAATCGTTTCCACCTCTCATTTAGCACATTAACTGTTTTTAGAAAAATACAAAAAAAAAAAAAAACACCTCAAGCAAGCGAAAAACTTTAATGCCCCCTTTTTTTTTTTGCAAGTTTTATCTTCCAAAAGCAGGGAAATTAGTTGATGGAATGTGACTACTGATAGCAGTAGGCTACAAGGCAATTTAATGGAAATGTTTGACATGGAGCAACAAACTGGCTGAGATGAGTTTTGCAACTTCAGTCCAGTGTGTACTTGCATTTTTATACATTTATATTATCATTATATCAGTTACATCAAATGGTCTTAAAAGCAATGAAAATAGTTTGTTTATTGCAATAATTTCTGGGACCATAAATTGTCATGACGGGCCTAACTATGACATGAAAAACTATCATGTGTGGCTTTCATGTTTGGAATGAAAATGCTTGTGGTGATGACTTTGTGTGGCATTTTGGATGAATCTGTCAAAACACTCAAAATGTTTCAGAAAATATTTACAAATTCTTCTGTTCTCTGTTCAAACAAATAACTAAAACTGTCACATGACCGTCATATTTCACATGACAGTCTGTGTTGGTCTGTTTGCTGTGGGCTGCCATTAATCAGGCTGTCCTCCACCATTCTGAGGAGGACGGTTTGTCTGAGAATGTGAAGCATGTCGGTGGGAGAACTGAGTGATTGGCAGATAAGAAATGGTGAGAAATGCACTGATGATTTAGAGGGCTTTCGAGTGAAAAAGAGGGGGAAAAATACATGGAAAACCTCACCTACATGAACACTTGCACACGTGTATACACAATGGAGACACACAGAGACCCGCAGAGGTCTCTGCTGTCACAACAAACAGAGCGATGGGGGACATGCAGAGTCGGGAGGCGTCTCCAAAATCAGCTGTCTTTGTGTAAAAACAGTCTCCTGCTGTTTGTTCAATCGGGTCATTTCCAAACTCGGCAGCCTGGGCGGAAACACGTGCAGAGAGCCGTGAACTTCCAGATAATATCTCCATCCTCTGTGGAGTCTTTAAGTCCTGACAGCTAACAGAACAATCGGGCTACACTCACAGTTTTTTTTTTTTTTTTTTACACCAAATGCAGATGGCCAGCGCCGCCCAGAGCAGAGACAAAAATCGATATTTTTTAAAAACATTTATTTAACCACGCACTCAACAAAGAACACATTCTTGTTTACAGAAATGGCCTGTCAGAGTAGCTGCAGGGAGACGGAGAGCTCATAGAAAACACAGCAGGCTGAAGCCCAGCCTTCTGCTGCCGGGCACGGAGCGGCTCCACTGGAGCAGTTAGAGGGTAATGGTTTGCTCAAGGGCAACTGGGCAGAGGGATGCTGCTCACTGATTCCCCTCATCTGATCTTCTGGAGGGAATTCAAACCAGTGACTTTACTTTACTTTCTTTTCAGAGTTCCCTAGTTTGCTACTCTACAAAAAACTACATATTTGGTTAATATTTGAAATATGTAAACAAAAGTAATTTATGAACTGAACAAAAAAGATATAGACCAAAAGGGTCAAAATATGAATATTAATGTTAGTAAAGTTTTTCTAAACTATGGTTGAGTTAAATCTTCCATGTAAAATGAGTCAGTATCTGTACTGTGATGAAGGGAAATCCTCATTGGGTAGCTGCATGCTGTGAATAGACCTCAGCCTCGTAAAAACATTGACAAGGTTGCTCTGCTGCCTCTGGTACAGTGGTATTAATCATTTTTAAATGGATTGATCTTGTGTTTTATGCAGTTCCATGTAATATGTAGAGGAAAAACAACAACATAGACCTGCATTTAAATCTCTTAAACTAGTGATGAGTGTGCACAGCTACCGTGGTCAATGTGAAGCACTCTGCTGCAGCAGACGTGTTTCTCAGGCAGCAACTAGTGATGTCTCGTTCTTGAACGATTCGTTCTAAAAGAACAAATTACTTTGCAGAATGAAAGGTATTTCCTGGAAAGTTTAGTTCTTTTCTCAACTCCTGTTCCGTCTCGTGTGTCTCTCTCTCCAGAACGTAAATCCACCCCTCACTCCAGACTTATTTTTACTTTTCTTATTTTGTGTTTTACCTGCAGTTGGCAACCAGCAATAGGTGTACTACCGCCACCTTCTGGCCTGGAGTTCCCTCTCGCCCTCTCAAAGGAACTGTCGCTTCATGTCGCATCTCAGTCACTGGTTCATGTACTGAAGTGCTAGTACAGTTGAACGAGATTCCTGATTCGCTCTTTGTCTCACTCAGTGAGATGTTCAAAGAACATACTGCCTCTGCCATTCAGTTCACTGAAGTACTGGTACAGTGAACTGGAGCCCTGTGAGAGTCTCCTGTTTTGATAACGGATGCTTTTATTTTGAAAGGACGAAAAGAGACTTCCTGTATATCTAAAAAACAAAATCAACTGAGATTAAACTGTAAAGATATCGCCAAGGAGTTCAATGTTTTAGCTCCCGAAGAGGCACAAGGTTAGTTTTCACAGTAATCCTGCATATTTAATATTATTTTGCTCTAATTAATAGTCTTGTATTTCTGTGTGTTTATAATTGTTATTGCAACTCTGAGTTTGCAAACTGTAACTTTATCCTACTTAATTCTCAGCAAATTGGCTTTTTCATGTATGGCCGTTAGCGAGGAGAACGGGGCGATCAGCCGTGTTTCAGTTCAGTGAGTAATGATGACACACAGTCATAGCTCCGTTAAAGTACTGAATGATTTGTGGTATGAATCTTTTGTACTTATCTTTTTAAAGAACAGATTCTAAAGATTCAGTACACTGAAAAGAACTGCTGTTCCCAGCAAACACGGAAGTGCCTTAAACCTGCAATCTTTAAAAAATTCCAGCAGGGGTCGCCAACAGGGGTCCCATGTATTTTGACCATTACTGTTGTCATCAAAATTATTGACCTAAAGCTCAATTATGAGACTGTTCCGGTAGATATAAAGAATATATCTACAACATCCGCACATGAGAAAGATTTTTATTAAAAAAGAGATCATGAACTGCAAGTCTGGTTGCAAACTTCGCTCTCTGTGCAAAAGTTGGATGTGCAACACCAATATCCACTACGCCGACCCTTTATATTTAAAGGGTACAATACCTCCTGTATTGGCACTAAAATTTGGCATATTTTTGATGATCGTGAGTTGCCGATGAATCTACTAAAAATTATTTCTGAGGTTGTTGGGCTGATTTTCTAGTTCACACAAGAAAATAACTTTAGTTGAATTATTCCCGCTCCAGATAGGAAAACACAGACAGACAGACAGACGGACTGACTGACAGATAGATGGAAAAACAAATAAACAGAGAAAGAAGTGAGCTTCTAGCTGGCAGTGGGAAGCAGGTCGCAGTGACAGCTTTAATGCACCAAACAGGAGCATCATGGCTGGTAAAGAGCCCCCCTCCCCTCAACCCGGCCCCTCGGCCTCCTGTAGACAGCAAGTCAACTGTGTCATTGGCCTGCTAATGGGAGGGATCACGCATGGCTGTATAACAAGAGCAGGACAAGCTGTCAGTGGTCCTCTGACAGGTGCAGTTTTCCCAGAATGCCTTGCAGCCGTGCCGCAGAGCACCGTCGAAGCCCCTAAATCTCCGGCTGCTCTGTGCTGACGAGCCAAACACGTCCATCTCCCACAGACACAAGTAATTAGGTTTTCACCCGGGCCTCACACAGCAACCTGGAGAATACTCTGCTGCTGCTCTCGCTCGCTCCCACTCTTCCTTTCTTTCACCTCCAACCAACCTACTTCAGGCTTTTGCAACATGTGTGTCTGTGTGTGTTTGTGAGACACGAGGGAAACAAGCCTGAAAAAGACGAGACAGAAAGCCTGGGAGAGAATGAATGACGATGATGCACTAAACTCCCACAGCTAATAATGATTCGTTACAATAACTGCCAAAACATCTCATCGAGCAAGCGAGTGTGGGAGTGGAGCCCTTGTCATTCAGTCAGGCCCGCTGAGCAAAAACATCATCACAACAACAGCTATTTATTTACATAATACGGTTATATAATGAATATAAAGCGTAATGCAGCACTACAAGGCCAGAGCTAATCAGACGGCTCAGAGTAAGAGCCCTCAGAACAATCAGTCTGGAGGTCCTAATAATTCCAGTAATTGAGATCAGAAGCAGTTTGTTTGTGTTACCTAAGTTGGTATATTTGTTAAATCGGAGGTTCGTTTAACCTGCAATGAACCAGTCGTGATCAGCATCTGACTCATTTGGTAACATTTTGTGGTGAGGGTATGTGAATTTCATGCATGAAAGAGAATTTGTTCATGCTTTACTGCAACAGGAAGCCCAATTCAAAAAAGTTGGGTTGTCTAAAACAAGAAGAATGCAATAATTTGATAATCCTTTGTGACATATTCAATTAAAAACTGTACAAAGACAGTCTATTTTTTGTGCAAACTGATTCAAATTGATATGATTTTGATATTTTTTGGTTTATATTTTATACAATGTCCAAGCTTTAATGGAAAAGGGCTGTCCAGGAATTTACAGCATCTCATGCATGACATAATGCAAGTAGATTATCTAAATTAATGCAACAACTGAGGTATTTCAGTCATCATGATTTATGAGTTATTAAACATAACTTAATATCTTCTTCATTAGACTGCAATTAATGGAATAGGCAAAAATGTTTTTCTGACTGTATGTATTCTGCTGAATGTTGAATTCATGATGAACTAACTTTTGTATTACTTACTTACAAACAAAGTGGTGGCCTGATCTTTAACACTGATATAACCTATAATTAAAGGAAATCACATGCATTAACCATTACTTATGCATTTATTATACATGTTGTACCCTTCTTATAACTAAATAATTGACGGTTGAAAAGGAGCCCAGGATTATGATCTAATTTGACTGATGCATAAAACAAAGTTCATGCTCTACAGTAGCTGCTATGTAGGAGAATTAAATTAGGATTTGTTGCCAATAAAGTCATTCACTTGTTTCCTCTTCACGCTGATAAAAAACAAAAACAAAGAATAAAACATTTCTGGGGTGGTATTATGTTTTTGCAGTTGCAAATTGGAAGCATATTAACAATGTATAAAATACAGGGTTGTCCATACTCAAATAGCATTATTATGTTTTAAAAAAATATTCAAACCTAACTACTTTAAAAGGAACAACTGATGAATTTTATGGGGACAGTTGTTCCCAACCTGTGTAAGACAGTTGTTACACTAGACCTCTTAGTCTATACATTGGGATAATATTGTACTACAGAAGTTTTACCAACAGCTTTAAAGAACTGTATTAAATAGGCCTTCAACATTGCCATATTTACATTTATATTCAAGTCACAGTGACGAATCACAGCTTTTCTCCTCTCCTGTAATGTTTCCCTTCACACACTTGATGAATGGCTGAAAGGAGCTTCAGGAGTAGTTTTTATACATTTTGACTTAATATGTTTTGCTGTGATTTTGGGTCGCTGTTACCTATTATAACAGCAGCTGTGAAGCCAATCGGATTACAGCTGCAGTTTTCTGCAAAAGAGCACAAAAACTTTTGTTCATTGTTCTGTTATATAAAGAAAATCATGCAAACATTACAACACTGTACATTACAGGTAGATTACAACAGTGTTTAAGACATTTCTAGGTTTGGTTTATTTTGTACTGCAAACTCCACTGTTACTTGGCCTACATACAGAGTGCAGCTCCAGTTTGAGCAGCTTGCCTTGTTGAAGCTACAGATGAAAAGAATACAGAGATGGACAATATGAATCCTGGATAGCAGTTTATATTCTGACATACTTGAATAGAGACAACAAGCAATATGTGTGTTCTGCCCCTTCGCTTTTTAAGGCCATTCGACATAAGTAGGGCAACAGGAAGATACACAGCAAAAGGATGTTTGGAACACACACACTTACAGGCCAGACGTAATGTTTTCGATTCTGTCGCTGAAAAATGTGAAATCATGCATCTCGCTGTGTGTATTTTCTAGGCCAGGACTGTACGCCAGATTCACAGCGAGTCCCGCCATGAAGTGGGAACAAATTTATCTTGGCACTTACTTCCTGGCTACAGCAGAACAAGTCTTCATTGCATCCTCATAGCTGTCGAGTACTTTTTGCACTACAACAAAAATGCTGAATTTTATCTAGCATGGAGTTACACAGTCTGTTTTGTGCTTTGTTTGTGTGTGTGTGTGTGTGTGTGTGTGTGTGTGTGTTCCTTCCTGTGAATATGTGAAAGACGTGAAGAAAAACAAAAAAGCTGTCAGTCGGTGGAGGTAGTGGTCTGTCCAAACCTGTGAACAAACTTGTGTTTTGACACAAAAAACTGTCTAAAAAAAGTTTCCAGTAACTATAATTGTATGCACTGTTTTGGAGATGTGTCATTTCAACCATAGGAGCATTTTGGAGGCTGTAGTGTGTGCTGCTTAGTTGTACTGCCATTATGTGAAGCCAATTCTCTGTAGTTTTTATACTTCTGATTGAATTAGAAGTATTGAGTACCGCATCATATATTATGAAAAAAGTAACTAGTAACTACAAGTGACAACTGGATTAAAAGTACAATGTTTGCTTCTGAAATACAGTAAAGTAGAAGTATATTGAAGCACTCAGGTAAAGTAGAAGTACAGTACTTGTGTAAATGTATTTAGTTTAATTCCACAACTGCAGATTAGTGACAGATTATAGAGTGGAGAAGCATAACAAAGGCTGATGATGGCATTCAGATCACAATGGCACACTGGTTTAGTGAGTATGAAAATTATTTGAATAATATTCTGTGACCATGTAGTCACCAGATCTCGACCAAGCTGAACTCTTAGGGAGACTCTGTTTGACACAGTCATTCACAAAAACATCGAAACACTAAATGAAAGCAGATAATGGAAGAATAAACCACCAAAAGTGAAGCAAATGCAGACAAGTGCTAAACATGTATTCTTTGTAAAGGCCAGCAGGGGGCAACTTCATTGATTGCAACAAGAAGTCAGTTTGTATGAAAGTCAATAGGAAAATGACCCTACTTCTCACTTGATTTATGACCTCATGAAACAATCTCATAATGGGTTTGTGGCCTCAATTGCTAGTGTCAAGTCTTCTTCAATACAGCATGATGTTCATTTTGTAAATCATGGTCCCATTTAGAGTAAAATAGACTGTAAAGCAGGGAATTCTTACTTTTTGATCGACAGGTCACTACCACAGTGCAGTGTTTACTTTTTTCAAAGTGATTTTAGTTAATCAAACTTAATTGTAACATTTCGGTTGCTTGAAAATGTCTTGTTTAGTTTTAGGTTGGACTAAAATACACCCGACTGCTGCTGCTGATCTGTTCTACCCATGCGATGGTTGCAGAAAAACAATAAGGCGACAGCCATAAACCAAGATGGCGATGGCCACAATGCCAAACTCGAGGATTAAAAATCAAAGTCCACAAACCAATGGGTGACATCATCATCCACTATTTTTGTAAAGTCTACAGGAACAATGCAGCTCCAGAGACATGAATCATCTAAGCTCCTCTGGAGGCTCACAGTGGACCAACACCTAAGACACAATGGTTTTTCCATTTATTTGTCATCCATCTGTGTGTTTTTTGTATAACTGGCACTGAAAAACTACACAGTCCAAAGTGAGTTTAAGAGTTTAAGAAAATATCTAACCCTCAATCTAACAATATTAAACCATTTTATAGCCTCTTGTATATTTTTAAAACTAGAGATTCATTAATTATAAGACAAGCCTGTTTTTCTTAAAAGGGGAAAAATGTGGAGACATAAGGCTTTCACAGCAGCATCAGCACACACCAGAGTGTGAAGGAATAATGTGTGGAAAGGTAGGGGAGGTGCTGAGAAAAGACCTGCCAGCTGACAGCCTCCATTAGAGAGAGTCTGGGCTGCAGACCGGGGTTAACTGGTGCAGATCAAGCTGATACGGCACACCGGCAGCTGCTTTCTCATTCACTGTCTGCTCTGTGCAGCACGGCTCAACCAGGATCTTTATTGTTAGAATATGACACTATGCTTGTTTGTTACCACTCTGTGTATAATCATGTATCAGCTGTAAGGAATCTCAACTACAGGTATTGGAAATATCTGGTGCCCATGCATCACTAACTATGTTTTTATTCAAATGTGCAGGGTTCTGCAAAGAACTGTAAGTCACTTTGTGTTTGCATCAAGATGACACAATTAAATCAGCAGCAGTAACTCTGATACATCACGGCACTTCATTTCTGCTTCCCATCCCACCTTCTTTTTTTAAATGAATGAATTATTCAGGTGCACTTGTGCCGAACTGGGATACAGGGTGAGATCATAAAGAATACATTAACATACATTAAAGGTGGGTGTGTTAAAGGCTGCGACAATTAAGCCCCTCAGCTCGACCCAGGATGTTGAAGCTCTGTATAACCCCGACACACCCACTGTTTTTATTTTCTATTTCCTTGGCCTCTCTGTTGGAGTGGAAGCATATAACAATGAGTGACAGCATGACATGGACACTGTGTCTGTGTGGAAGAAGCACAAGAAAGTATCACATTGTCAAGATGTACCAAATGTGAAGAAAATGTCAGCCCTTATCACATCATAGTATATGGCAACTTTTCCACCATAGCAACACTTAGAATGTGTCTTGTTTCAGCTTTTACACCAATTCTGGTATTCTTATGTGCACATTGAAAAACAGCAGAGATAAAACTGAAATCAACCCCAATTAGACAGAACACTTTTGGCAGGTTGCAAAACTCTTGGTGCCTTTTAAAAAGAAGCTTGCTGTGTCTTTTTTTAATTGTTGTTGGTCAGCCACTGAGTTACCCGTCCTCTCAATTTATCCTGTTGGACAATGGGAAGAAAACAACCTCTGGAAGTCAAGATGCAACGTTCAAAATAACAATGGCAGACAGACTGCTTATTCAATCACCTGCCAGGTATATTTTGAATGTGCAAAAATGCAAGGTGCTCAGCAACGCAAAGCAGCAAACAAAAACCTTCCCTCTTATTAAAAACAGTTGCAAAAAGCAGGCTAAAAACTAGCTATATTTAGGCATTTCACCATCCGCTGTAATGCGGCCGCCCCCATCTTGCTGACGTAGTAGTGATTGACAGCCAAGCAAAGTTTAAAAGGGCGGATCCCCACATGCAGTTTCAGGATGGGATGGTGGATGGGATGGGTGTTAAAACAAAAGTGAACCATTTTTAACTTAACTTACGTTAATCACATTTTTTACGTAAATCACGTGACCCTTGTAACTACCTCATTTTTTTGCCCTAAACATAAGGTCAGTGGTTTTACAACATAAATCCACAGAAACTGCAGCCAGTATGTCGGTGTTATTTTTCGAATGCGCCGCGATGTGTTAATATGTGCCGTAATTTGTGGTACTGACGCTCGACCTCTTCTGCCGTTTATGCTGGAGAACTTGTTGGCCTGATGGCTGTAGGAGCGAAGGATCTTTTAAATCAGGATGAAAAGCACAATGCTAAAAGAGCATTTTGTCTAATTTGAGCCTCAGATGTCTTGTTTCCTGGAGGTATACAGTATGTTAGTCAAGCTTTAAGTCTAAGTTAGTCTGTTTGATATTCTTTAGCTGGCACTCTTTTTCTTATCTGTACATCCATGTTATGCTCATACTTCAGAGCTAAAACAGTCACTTGATCAAGAGATTTCTGCCAAGGTTGAATGTTACAAAGTGAAAGTCATTTCAACATTAAAACTAAACCTTGGTAGGCAAATGAGCGTGGTGTGTGAGTCATTACTCTTTCATGTCTATTTATGCAGATTGCAATCGGTCTCACCCATTTCTGTGATCCATATTTCAGTGCCTTAGATAGCATAATTTCAGGCTATGCTGTTTCTATTTTTGAGGCGTCCTCAGACTGTGAAGGCCCAAAGAGAATATATGAAACCCTGTTTGAACTGCTAAAGCAGAATGGATGGAGAATTCATCTGAAAGAAAAATTAGAAAAGGCAACTTGTAGTTTTTACACTAAATCATTACACAATTGTTCTACAGTGAGTTACACTGGCTGTGGCAATCAATTGGGAGCAGATTTGTACACCAAACTGTAGTTTCACATTTAATTCCTCAGCATGCAGCAACACAGTTATTTCAAGATTTACCACCTTGGATTTATTTTCTGCAGCTTTAAGTGAAATATGAGCACATGTGGTGGAAGAGTCTCCCACACAGTGGAGTGAACAAAGCTCCGTTTTTATACCAAATACTGCTCTGATGGAAAATCTGTGTCGAAATGAAACCGTACAATCCGCAGAGGAGCTCAGCAATATCTCTTTAACACAAACCTCTGACATCCATCTGTAATTGTTTTCCTCATAATTTTTTCCTCAACTGAAGCAATAAATGCTTTGCTCTTTTTCTCCCTGTTCATACAGAAACAATTCAGAACTGCTTTATTACAGCATGAACTGAATTAGAAGCACATGATCTAAAAGATACATTTAAAAAAACATATTTATAAGGAACCCCTTAAGAGAAATGTAACTGAATACACCAGCAGATATCATTGTTTGTTAAGTAACTGAAATGGAGTGAAAAAAGAGATAAACCATAAAGCTATATAATAGTTGTCCTTTGATTTATTACATTATTCTATTTACAGGTCTTTTTTATCTACTGCTATTAAAAATGATAGCTTGTTTCTTTCTGTTTATATGCTTAAAGTTTAGTTTAGCCAAATGTTCTCACTCCTCTCTAACCATGATGACTCAGATATCTATTACTTATGTTGACCCTCTGACTGTGATAGTAGTGGTCTGCTTTTTATATCTGTGCCATAGACAGACTGTATATAAATAATGGACGTAGTCACCTTGAAGTCACCCATTGGTTTGTGAACTGCCCGTTGGAAGCATCGAGTTCAGCGTTACATTCGTCGCCATCTTGCGTCGCCATCTTGTTTTCGATACGTGGAGCAGACCATATCTGGACTGTGGAGGAGCGAGAGAGATCTGATCACTGACTACAGCCTCTCTACACTTCAACCTGACTGAGAGAAGCCGCTGCTAATTCATGTTAGCATTAACTGGAATGTTCATTTTTGCTATCAAAAAACAAAAACAAAATGTTTGTTACTTAGCTCAGAAAACTGAACAGCGACTCCTTGGAGTGTCTGTTAGTCCAACCAAACACTGAACAAGACATTTTTAATGAACAAAACGTTCAAATAAACTGTCATTAAGTGAAAATACAGTGAAAGGGTCAAAGTTATGACACTATAACGGGAAACATCCGTTTTATATATCTACATAACGTTATATATAACTTTATTGACACGTTGCCGTGGATAAGCATTGTTCTGCTTCTCTCCTGGTGACGGCTCGCCTTGTTAGTGACCTGTCAATCAAAGGTAGCCATGGCCCAAATCAGGATTCTTTATCTTCAATTCTCTTCTAAATGGGGCCCTTATTTGAACTATTAACATCAAGTTGTCTTAAAGAAGATTTTTTTTACTAGTGACTGAGACTATAGTGTTGTCCTAAAAATAATTTCTGAGGTAATAAATCAAGTGAGAAGTTTTCTCATTTTGTACTGAAATGTAAACAGCTGCCCCAACTCTCTGGAACTCCCTACCTATACATAACAAAAATCCAAAATTCAGATTTCACTCCTTCAAAAATGACTCAAAACCCTTCAAGACAGCTTACAAGACCTGACTCCCACCGCCAAACCTTAACTCATAAACTCCTCATAAATTTAATTTTTTTCTCTGTATTTTGTATCTATTTGTTTCAAGTATTGTGTGCGTCCCGGTGGCTCACACCGGTAGAGCGCTAACCATGTATGCCATGTGCTGCGGCGGAGCCGGGTTCGAATCCGGCCTGAGCTCCCTTTGCCGCATGTCTTCCCCTCTATCACCCCCTTTCTATCTCTCACTATCAATAAAGCAACAAAAATGCCAAAAAAATAATCTTTAAAAAAAAAACAATTATTTTGTTGTAGTGGGCTGTGTCCGTGCCCCATGATTATTGGCTGTAACCCTGTCCATTTTTTCTAACTTTAACCAAGTAGTTTTGGTGCCTAAACCAATGCAAATAGTTCAATATCGCAAGAATGATCCTCATGTTAAAAACAGCGACCAAACTTAAACTGGTGAACTGTCAAAGCTACACTGAGCAGTTGTAAAAATCAGTGTTTCCTCGACTTTCACACACACATGATGTGGACATGAAGCCACGTGCTGCTACCTTACTCCTCAGTTGCTTTGTGAAAATGCTGGTAGGTATTGTTCAAGCAGAATTTGAGGGTGTTGTAACCCTTTAAAATGGAAAAACAAGCAGGATAACAAGAGCTGCAGCAACATGCAGCCGTGCAGCGCCATGTTTTCATGCACCAAGTGAAGGCAACGACATGGCACGGCGACAGCAGATATGTCCTCTACACGTGGTGAAATAGTAGTCTGTTGTGATGATTAACATCTGCTGCCTTTCTCCTTCAACCTTGGATTTTCTCCTTGCTGTGTATTTGTTTTGACTACAGCGGATCAGATTCTATCTGTAAGGAGACACAACTCTTTCCACATCTGCTCACCTCACCAGAGTTCATGTGTGGAGCCACTTCTGAATCAACAGCGTACAGTATAAATAGTCAAAAAAAGTCAACGCTTAGTGATAAAATAGGGAACAGCAAAGTAGCTGTGCGTCATGAACAACAAGGGTTTCAAAACAGCTTGCTTGATAAGCTTCTCACTCATACAAAACAAGGAAGATTATTTTATGTTGCAGCAGGAATTGCTTCCCAAAACATAAAGCCTGAAGCGATAAAATAGTCAGCAGCTTACTAAAACTGAGTGTATATTCACTACAGTGGAAAGACTTATGAGTTTTGCTTTAAAATCATATCCCCAATCATCCAAAATCTACTCAGAGCTCATTGAAATAATTCTATCACACCTGGTATTTTGTGTGTTTATGTTTTCATCACTCTCCCTGCTGACATGTGGAGATTGCAGTTTTTTTAGTGATTGACTCGAGCATCTGTTCACGCTATGCTCTGCCTGGGTTTTGTTCCAATCAATAACGATTTTTTCTTTTCCCACACACTGCTTATTGAATGAAAGCACGAAGGTGTCTAATCCACCATCCAGATGGTCTAAATGCAATTCTTCGCTCCTCCTCCCACCTTGCTTACTGAAGACTTCATTCAGCCAGGATTTCATGTCCCATCTGCAGCTGAAGCACAGGCAGTGTTCGTCAACTAACTTGTTTTCTGATTTCGATAAAAGAAAAGTAGGTGGAATTTAGATGGCACAAATTACATTACTGATTTTTGCACTATATTCATCTGAGATCTTTATATGCAGCTGTCCAACATGTAGTTTAATTGTCTCACTTAACCAATCCCCTAACACAACTGTTGTTGCCATGTTGGAATATTGTACAGGGTTCGTACACTTTAGCAGTGGTCGAATTCAAGCATTTTTTAAGGACTTTCAAGGTCAGTTTTCAAGCTTTTCCAAGGGGGAGATTTCACTTAACCATACCAACAGGGATGGTTAAACACTTTTAGAAGGAATGGTCTTTATTTCAGATAGGCTACTCATCATTTTTTACATTGAACATGTGATTATCTATAGTCTATAGATGGATATAGTCAGATTTCAAAAGAAATACAGTAAGAATTTCAAGCATTTACAAGCACTTTATCCAGAATCCAAGCACTTTTAAACCTTGAAAATACAACATTTAAATTCAAGCATTTTCAAGGATCAGCCGTATGAACCCTGATTGTAGAAACCATTTCAAAAGTGTCAGCATTTTATCTTCCAAAATAATATCACTGGACATAATGCAGAATTGTCTAAAACAAATAGTCATGATCGGTTTGGTGTGTAGGTTGAAACCATCCCGCTTCTGTGGCCAGTTGCCAACAACTGAAATGTAAGTGTTGTTTATTCAGGGTATAAGCTTGTACATCCTTTAGTAAATAAAGTTGAGCACAAAAGTCAATAGTATGTCTCTGCAGATTCAGACCCACAGTTCTAGACCCTTTGTATTTCACTTGTATTTAAAACTGCAACTAAATCAGCATCTCAAAATCCCTAATAAGAGAGCTTGATTAATCAAAGTTAATATTTTTCAACCTCTTTACAGACACAAACAAGGCCAAAACCTAATAAGAGACAAAAATACATTTCAGATATTCTGCGCTGGATGAGCTTAATTTCTGTCCAATGAATCGCTAAATATATGCTATAGATTAGCCTAATATTAATGTAGTGATATAAGCACATGTGATATATAATATGAATAATAAAGGAAGTGTGTGTAGGTGTATGACATGATATACATAAATTCATAAAAAATTAAGTTAGTTTCATGCTTGTATCAAAACGTAGGCCCATATATGTTTTTTCTCATATCATCCACTTCATTGCTTTAATCATTTATTCATGTTTAATTTAAAGCACATGCTAAAATTATTTGTCATCGAGCTTTGGTTTCATGAAACAAAGGTTAGTTTGTAATGCGGTCTCCAGGTCTGCAGACACACTTTCTTCACAAAAGTTCATAAAGTTACAATCTCAAAGAAGTTGTGTTCTCTTTGGCAGCACCTGTGGTGGTAAGCTGTAGTTCCAGGTGTGTTTTTGAATCTCACTTTCACTTGTTTTTGAAGTTTCATTATTCAAATCCCATCGTTTTGACATGGGACATGATCCCCGGTTTCCTGAGTGAAAGTTCTATGTTTGTTTGATCCTCCAGCTTGCCCACCTGAAGAGCAACATTTTGTTTTTATACTCGGTTTCCTTTGCTTCCTCCCTGACTTTCAAATATCACTTCCGCCTTGGCCTTGTTCATAATTTCTAAGGCCGTTGGAGGGCACCCCTAAGCAACACATGTTAATATAGCTGCCCATTCAATGTGCTGATAACGACCTACTGGCCTTACCAGTAGGTGGAGCATTCCCAAACTCAACCATAGTTATGGGCTGATAACTGCTGACAACTGCATGTAATATCATGCGAATCGGATGAGCAAAGCGGCTCCTTCTGGTGAGTGTCACACGCCAAGGGCTGTGACAAAATGTTGGTATGCGATGAGCTGGGATGACATGACGTGTTGACGTTTCAGGCATGCTTACTATTATAGACAGTAAAACACTCTGAAAGCAGCTTATGGAGACGATGTTACAACACTGCTGCAGGTAACAGAGGTTTACGTTTGTTGCCTGACCTGAACTAACCTCGTTCAGTTATATGCAAATAAAACCTTCTGTGTGTTTTGGCTGCCCAGGTGGGAGTGACCAAAAAATCTGATAGTGTCAACTGAGCTGTCAGTCACAGGGAAACTGACATTCAAATACTTTTCCTGTTATTGTCTCAACTCTCTGTCGCTCTTTGTATTATGCTCTGTGGTCAACCCCACCCATCCATTATGAATGTTAAAACAAACAGCAAGAATGACTTTCTCTTTAAAATAGTTTTTGTGAGTGCACATTGGTCAGCCAGGGAAGTCAGAAAGTCTGTCATAATGATTCAGAAACATCACAGCGTTGATTAAGCATGTTTTACTCCACACTTTGACCAATAGCTTTGTTTATGAAGCTCATGTTTCCCCGGTGAAATATTTAAATTGTGATTGATATGGTTTTCTTAACAAAGAGTAAAACGGCTTTGTATGCAGTTTTGAGAAAGATGATTAAAGTTATGTGGGAATTTTTCAGGTGGAAGTAAAAGATTGGATTGTATTAGACAGCATTATAATTTAAATTTTAGTCTAAACTTTTTGTCCAGCCCTATTTGCATATATGGAGAAGATAAAATCTCAGAAACACCTCTGAATATAATGGAGTCCAACAAATCATCCCAAATAACAAAGCAACACCTCAACAATGACTGCAGAGCTGAATCAACACCTCTTAGAGATGTCAACAACAACTGATTCCAAGGTTAGGACAGGATTTACTGCACAGGTATTATATTTCACTGTATTAGACGGAGCAGGTGAACCTAACTCTGTGTATTTCTACTCATGGAAACTTTGCAGGCTTACCTCAGGGTCAGGGGAACGGGAACACCAGTACACATCGCTTCCAACAGCTGAATCACACAAAGAAAACACAAAGAGCAAAGAAGGTGAGAGTTCATTCTATTCCTACAGAAACATGCAGTGAATAGAAAGGCAACATCCCATGAGACATACAGTCTGCAGATGTCCAGCACACTCTGTAAAAAGAAAAAAGTTTCAGACTAAATCGACCTAAATGCATTTTAAAAAATTGCAAATGCCAAAGCAGCTGTGGGAAAAGTCCTAAACTGAGATTTTTCAGAACTTTTCACAAGAAACCTTCATGTATTTATTTACTCTGTGTAGAATGAAAAGGTTCAGTGTACAGGACCCTCAATCCACTGTCCCAACAGAAAAAAAGCATTTAACAAAGCATGAAACTAAATAGCCTTTTCACTATAAACATTCTGACTTGTCAAAGCAGGAAAAGCACACGTGGAACTAACAACATTAATTTAAGTGCCCTAGTAGAAGCAACAGAGCACTGGAAGTGGTGCAACTGAACTCAATGTAGCCATGATAAATTATCAAAAATTGTGTTTTTCCTGCTATGACATGTCCAAATAGCTGTTGTAAAGAGGTCTATTCATCTCTTAAAAATAGCAAGAGAAATTCCATAAATTTTATTTGCATTATTTAAACTGCTCATCTCACCTTAAGGTGAAAAATTACACACAAGACCAGAGTCTTGTGTGTCAAGAAATGGTCGAATCACATTGTCAGGATTAAAAAACGCATGAAAGACAAGGTGTTATTATAGTATGAGTTTAAGGATTTCTTCACCTGTGGACACAGCAAATGTAGCAGTTTTCCCATTTTCAATCTTAATGCTAAGCTAAGCTAACTGTCCTTTGCACAAAATACTTTACGTAATGCACATAAAAATCTGAAAAATAAAAACTACTCTTTTAAATGGTCTAGATCTTTGTTTTGCAGCAAACCTACTGTTTATGATATTTATATATTACATATTATATTACCTTATCTGCATTTGGCGACCAGCACCTGCAATGTCAAAGATTTTTTACTTTTAATTTGAAATTCAAACAGTCAGCTAATTTTAAATAAACTCTAAGAATACATAAACATACATATTGCATTAAAATGTAAACCAATAACCAAGATGACTGACTGAGAACCTGACAAATGAAGCGCGCGCGCACACACACACGCCCGCGCACACACGCACGCACACACACACACACACACACATGAAAAAAAGTGTTTGCAGGTGAGAGGCTGCACTTCCTGAGTGAATTAAGATACTAGCAAAGGCCAAACATTTAATGATAATAACGTCAGTAGAGCAATTTTGGTGACAAAGTAAAATTCGATGCATTGCCAGTCAATAAAGATTAGATATGTATGTCAGTTGAAGGTTCTTCTTTGTCTAAGGCTTTTCAAAGTCGGCTACTATCTGCAGACTAGAAGCTCTGTGCTCCAGAGGATAGACCTGCTCTGCTGCTGTAATTCACTCCTCTCTCACTGATTGAACTCGACAGGTACTTAAGCATTGACACGCAGCGGAGAATACACATTTTCCACAGCGCGTTATCCCAGACAGGATCTGCCTGCTGCAAATCAGCGGGCTGAATTCTGCTCTCTGTGCACTGATGGAGTCCGGCAGTTTTAATTGAGTTGTTTAGTGTCTTCACACTGGCAATTTAATCCTGGTCCCAGTGTCAAAGGCTGGTAAAGGTGTGTGTCTGTGTGTGTATGGGGGGGCTGATTTGAACTCAACACGTTTGGAAACAGGGGAACTCAGCTGAGCGTTAATTACAAGTGATTATCATTCATAGGTTGTGATTCCCTGGAGGCTGGGGTTATTAAATCTGTGTTTCAAAGGGGAGGTGAATTTTAAATTTACTGCAGAATTTTAAAGTGGAAAAAACAAAACATTGAATTGGAAACAATAGCTGTAGAATTCACAGGGGAGTCTGGCTGTTTTTTTGTTCAAACCAAATTTAAGCTAAAATGGAGGGACAGGGCGGTTGCACCCAATAATTCTTATCCTCAGATGCCTTTTTGTTAGCGACTATTTAAACTGTCCAACTATTTCAAAGTGAATTTTGTTGCCACAGTTGGGTGCAACACAACACTATCAGGGTGGCCTGATGAACACAGCTTAAAATATTTAGGGAATAAAGTAAAGTATAGTAAAGTGTAGGGTGGTATAGTATACTGCCCTACAAAGCCTAACAGAAGTGACTGCACAAAGGGTAAAACTGAGAAAAACTGCTTTAAAGTTTTTAAACGTTTTTTAACTGGCCGGTCAAACTGGTTAAGTTAGTAAGTAGGTAAGAGATATGACACCTGTATTGATGATGTAATGTTTATGTTAAAAAATCATGACGATTTATTTGACCTTTGACCCCAAAAATGTAGTTACCTCACTCTGGTTTTGCATTGCTGTAAAAGGTTCTAATAGTAATGTACTTTCAGCTTTTAGATTTTGTTTTCACTGAAGAAACATTTTCAAATTGATTTTGTTATCAGTGTGTTTAAAAGTATTCAACAGCTCTATTCAAATATTTGTGTATTTTAGACTTAATATTATAAAGTAATGTTATACTTTGGTCGTAATATAATTTTATCTCACTTTTTTTACTTGATCACTATCTAGATAATAATGTCCCTATCAAATAAACTTATAATTTCTATTATTCTTGTCTTCACTATTCAACACAACGAAGAAATACAAGGCTACACTGTATCACAGTCAAAGTGAAGTTACTGCAGTCTGATTTGGTTTTATGTTTAAACACAGGAATATATATATATATATATATATATATATATATATATATATATATGATTTGTAATTACTTAGGCTTTGTAGGGCAGTATAGTATAGTATAGTAATGAATGGGTGTTATCAGTGGTTGTTAATATGGCTTAGAAGGGGCCTGCTCCACATACTAGTAGGTATTTATCAACCCATTATTTTTCCTGTTATATAAACACTTTAATAGCCTCTAGTGGCCATAGTAACATCACACAAGGAGGGAGACTGGGGCAGCTGTAGGCTACTAGAAAACAAGACTCTCACCCTCTAAGACCCAGGATTGCATCCTTTTTGTCTCTTCAGGAGTGAAATGTAAAGTCACTTTTTTAAGTCTTTTTAGAAGCTGTAAGTGTCCAGACGTGCATATGTTCAGTCACATAAGGTATTAGTTTTGTCAGTTTCTAAGTCCTTTTTTAAGCTACGTCATCAAAAACCATGATGTTTTTCCCCAACCGTAACTACGTACCTTCTACGTCTAAACATAACAAACCTGTGACCATCAATTAAATTGGCTAATAACAGCCTTCTGCACCTACTAGCGGGTGAAGCAGGCACCATCTGACAATATGCTGGCTGAAAAAAAACGCGCAGTCAATAAGATTGTGAAGAAAACCACCTAGCAAAAGACTTTTTCTTTATTTTCTGTTTAAATGCTGTCTCTTGTCACCTGGGGATAGGCAAGAATAAAAAACATTATATGTAAATGTATACATTAATAATGTAATATATATGTATAAACATGAAGTCTTTTATTTGTAACTTTTCCAGTTTTAGCAGCCCACTGTGCAATGCAATGTTCGAAACCGATTACAGCTCTTCCTGTGATTAAAGTTTTCTCGTGTATTTAAGCCGACTTCTGATTCTTTCTGCAGCTGACGTGCACAATCGTGTGTGATACTAGAGTGACGTGTTCTGATAGTATAGTGGAAAATTGATGGGACATGTTAAATATTTATGGGTAAGTTCTAGCACCTTTTGTATGTGCATTTTCAAAGAAACACTACCACAGTTGATAAGTTATGCAATTGATCCAATAAGGGATTGATATGTTTCTTGTGAACTAAAGTTTATCATGATTAACTTGAGTTAGTGGCCAACACAGCGCTGCAGACAGCAGTGTGTGTTCACTGTAATCCTGCCTCAAGCCCTTAACATATAAATTGTAACCTCAAAATAAACACATTATATTCCCCTCATGGTCACTCAAAGACTCTGATGTCAATCACCATCCCAGGGGAAATTTAGTCAGACAGCAGCTCACATCATGCACATCAATAGACAAAGTAGTATAAATGCATTAGTTGCATTCACCATAAAAATCGCCTGTATTGAATCTTGTAAAACCAATTCAAGGATGTAGCCGAAACATTCCTGGATCACTGTTGGCAGCTTGTAAAAAATATTGTTTTTGAATTGACATTGGCTCTTTTTCCCCAGCTGTGAACTGACCGACAGAGTTCGTATATGGCAGCCTCGCATCTGCTTTAAATGTATTATAGGGCTTTAGAAGAAGTTTACTTGAGTGTTTTTTCTATCTCTGGCGGTAAACCGACCTGCATTCGTATTTTGAGTGACAGTCTGATGAGCATTTGCAATGTACAGATAATACTTTTAAATCGTACTTTCCACGGTTACACCACTAATTACACCCTAGAAAAGAAAACATACCCATAATTGATCTTGTCACGAAAAAGCAGCACTGAGGCTTTAATAATGCAGCGGGATCACACATGAATTATGGTGCCGTTAATTTGATACAGAGTGATCCTTCCCTGCTGGTGTAACTCTCCAGTGTGGATTCCCTCTGGCTCTCCAGCTCCCAAATTGGATGTGTGGAGCCCACAGGGTGTTGGTGTTCTTATTAATGTGGCCAGTCTGAACAGTGGGGAATTGATACAGCTGCGATCTGACCACCAACACATCTGTTTAACCCACACAATCCATGCTTTTCCCTCCGTTTCTCAATAAGAACCAAAGTCATTCATCTGTTACTGCCTCTCTGTGTTCCATTCGCACTGCAGCTAAAAATAACACTTTTTTTCACACGTGACGCAGACATGACGTTCTTTTATCAGTGTAAGGAGTGAAAGGTTTCACTGCATTTTTTTGCTTCTTTGCTTCAAATATGAAAAACAGAATCTTAGCATGACATGTTGAGACAAGACGCAACGGATGTTTGAACTCCTGCAATCTGAATATGTCTTTGTTGTGATGATACCTGAGACAGTTGTCACAGTTCTGGCACCAAAACGTTTCCAGCTTGTCTCAATCAGCATCATGAAGTACAAAAATAGTAACATAGTAACTGGCTTCTGTTTGCAGGGACTATGCACATCATTTAATTAATTCAGTGTGTTCAATTATCTAAAGAAATAGGACATTCTGGGAAATATAGAGTCAAAAGTCAATTTTGCTTCCCTGGCTATGCCTGATGGTTTGATTATTACCTGGAACAACTATTTCCATCACACATAAGGTTCTTATGCAATGAAAACAGTGTTAACTGCTCCTGTAAATAGGACAAACTTGATTGGACCACGGGAGATATTTCTAGTCTGCTCAGCTCATAGAAACCTTTTGCTCAGCTGTTAGCCAGAAAGCTAACGTTACACTAGCAAGATTCAAAGATTTGTCCCCAAATCAAAAAAAAGACTCAAGTATTTCATATTTCCAGTTGAGAAAACCATTTGCTTGGTTGCTTTATTTCTTTTTAATATAGAGCGCGCTGAATTCTGCAGCTGTTTTATATTAAGTTGTGGTGTCTCGTAAATCCATATTTGTATCAATGACACATAATGAAATCAATCATCACTTCCATAATCGCAAATTAATATAGAGGCCTTTGATATGAAAGCAATATTTTTAGCACTCACTCTCGCTCTTCTCTCCCTCTCTCACCTCGGAGACTCCTAATTGGCCGCAGTGTCAGGTTTGCTCGCCCTGCTCCGTGACGCCTGCCTGGTGGGCATACATCAGCTCAGGATTAACGGCAGACGGAGGTCAGCACATAATCACCTCTGATGAATATGGAGGAGGGCCTTTGGGTTTACACGGGAGGACTGCCAAAAATGATAACGACCCCTCCTCCAGGACCTCCTCTGGGACCCATACACTCTCATCTCAAGGTTGTAACTAAAACAGTGGTAGTGCCTTTATGGGGGAGGGAGGCGCCGGCCCTCTTTGCCTCTGAAGTCATGAGCTAATGTGATATATACGAAAAAGCCCCGGGTATGTTCTGAAATGTGATCTGTGTAACATCATCTGCAAGTCAAAGCACAAACGCCAATTTGTGATACAGTACAGACTTAATGTTAACGGATACACAGAGCCAAGGCAGTTCAGGCCCTGCATGTAACATTTAAGTTCCTTTAAGTTTAGTTTTTCTGAGGTAAGCAGAGATGCCTGGTTCACACAGGGGACAAAAACGCTGTTTTAGTCAATTCTTGCACAAGCAGAAGCCTGGCTGTTCACACAAGATGCACATTTCTCCGTACTCAATCAATATGTCCTGTGTGTGAGTCTGAGTGTGTGTTTGTGTGCGTGCGTGTCTACGTGCGTGTGTGTGCATGTTTGTGCATATGTACATACAGATGTGTATGTGGGGAAGGGAGGGGTGGGTTTTGTCATTTTTATTGTCTGTTTTAATTCTTATTTTTTGTAAAGCACTTTGTGTTGCATTTATATGTATGGAAAGCGCTATATAAATAAAGTTTGATTGATTGACTGATACTGATCAGCAAGCTATTCTGCTCCTCTGTCCTTTCTCGCTATATAAGTATATAATTTAAAAAACACAATCAGAAACTGCAGTGATACAAGGCTGTTTCTATTAAATCTAGTGGATGCACAGATTTTGAATTTTCCTCATGTGCGGGTTATAAATCGATGGAATTGAAATAACCTCATATACATATATAAATACATATTTAATCATTTATCAGAAGCAGATCTTTATATATAATAGTACTTATTTATTTTTTATCAAGGCTGCCTCCTCTTGGCCAATTAGTTGACTAATCGTTTTTTTTTTGTCTTAGTTGACCTTGATTTCTTTGATTGCTTTACTCTTTTTTTTTTACGTTTTTTTTTTTCTTTTGTCAAAGAAATTTATGAGCTCATCTCTAGTAAACACAAGATTTCAGGAGTTGCCTTGGTATGATTCTTTGTGGAGAAACTCAGATCTCAGATTTTATGAGCCCTATCCTTTATGTTGTAATAGAAAAGCAGTGTGTTTTCTTTCCAGATTTACTAAAATAGATGCAGGCCATCCACAGTGCTTCCTGTCAGAACAGTTCAAATTGTCAACAAGTTAGCAGGCAGCACTTCCAGGTGGGTCTTAAGCTTTGGGATGTTAAGCGGCGCTTCTGCCTCCAGTGTAAACCCAGAGTTAACCCCATTTGTGCCTGTCTTATCCCCATTAACTTCAAGGAGCAGCAATATGTTTATAAATCTGGACAAGTGACACAAAGGTTACTGTTCTGCTTTATCAGAGGAGAGTAGTAGCAGTGCACTGTTGCCTTAATTAATCCCATTTTCCAATTCTTTCTTTAAAAAAGCCCAACACACGCTCACCTTAAATAGTAACAATTTACCACTTTCAGTCAAAGTGCAAAAAATGTGTTGAAGTCCTGAGAAATTGGACCACTGGAAATATCAATCACTCACAGCCTGTAGGCTTTAAAGGTGGCTCTGAAAAAGTGTGATTCTTGCTCCCTCTTGGAGGACAGCAGCTGTATTCTGCTTGGCAGCTCAACTACATGAAACTTTCAGTAGGGACGCTTTGGCTCTACTTCACCACTGCCAGCATCTAGAATATATCTCCTGTCTCCATGGGCCTCTGCTCACTGACGATGCATCAATGGCGTCTAATCACCAAAGTCCTCAATAAACATTATTTCAAAACTTTCAGTTGATCTCTCTTTATCGAACTTTCACTGATCATGAGTGACAAACATGAACAGTTCATAATGCTAGCAAATCTTTAGCTATGTTTTGTTTAAAACCTTGTATAAGCTCTCTTCTCAATGTGAATCTGGGTCATTGTTGAAAACAACCAACTTGAATAGAGACTGATTGCGTCTCCATGCAATCTACAAACCTTTCTGGAGCCCTGTCACAGCTACAGGTACGAGTGTTTGATATTCATGTTTCCCTCTAAAGACGACAATACTTGAAATTGTGGTTAGAGGGAATGTGGCCTGAGCTGTACAGAGCCAGTCTTAGTCTAAGTCTGTTTGTTGAACTACAGACTGACAGGAATTACTCTATTGAACCTGGAAGAGCAGTTGTTGCTGAGGTTACAACTGATTGGAACACCAAACCACTAAAACGAATACATGAATATGGTTACCAACAAAGTAATCATGATGGAAATACTTAAGCTCTTGATTATTCCTGTTTTCTTTTTGCATTGAGGCCTGCATTGGAAAGTATAAATTCTAATGATTATTAATGAGTAATCAATGTACAAATGTTTTTAAAATCATTTCATGCAGATCATACTTGCTTTAAAGTTTCTCCCTGTTATTACTCAGCTCAATAAAGTCAAACTTGAAGGCGGTCACATCACATACAATTACCGCTTTATAATTAAAGGAGTCAATGTTGCTCTTGACGTCAGTAAAAAGCAAAAAGTTTTGCATTAATGTCAAAAAGTATGTAAATGGTGCAAATTTTTTCTTGATTTCTCACGAAATGAATTAATTTGAGGAAGAACAGACTCTTATTCTTATCAGCTTCCACATACCATGATTAACATGAGGGACATCACATAATAGTATTATTTCATTGTATTCTTTGACCTCATTTTATTTTCTTATGTGACTATCACCTATTTCAGTTTACAGTCATGGAAAAAATATTAGACCACCTTCTTTCTTCAATGTCTTGTTCATTTTAATGCCTGGTACAACTAAAGATACATTTGTTTGGACAAATATAATGATAACAACAAAAATAGCTCATATGAGTTATTTTAGATCTTATATCTAGCCAGTTTCCATCGTTTTTGATAATAACCAAAATCATTATTTAAAAAAAATGGAAAATGGCTGAATATCAGCTCTTAAATTAAACTCTTTTGAGCTATTTTTATTGTTATCATTATATTTGTCCAAACAAATATACCTTTAGTTGTACCGGGCATTCAAATGAACAATAAAGTGAAGAAAACCAGGGGGGCTTGTAATTTTTTTTCATGACTGTACATAAGCTGGACTGAATTACAAATCTTAGTAGAATTTGTAAAAAAAAAAAAAAAAAAAAACAATAATAATAATTAGAATAAGTTATTTTGACACATACTATAATCTGTTGTCTGAAAGTAAAATTATGAACAATATTTTTTTTTTAAATAATGCAAATTACAATTTCAGGAGATGAGATCTACAACACAATTAGGATGCTATTTAATTTTTAAAATTATTTTAATAGAATGAAGATGAACCTATGTTAGATTGTATTCAATTTGTTTATTATGATCTGAGTTTTGTCCATATCAGCATGCCTGAATCATATCAAAGAAGCAGCGTGACATCACTGTGTTGTTATTGTGTAGAGATAAGCGAGTCCCGAGATGTCGATAAGTCATCTCCTCTTTATTCCTAAAGTGGCTGTTTCAGATCAGCTCATGAGTTATTGAGGCTAATTAATATGGGCAGTGCAGGGTGTGACAGGCTGAAGGATGGCATCTCTCAGCCACAGTCATTTCCCCTTATCTCCATCAGACACTCAGCAACTTCACCCTCTTCATTCAGCGCCTCCCTTCAGCTCAGATGGGAGATGTGTATGGCTGCATGATAATGGTCAGTGGGGTCATAAACAGCTGCATGAAAACAAAACAAAGCCCCGCTCTCAGTGGGATCGGACTTGGTGCAGTTTTCCCAACACTGACATGTTTTGGATGCTGGGGCTGCTTTGGGTTTTGTGATATTATATTACTGACAAGATACTATTCATTATTCATTCAGGAGTCCTGGAGGTGATTAGGAAATTCAGTCCAGCCACTAAAAATAGGCTCGTGTTTTCTGTCAGCTGAATTTTTATCTGCTTTCTGAGTGGCTGAGCTCGGTTACAGCCAAAGCTTCTTCATGCTGTCAAGAGAAATGTTAGAGTCTGGCAGATCAAGAGAGCAGTCGACTGATATCTTTCCTTATAGAAAAAAAAGAGCAAACATAGAATACATGAATAATATGAATACATTATTATGATTATGAGGCTGATTATGTGCTATGTGCTTCATTCATATTTTTAGCCATGCTAGCAGCGTGGGTTAAAATGTCTGTGAGTGGATTGGTACTTTAGTCCAGAATGAAATGTTTCAACTATTGGATGGTTTGTTATTTTCTTTTGGTGACCCTGTAACTTTTTTGCTGTAGCTCCAAGGAATTTATCAGCTAGCTTTCAATTTTAAAGTTTTATATTTGAATGTACCTCTATATTTTTTCCCCTAAATGTTTTATCTGCTTGTTTTTAGTCTTAAATTTTTATATTTGAATGTAATTTTATATAGGTCTCTTTTAAATGCTTTAATGTTTTGTGTAAAGCACTTCGAATTGCCCTGTTGTTGACAGGTGCTAAACAAATAAACCTGCCTTGCCGAAAGGTACTTGTTATCAGAAGGTATTTGTTTGGACAAATATAATGATAACAACAAAAATAGCTCCTAAGAGTTTAATTTAAGAGCTGATATCTAGCCATTTTCCATGTTTTTTTTTGATAATGTTTTTGGTTATTATCAAGAAAACCATGGAAAATGGCTTGATATCAGCTCTTCGTCCAACCCTGGCACACTATAATATAGTCGACACATTCATTACTGGTGTATTAACAGTGAAACACACTGTAAGTTGTTTTTGTGTGTAATTATATAAAGGTTTGCTACAGGGTTATCAAGAATATATCAACTGTGTACACATTATTAAGGATATTTAATGAGGAGTTACAGTTGTGGCAATAGTTTAACAAACACTAAACTACATCTGAGGACAATTAAGTGTGTTTTAAGCACAAAAGCACTTTATTCTCAACAAAACTGCACATTTAGATATTATTTCAATTAGAAGTTGGATGAAAACTATCATGTCTTCTCTCCAACAGATGAATGTGAATTGACCCATATAAAGCGTGTGCTGAGCGCGCCCATCACCTCCAATCTGGCACGGCTTAAAATCTTGTATGACTGCCAGGCTAAATCATTTGTCTGAGAGGGCAGATCAGCGATAATCCATTTTACACCATTCAACAGCAACAAGGCACGTGAATGGCATCAGTAACAGATAACACTCTTACAAACAAAGGCCCTGTTTAGAAACGTGATTTAATCTTTACACAATCAGGCAGAGCATAAATTAATCCTAATTTCATCGTTGAGAACACTGATTAGAATATTTCCATGTGCATGTAATTCTGCAGACTTGTTATGACATAATATCTGGGGGCCTATCATATTTTGAACTTGTAATAATAGTGGAAGGTAACCTCCCAGATGAGGCACCCAGATATTCTCATGGTTTATGTTTCTACAAACCTGAAATCAAGCAACCAAGCAAAGTTTGCATTTTTGAAAATATCACTCATTCATGTCACTCATTTGACCTCAGTGGGAAGTTAATCTGTGGGAAAAGGGAACAGAAACCACAGGAGATAAAAGTCTGGAACCTGACAGATAACCACTTCTCTGTGATAACAAAACTCCGCTGGTACATTCCAGTTTGCTTGTTTGCATAAATTTGGCCGAAAATTACCCAAAATCTGACAGTGTGGATGCGCGGGTCAAGATCTTTTTCAGGCCAATCAGAGTTCAGTTTCAGTCAAACATTTGATGACACGGGAAAAACAGAATCCTGTTTTGTGCATAATAAATAATGCTGCATTAACATTTTTGCTGTGTTGGATATAAATCAGCGGCAGCATCGTGCTCTTCATGCACTCAGATTGATACTCGCTTCTTTTTACATCTCAGATCAAAAGGTAAGAGCATATTTAGATTATTTAATATCACACTGGAAGTAAATGTTCTGCAGAGTCAACTAGCTCTCATTCACTTGCACTCCAGTTTTATTAAAAGTGCTAAAACAAATTATTTTTTTCCATGAAATGAAATGATCTCATTAATTTTTAAATACTCGGATTACCTCAAGCAAGCTTCATTTCTGTGCACGCTCCGAAGGCAAACCACAAATGAAATTATAGATTTTGGCTCGATTCTTGCAAATAATTCAAAGTGCTCTTCACATTACCAGCAGTGTTTGTGTTAATTAAGAAGAATGTCACATTTTACTAGACTCCATATAAAAACATAGCCAAGCAGAAGCTCAAATGATTATCTGGAGCATACATATACATACTGATTTCAAAAGAGTGTAAAAAAGTTTTAAAGTCCAACTTTTCCTGTATTTGTGACTTGACAAGCATCTGTAAATGTCTTCTCTGTGCAGGAAAACCACGAGACCATTATCAGAATGGAGTTAATGGAATTTGATGATGACCTTTATATAAATAAGAGTCTCTCAATGACGGGCCTCATTCCCAAAGGTACAGTATGAACCTGTGACAAACACAAGTGTAATATGTGTGCTGTAGGAAAATAATAATAATAATAATAATAATTTTCATATAAATGCCAATTGTGCTGATCTGTATAAGTGGTTCATAAAGTTTTTATGGATGTCTAAAGCTCTATAGGGGTGCTTCAGTTTCACTGTAGATAAGCTGCTGAAGAGGCAACTGTCTCTTAGAAACAACATTTAACTTCTTTCTATGTTTTGATTTAGTGGATTATCCGAAAAGAAAGCAGCCGTCCAGATGTGTGACTGTGTGTCTTGGGTTACTGTGTGCCGTCCTGTTGGCTGGTAACATTGGACAATTCGTCTACTGTAAGCCATTCATTTAATTTATTTTTTTATTTATCTTTGTCTTCTATCGGTTTTTATCTAGTTTTAGAGTCTTTTATTGCATTGTATTCTCATTATCTATTCTTGTTTTGTCTTTTTTTCTAATTTGTCATTTAGAAAGTGAAAGTATTTCTTTTCTGTTCCTTTTTCTTTCTTTCTCTTTCTTTTTTTAATTTAATTTATTAGAAGTTGGGGGGAAAAAAAGGATACAGCAAAGTATCGCAATATTTTGCGTGGCAATATTATATGACCACCAAGGATCAATATTTTAGTGTTCCGACAGCCGGTCGGATTTTCGCCCCCGTTGTTTTTTTTCAGAGGCCATAGCGGGCTCACTTTTAAGGAATATACTAGAGATACTGATATTATATGAAACTAGAAGATCTAAGAAATCTATAGGGACCATATGGACACATAATGCAGTTCAACAGTTAAATTGCAATGCATTGTATCGCAATACTCACCATATCGCAAAATGCTTAAAATCACAGTAATATCGTTTCGGGATAAAATGGTATCGTGGGGCCTCTACGACGGCGTAGGAATCAGCGTAAATCTCGTAAATCTGCAAGTTTTTTCTTGCAGATTTGCCACTTTAATCTAATAAATTTGCGACTTTTTTCTCAAAATATTACCCCCCTCCCCCAGGTCCGTATTATTATTTTTTTCTTCATATTTGGCCCTAATACACCGTCGTAGATTCCCACCTCCATCATTTATTTTATGACATTTTCATGAATTCATGTCAATTTTGAGATTGCTTTTGACTTTTCTATGGTTTTCATGTTCTTCACTTGTTCTGTCTTGCTATCAACTGGTCAGTCATCTGCAAAGCACCTTGACCTGCACTAACCTATATGAAAGATCCTATACAAGTAAAATTTGATTGATTGGTTTATTATTTGTTAAAACAATGATAATAAAAACATAAACAATGTATTAGGCAAATGCCACCTAATGTTTAAAAAACAAAGTGATGCTGTGGATAATCATTTGGAATACAAACGAGACAAAAACAATGCTGTTCTCAATATCCAATCAACTAATATTTTTTAATTTCTTTGCATTTGACAGATGAGATAATCATCCAGCGCACATCAGCTGACCCAACACAGGCCGGTACCAACATCCAAGGAGGTCAGAGCAGTTATGATGCTCTTACTGCAGAGAGAACACAGTTAGAGGCCAGACTCACTAACCTGACTCAAGAAAAACACCAGTGTCAGCAAAGTTACAACAGCCTGACTCAAAAGTATGATCAGATACAGAGCAATCACAAGAATCTGACAGCAAGTAAAGACCAGCTACTGACCAATCAGGGTAACCTGCAAAGTGAAAGAGAAGAGTTACAGATGTCAATGATAATGCTGAGAGAAAACAGAGATCAGTTACAGAGCAATTACACCTCGCTGAAGAGTAACAAGGACCAGTTGCAAAGGAGCTACAACGCACTGAATGTAAGTAAAACTCAGCTTCAGATCAGCTACAGTTCTTTGGAGATAGACAAAGAACAACTGCAAACCAGTTATAATACTCTGCAGAAGGAAAATGACCAACTACAGACCAATAGCAGTAACTTGCAAAGTGAAAAAGAAGAGTTACAGATGTCAATGATAATGCTGAGAGAAAACAGAGATCAGTTACAGAGCAATTACTCCTCGCTGGAGAGTAACAAGGACCAGTTGCAGAGAAGCTACAATACAATGAGTGTTAGTAAAAATCTCCTTCAGATCAGCTACAATTCACTGTGGAGAGACAAAGAACAACTGCAAACCAGTTGCAATACTCTGAAGAGGGAAAAGAACCAACTACAGACCAATTACAGCAGTTTGGCTACAGATAGAGATCTGTTAGAGAAGAGGATCAACAAATTAAAAGGTAAGTTTCTTAAAAAGTTTACATAAGCATGGAGTTTAATTTTGAGCCTGTTTGTGATAGTTTCTCCCTCCACATTTTCAATTTTAAGGCAGACCCTGTCAGGCAGGCTGGAGGAAGTTCGACATCAGTTGTTACTTTGTTTCAAATGCAAAGAAAAATTGGACGTTAAGCAGACAAGACTGCATCTCAAAAGGAGGAGATCTGGTGGTTATAGACAGCAAGGAGGAACAGGTGAGACTGAACGCGTGGTTAAACAGCAAGTATATCTGGCGTACTGCAAATGTACTGCTTAATGCTATGGTTAGAGACTCATTTAGGTTGGTTTTGTTGCTAGAGGTCAATATCTGCAAACTAAGATTAAGTATGTTTGTGTCATGATGTGTGTTTTCGATAAAGTGCTGTAACAACCTCTGCCGCAATTTGACCTTAGGACATTCATACTGATTCTGCAACGGCTTAATATTGGTGCAATCCAGCATAGCGGAATGAATCGGTAGTGCCGTGTAGCAGAGCAGCGGCAGTACGTGTAGAATGAGTGACGGCAGCGGCGAATGCATTCAAAACAATGATGGCGGAAGAACTGTTCGTCGTGCTGTTTCTCACTGTAGAGATTCTACAGTCTTAGGAAAGTTGTTCTGCTTTTTGCTGAACATGATTCGATTACTGTCGGATTCAGTGAGAGGCGTTTCTGATGAAATGGTCCACTTCCTTTCCAAGTACCAGTATTAAGTGTTGGTTGCACAAATAACATACGGCATCTTCCGACTTTTAACTGCTCTTAATTGTTTTTTTTTTTTTTTTTTCTTTTCTTACTCTATGTTTTAACTGCATTCTCAACTGCTGTATGTTTTTAATGAAATTCTTTATCTTTACGGTGAACCGAAGGCAAATTTCCACCATGGTGGATAATAAAGATTTATTGTATTGTATTGTACTGTATCTTGCCGGCTCCACCGGTTCACATTGATCCTGTCCCAAACTGTCTCACCAATTTAACTCCTCATGGTTTGAAACGGCAGTCTGAAAGGGGTTAAAGAGAAAGATATCTATAAAAAACTCAGATTTTCCATTTATATTATATGATATTTCCTTTTTTTACAGGTATTTCTCAACGGGATACTGGCAGTACGCCAAAATGCCTGGATTGGTCTGACTGACAGTCTTGAAGAAGGGACTTGGAAGTGGGTGGACGGGACCCCAGCCACACAAACGTAAGTTTAACTATACGTAGAAACTAAAAAAAACCCTCAAAGGAACAACTTTTCTTTAACTAAAGGAACTCTGTAGCTGTTTGATATTCCACCTCTTTAACTGTTTATATCATTTTATTGTATTTTAACATGCCAATAATGTGTTAGGCAGCAAAGAGTTATCAAGCAATTCATAAGAAGGATCAGTGGTGATTTTAGCCTTAACAGAAGTCACCTGATAATCTCATCTTAATGCAAATGTGGAGAAAGGATTTGGATAAATGTCTGCTGAATCACAAGGCGATGTACTGTCTTACTTACTCATTATCTTGTGGTAATGTTATTTAAGACATGCAGGGGTGGTAATGCTGGTCATAAAAATTCCATGATTACTTGTGTGGACGCTCTATAGAACTACTTCTATGAAAAAAAGAGTTAAAATCCCTTAAATCAGAGTTTGGGTGAGAAACAAAAGATCAGTGCAGTTGGAAAACAGAGACTGGATGCTGTAAAAAGCATCTGAGAGAGGAGTTAATTGTTTCCGTCTCTGTTATCTTGCACATCAGGTTCTGGCAGCCCGGGCAACCCAACAGCTTCAATGGGAACCAGGACTGTGGAGAGATTGTGCCCAAATCAACGGGAGTGGGAGAATGGAACGATGACGGCTGTTTCTCTGAACAGATCTGGATCTGTGAGAGATAAGACCACGATGATTGAAAGTTATTTACAGTGTGTAGGTTTTTTTATTGAGCCTACAGTTTATTTTATCCATAATTAATTCATTCTACTTATTGCATTCCCTCATTATCATGAACACAGACACTATAGTATATTTAGAATCAATGTCTATACTCACTAGAGCACTAATTTTGTATTAATCCGCAGCTAAAAGATCCAAAAAAAATGCAAGATTTAACAAAATGTATTAAAAATAAATAGTTAGTTCACCCAAATTACAATAAAACCTATTTCACATATTATTATTTTTTTTACACCTTTTTGGCTTTTTTTTTTTAGCTTTCATGATTTCGGATAAGTAAACTTACAGAAAATTCATTAATTTCACATATTTAAAATGTAGCTGTTGATTATTGTTTGATATAATGGAATATGAACTTATTGGCTTTGAAAAATCATATTTTGCTATAAATGTCTAATACTGTACTGTATTATTTGGCTTTTGTGACAGCTTTAAATAAGTTTGTAACATATATGAATATGTATGAAAATGAATGTATATTACAAATAATGTAGCGTATACATATAACACTTGTATATGGTACAGTATATCATAATTGTATCTACTGCTCTGGAATGATTACATATTACTGACGCAAATTCATTTTCCCTCTCTGTATTTTCCCAAAGAAAGGCACTTTTTGTCTTTAATGTGTGTGTGTCATTAGTTGGTATTTTTAATTACTTATTCAGGAAAAGCCATTTTTCCTCCCTGGGTACTTAAATGGCAACTTTCCACCATATGGTTATACAGCAAATTCAATCACAAGAACTAAGCAAAGATTATTTTAATTGAAATAGATTCAAACCAGCCTCTGGAAATAGAAAGAACTTGAACTTTTAAAAAAGAAATCCAATCATACTGATGACATTCATACAGTATCTGGAGGAGCAGGAGAAGTTAGCTCAAAGCTATCTATGCCTCAGAAGTGTCAGAGTGAAACATGAAATGAAATGCTGGTTTGGGGCATGTTCACTTTTCAAAATGATGTCTTCTTTCTTTTTCTGTCCCTTAACTGTTGTTTGTAGGACATCAAGGTAAGCTGGATCTCTAATGTTTTGTACAGCAGAAGTCCAATATACAAGTGGAACTCTGTAGAATGATAAACAGAAGTTTAACTAGACACACAATGTCTCCTGCTTCACTATAAAGTTATTTGGTAGTAAAGGTGTATGGAAGATTTCAAGTATCCACTTCACATTTTCCATTAATGGTTTCTCTAAGCCAGCATGTACTCATCTAAAACTGAGATTTAAGATGGACACAGAGAAACTTTTCCCCTTCAGAAAGTGTTTGTGATGTAGTGTCAGACTAAAAAGCTGTTTTCACAAACATCATTCTGCACAGTGAAGGTCAAACACCCAACTTAAATAACAAGAAACAAAACACATTCTTGTGGGGATTTTATAGGAGAATTAGAAAAAAAAACTTCTGGCCAGATTTTCATGTAACTTGGTTAAAGGGTGTAGCATTTATTAACACTGCAAGTTTTTCACCAAATTAAAAACTAAAAACTTTTGCAGTGACAGCGGCCACTAATTAGTATTACTCAGGGGAATTACGTTTTTGGGTACTGACTGGTATTTTTGGTTTCTAAATCAATACAAGGAACCAAATATTATACAAAAAGAACAAAGGCTCACTGTTTGTGAACTAACTTGCGGTGTTTTCATACATTTATTTACTGTTTAAACTGTCTTTCATAACACCTAACCTAAAAGTTTTTTGCCCTAAACCTAGGTCAGTGGTTTTGTAGCCTAAATTCACAGAAGCTGCAGCTTTTTTTTACAACTGTGAACAATATGTGTATGTATAATGATGTGTGTGTTATTTTTAGAACGCTCCACAAAACGCTCATTTAGCGAAACATTCATATGGGTCGTTAAAGTACGGTCTATTCTGTCGTTTAGGTTGGAGATCTTTGGTATGTCCATGTTTGTCCTTTACTTCATGAAAAATAAACAATTGCAGAATCATTATAACTTGTATTTCTTTACACAAAGGAGAATTAACTTCAAGATGTTTAATATGGCCATTAGGTTGCTACCTACAGTGTTGCTATGCACTTTATTGTAACCTCATTTATTTCAATCCATTAGGTCACATTCAGCACCCTTTTAACTGTTTTTAAAAGCCTTTTTTTTTCTAACCAGACCAACATGTCTGGTTGAGGCTCCTTGATCTTTTATTTTTAGTCAGGCGGCCCAAAGCAAAACCTCACCACCCGCCTATGTCCCGGGGGGGAGCCTCATCTCACCACTGCACCACAGACGGTTTGGATTGGACTCATCTCTGGGGGGAATGAAAAGGCTTAGCCCAATTAATGGTTGAGATGCCCCCTTTAAGAGCAGCCGCACTCAATGCAACCGCCACCACACCCAAAATGAGCCACATGCCAGAGCTTGGTGTCTCTGCCCGCTAAATACATCTGCCCTGTATACTGCTCACATGTTAGTGATTCTACAGTGTGCTGCCTCTTCTTCTGACGCTGTGTTATGTAACATGTAGTCTGTGTGGTGAGGCTGCAAAGAGCATGGTCAGCACTCAGTATGTGTCATTGCGTGTTATTGTCATGCGCTGCAACAGGGTGACGAGCATTGGTGACGCAGTAGGAGCAACACCTGTATGATATGATGCAATTCAATGCAATAGTTCTGCAATAAATATCACTCGTCCTACTTTGTGTTCAGTTTTTGTTGCTCTTCATCAGAGCGGCGCTGATTTAAGGCTTTAGTTACTTTGAAAGATGAGGTAGTTTTGTAAGGTTGTTTGTAATAGTTTGTCAAACCTACCTCCACTTCCACTTTGTTTATTTATTGTACTGTGGTGAGTTTTGTCACTTCAGGGAAATACCAGAAAATATAGTTTTTAATTGGACATTAATGTATGATCTGAAATATATTTCACTATATTTCACCATTAAAAATGGTAGCAGGGCGGCTGTGGCTTAGTTGGTAGGGTGGTTGCCCATTGATCGGAAGCTTGATCGGAGGTTCGATCCCTGACCATGGCAGCCTACATGTTGAAGTATCCTTGAGCAAGATACTGAACCCCAAATGGCTCCCGATGCTGCGGTCATCGGTGTGTGAATGAATTCCCAATGGTGGCAGGTGGCACCAGTGTGCCCTGGTAGCCTCGGCCACCAGCCATGTGTGAATGAGCGCAGTCTGTACTGTAAAGATTTGGATAAAAGCGCTTTATAAGTGCAGTCCATTTACCATCCATAAAAATCAACTAACATCTACAAATGACCACCAAAACAGACTTCTGTATGTATGTATGTATGTATGTATGTATGTATGTATATATGTATATATATAGGGGATGGATGGTGCAAGGGACCAAATTTATAAAGAAAAAACACACACATAGACACAGAAAGAGAAAGAAAAAAGAAAAGTCTCCAGTCAGGGTCATTGCTATTCTTGAACATGCAGCATGACCATTCAGTCTTGACCTTTTGTCACACACTGTTGTTCGTCAGTTATACTATTCCCCTAAAACTGCCAACTGCTTGCTGTAACTGGATGCAACATATGATAGCTCCTATACTACTCCTATGCTACTGAAGCTCGGCTGTTGTACCAGCATGTGGTGGGCAAGTGCTTGCCTCTGCAAGAGCACCCACATCATCAATCATTTTTTGATCAAATAGAATCAAAAATCTTTTAGAATTCCCATATGGTATATATATATATTTCAATTTACAAAGCAGTAGAATGACAAGCCCTGAAGGCTCGATTCAAAATGTGCCCTGATTATTGTTTCAGTCTGCACATAGCAATGGAGAAATTACATGTATTTAGGCAACAGAAACCCATTTTACAAAGGAGAGTGTGCCAGGAAGTGTTTAGATTTTTACCAGTTTATGACGTGTGTGTTGACCCTAAAAGTGGTTAACTCGAGTAAAAGATAAATTATTTGAACCAGATTTTTTTGAAAATATCCCCATAAGGCAAAACACTAAATATACACATTACTGTTATAAATCTGCAGTGTTAGTTAGATATTCTGTAACTGTAACTGATTTCTACCATAACCTGCTGCTTACTTGGCGTATAGCAGAAACAATTCATTTTCTGCTTTATCTTACACAGAAAGTGTTTTCATTCAAATATTGTAAGACATTTTTCTTTTCAGTTTTTGTTATTGAACTTTCTGCAAACATACAGTAGAAAGTTGCCTTTAAGCACCCAGGGAAGAGAGAAAAATCATTTATCTCAATAAGTAATTAAGCAGACTATGCCAAACATGCACTAACACCTCAAACACAAACACAACAGTAAATTACCCAGGGATACACAAAGATAGGAATACATTAGAGCCAGCTACTACATTTCATTGGTATCATGCATTCATTCCAGAGCAGTCCTGTAAATTATTAATACCAAATGCAAATGTTGTATGTACATGCTTTGTAACATACATTATTTGTAATATGCATTCATTTTCATGCATATTAATACATCAAACAGATTGCAATTTGCAAACATGCCACAGCTATGCCAAAAGCCACAGTCAAACACTAATTATCAGCTACATAGTAAATATATGAAAACACTAGCAGAACACATCAAAGTCTAAATTATGAAAGCTAAAAATCATGATTTTGATGGAAATGTATAGGAATGGGTGCAGAGCCTATTTGGGTGCTTCCTTTTATACATAGCGTCTATTAAAGTATCAAAGAAGTAGGACAACCAAATTATGAAAAGAAAAAAAGAAAAAGAAAAAAGTGGCCAAAACATTAAAAAGACCTTTGATTATACTGGATATGAGACATTGCTCTTGTCATTTCTTTTTCCTTTTTTCAGTGGTGTCTACTAATCCTTGTATTGTGGTGGAGGCAGATATCTCCGAGAGAAATATATGAAAATACTGGCAAAAAAACAAGACTAGCTATAGGCATGATACCAAACAAGGTGTAGACATGTGTATGTGTTGTAACTTTACTGCCACTGGTTCTTTTCTTTAGACTGACTTTAGGTTAGTCAGTCTGGCCTCTGACTGTTTCCTCTCTGTAGTCTGCAGGCGCTCTCCTTGAGTGTTGACTGCGGACGTGACATGGCTGGCATCTGTGAAAAAAAAACATTTGCTTAGATTATTTGGATTTTTAAAAGATTATTTAGTTTTTTGTCTATTTTGTATCTGGTATGATTTTCTAAAACATCACCCAGTTCATCAAACATTAAAAGTTTGCAGTTGGCAGACATTAGGGTTGTGCCATATCGTAGCGTGTGCTGAACTAAATATTGGCCACCTGTCCCAGACTGGTACTGACCGGTCAGATCCAAACGCACTGATGCATTATGCCGTTCGTTAGCCACGAGCTAACATTAGCGCACAATAGTCTGACGTCCTGTCCAGGATGTACCCTGCCTCTCGCCCAATAAAATACAAATAAGATGCCTTAAATAAAACATTCAAGAACCCTTATTCTCCTTTACAATAATGAATTAAAATATATGCAATGATTAAGACACTGGCTGGCTACTCCAGGGAAAGCCCTGTTGATTGTGAAAAATGTTATGAGGTGTTGGCTCACGAGATTGATGCATTTTACTACTTATTTGCTAATACTCAAGAGTCAAGAGTAACTTTTTTGTATTGAGCAACTGTTTTGCATTTTACACTACATTTTAGATTTATGGTTGATTTTTATTTTGTTGTACATTTTTTATTTATTTATACAGACTAAAAAATCATATTTTCTATATATTTTTCAGTATTTAGTAATATCGTCAAGGATATCGTTATCGCAAAAATACCATGAAACATCGTGATATTCTTTTAGGGCCATATCGGCCACCCCTAGCAGACATTAATCATATTTTTAGTGTTCACAAACAAACACTTGGTAGAGAGGAACACCAGACACTACAGTATGTTACCAGCCAACAGGACAGCACACAGTATGCCAAGACACATATCTAGAGGGCAGCTTTATTTTCTGAAAATCTATCGAAGTCCAAAGGAAAAATCCTTTTCCTCTCAGCTGGTTGGAGAGACAGGTCAGTGTCAGGCTGTGAATCAGAGTGTCGGTGTAAGACAAGAGAAAAGGTAAACAAACTTGCTGTGCATGTCATGGACATTTGGTCCATTGTCTCTGTCCTTTTAAACTTATATCCAAGAAAGGACATCAGGAGGAGATTAGTTAAAGATCATTTATAAAAGAAAGAACAAGTGAGATTTAAAAAGCAGATGGCTTACACCTTATTAGTTGTCATTTATTTTGTATCCATGTGTTTTAGGTTGATACTTTACCTTCAGTTACAAGTTCCACTTCCATTGTGACGTTCTTCTTTAAAACGCGCCATGCTCAATTTCCATTAAATCCATTCTGACAATAGTCTCACTGTTTTCCCTGTATCAAGGACACATTTTATAGAGGTTTGTAAAGAAACAGAAATTTCTGGTCCTCAAAAGATAATTTCTCATGTGTGGGTTTACTATTAAACATGCATGATGCTTTTATGGTAATCTGCTCATTAGATATTTCTTCTGTAAGTTTCCAAAGTGCTAAAACATCACTTTCATCAGGAGAAACTTTTAAGGTACAAAGAGACCGCACACAGCAGAATCATCAACATCAAACTTATCAGCCACATTACATGTTCTGTCTTGCTCTAAATTGGATGGATAACATCTTTATATCAATTTCTGTTATTGTTTGTTTCCGTTCCATCGTTAAAACGCATATCTCCCTTTGACACAAGCAACTGACATTTCATTTTGTTTCTAATCTGATGATCAACACTGCTGAGGACACTATGCTTTATTGAAACCAGCTATCTGCGCTCCTCAGTGTGAGGGATTCTTAGATACAGTACAGCTGTGGTGCAGACATCAGTCTCGGCTGTAACAAAACACTGGGAAAAGTTGCAGAGAAATGTGACCGCAAAAAAATGTGTCATTTGTCAAAGAATTTCAAAATGACAGAAACCGTTGTCAGGTTGACATGTGCCAGAACAGTTGATGTTTTGATTTTTTTCTCACTGCTGCATTACACATCGGGGGGAGAAGACAGGCTGTCAGGGCAGCTGCTGTGCTGTACGCAAGTATTGATCCCTCCCTCCATGTGGAGCACTTAGTGGCATCTCTTAACTGTTGTAGGAAACACTGAGAGTGCTGAGTGTTTCTGCAGCTCTGGCAGGATGAACTGTTTGAACTGCTTCACAGAGATTAGATAGCGCTGGGCCCTGAATTAAAGCTTTGTTGTGCTTGATTTCAGGTCTGTAGCTGCATATATACCATGAAGGTATCTCTGTGCCTTATCAGGAAGATTAAGACCCTAGGTATTGTTGCAAGTTGGAACAATAATAGAGCCACAGGAACAAGCTGAAAGAAGAGATCCACACAGGATTTTTGTTTTGAAACAGTGAATAAGGAGGTAACTAAAGAAAGAAAAGATCAAGATGCTCATGTCTCAATAAGAGAAACTTAAACCTAACCTTTTTTTTCTTTTTCATAGAAATGCATGCTAATTGGATGGAGGAGTGTTTAGATGTAAGTCAGAAAAGTCAGAGGATGCCACTCAGTGGCTAGTAAAATATTTTAGTGTAGACTAATGGTCATGCAGCTAGCATGGTGATAAATGTTGAATATGAAACAGCCTGGCCTCCTAAAAATTCTGTTCCCATGCAACAGAACTGCACTGTCAGTTAAATTTTGAGGGAAACATATTTTCTCCTGTGATGTGTTTGTTCTTGAAGTATCACAGAAACATTTAAATTTTAAACTTCAATTTAAAGTCAGTCGAATATCCGCACATGTAAGATGTTATGGTTGATGGATGGATCAAACAAAATCAGGACTTTTACCCAAGAGACTGGTGTTTTCACCCTGAGTGAAACCAAAGGTCAACATTATTACAAGTTATTTAGGTAAACTACACTTTTTACCCAAACCATGATTTGCTAAACCTGACCATGTAGTTTTGCTAAACATTAATCGTGTGTTTAAAACTGTAAATGCAATCCAGGAGAACACATCTCCCTTGAAATATTATAGTGAATGCAGTTTCATTGTATGTGAATGTAATTCTCAGGAGACATGGTTTGTCCACCAGTAGTGAGAAAATAGTGAGAAATAATGATATACCACAGCAGTTCATTTTTCCATTTTCTAGCTACATTGATATTTAAACTCTTTTTTAAGCTTTTTGGCCAAGACAGCGGAAAACCTGACATATATAAAGATTGCAAACAAAAATATCACCATGTGCCAAAGCACCCATAAAATAAAAATCGCATAAAAGCTGAGAGCAGACTGAATGACTTAGGGACCAACATTATATAGATTCTGGCAAAATGACAAATATAAAGCTCCTTATTGAGTGTGCCTTAAAATCCTTCATAATCACAATTCATAATCATTCCTCACTGTAGGAAGTGAAATATTTGAACAGCTTGAATGAAATACAAGCTCACTTCAGATTGGAGGTAAAGCCGAATAAATCAATTCTGGATCTGTTCACATGCACACATTAAGACTCATGTGCAGTGATGGGGAACAGAGGTGTTTAACAGCAAACACAGACACGTTGTAGATTTACATGAGCGCCAAAATGCTGCCATGCATGTAGACACAAGCAGGAAATCTGCAAATGCCAATCATCCTTCATGCTCTGAAAACCAAACCGAGGACAGAGAGGAAAAGAGACTTTACTTGGATTTCACACAAGCTGATGTGTCTGCTTTTATCAGGAACGAATCAGAAAACAAATACAAATGACAAGCAAACACACACACACACACACGCACACACGCGCACACACGCACACACACGCACACACTCTCCTGTGGGGATAATAAGATAACTGACAGAGAGATGTCTGTGGCAGCCGTCTGAGCTACACTTGGTTGACTGTTGACATGAAAAGCCTCAAAGTCATTCATATGTAAAGTTATTTAATGTTAAAGTTGCAACTGGCTGCATAATAATTCAATAATTCAGACACATATCATAATGCAATCGGTGTTTTATGTCATTCATGAATTAGGGCTGCAATAAATGACTAGTTTCAGAGCTGGTTAGTCTGCTGATTACTTTATTGATTCATCGATTACTCATTTTTCTATAACAGTATAGTATATATTTGTATAAAAGGGACTTCATCAAATTCTTTGTTTTGTCTGACTTACAGTCCAAAAGCCACAGTTATTGGCATTTACATGCAGAAAAGTATAAAATGTCACAGTTTAAAGGCTGGATTCATCAAGTGTTTTCAGGAAAATAAAAAAAAAGGATGTGAGTTATTTTACTTACACCACTCTATTACTTCATTTTCAAGCGAAGGGAGAAATCTTTTTTAATCTTCCCTTTTTTTAAACTCATCCAATCTTATAATTTCCTTTTAAAAGTTTTTCACAACACATTCATTTTTAGTAATTAACTCTGTTGGTGCAAAATTCCAATTTAATGCATTTGGTTTGTTTTTATATTACGTTTGATTTACTTATGACAAGATAATAAAACATTAGTGAAAAAATGCACAACCTTCAAGAAATGCCAAATAAATGGAAGCAATTAACAAAATTGTAAAAATAATAATAATAAAAAAAAATAGTAGGCAATATCAGTTAAGAAACTTTGTAGAGAGTCATATAGTATTGCTTTTAATGCATCTTCATTTTCCTTTTTCATGAAAATATATGAGCTTTAATTTACTCTCTGATATCATTACATTAATCAAACCTGCAGGAACATTTTTAGCTAAGGTCGCGACTAAGTAACATTCAACATTTATATATTAAATTAACAATTTATATTATAAAAGCCAACATTAAGAGTATATTATGCTTCCTTTTCTTTCAATCAAATTCCCCCTCACTGCCACAGCACAAGTTGTAGAGAAACAGCAGTGAAGTTGACTGGTGAGAGCAGACAGTAAAGCACAGCAGCTAAATGTTCAAACACTCAGTGAACAGCAGCAGTTCTTCTCCAGCCTGAGGTCATCTGAGGGTGAACAGCACAGAGCTGCTTGTTCACTGCAAGACAGTAATGATACTGATCACTGTGCTGGATTTTTTCTTCTTCCAGTAAGAAGATGCTGTGATCATCTTCTTACTGAAAGAAAAAAAAATCCAGAGAGGATACAGAAAGAGACAGAGGTAATCAGCAAATGTTGTAATGGACATGATCTCAATGGTAGCTACAACTCTACTGCTACTGTAGACTAGAGATGTAGAATAAACTCATCTGAGCAAGCTATTTTTTACCTTTATTTATATTTTTAAAATGGCAATTGGAAGTTTAAATAGCATATTATTTTACTGATTATTTGCTGCTCCCATCAAACAGCGACAAATACATTTTAAGACTAGCATTTTCTGCAGGTCTGTTTCAGATCAGTGTTTTATGCCGTAGAAATAGTGTCTTAAAAGAAATCTCTCAGACTCGACAAATGAAAGTGCTCAAGTGGAACTGGAGAAGGAAGAAAGGTGCACTGCTAGATGCCTGAACAATAACCTCTGCTCACATTGCCTGGAGGCAGGAGGACCTGGCGTACGATTACAAGTCCTAAAAAAGCACAAAGCAGAGGCAGAGATAGGGGAGTATTTCGTGTCTTCTTCACCTCCAGGTGTTACCTGCACTGCAGCGTCTGATTCAGCCGGCACGTTGCTGCCCTGACCGTTATAGACGCGCTCGCTCTGGGTCTCTGGGACCACACAGCCTTGTTTGCCACATTCCTCTGGCAGCTGGGCTGAGCGTGATTGACACCTGCGGCCAGTGAGTCACAGGTACAGGCCCAGTCTCACCCCACCAACATCCAGCCGCCCTCACAAAGACAGCCTCAGAGGGTGGTAAGATAATCCCACAGTTAACTATCCAGCCTTTTGGCCTCAGACTCTCCCCTGCTCCCTTCCATCCTTCTTTCTTTTCCTCCTTTCCCTTTCTTCCTTTCATTTCTCTCTTATCCTTCAACCTCGCCTCACCTTCATCCTGTCTGTGTTTTCCCTCTTTAATCCTCTCCTCCCTCGCTTTCTTTCCTCTTCTCCTTCTTTACTCTCTTCTCCTTTTACTTACTTTGCCTCTTTTCCTTTTCTGTCCCTCCCCCCTGCTCTCCTCTTCTTGCTCTGTTCTCCCTATTTGCTTTTCTTCCTCCTCCTCTCCTTTCCTCCCAGTTTCTTCGCCTGTTTCCCTTAGCTGTCTTTCTTCCTCTCCTGTGTTCTCTCCATCTCTTTTCATCGTGCATTGCTACACACACATAATGTACACACACCTATTTCCATCTTTCCTCTTGACCCAAAATAGCCACTTAAAGAAGTGGCACCCGGCAAAAAGTCCAAATTTGGAGAATTTTACAATTTTTTTTGTAAGGGCAATAACTGGTCATATGTTCCATGTTGTGGTTCAAAGTTGCTTCACTGAAAAGTGATTGTCATTAGAACATTTTTGCTTTGCTCTCATTTACAAATTACTCAGCAGGAACACTTAAAAGTCAGCTGGAGACTGTCTTTTCAATTCATCGAGCTAATCTAAGCTTAATTAGCCAGATAGCAACAACTCACAAATCTGTCATAGATGTCAGCTGCTAAAATCAAGTCAGTCACCAGACAGAAATTAAAAGTAAACTTCTGTCTATGTCGGAAAACATGGACCCATAGTGTGGGTCCCTAAAATGACAATATAAGGGAAGAATGAACTAGCAAAATGTTTATAAAAAGAGAGAAACACAAATCAGACCAAAGTACCAACACCACAATTTTAAAATACTCCTCCGTAAGTTGAAATCTTGCTCACAACAGCACAAATATGTAGGTTTGTCAAAGTCATATACAAACAAAGGTAGGCGAGGAATGGCGCGTCAGCACCACTTAGTCAACACTCATCTGTCCACCACCCTCATCATCCTGGGGGAGGGTGGAGGTGGAGGTTTTTGGTTGATGCAGGTGACCTGTCTCCCCACACGGTCCATCAAGTCTCTGACACACTGTGAAGCCTCAGGGGGGATCAAACACAAAGCAACCGCTCATCAACGAGACCACTGTTCCCAAGAATCTGATCATGTTTTGGTGTAAACAGCCTGAAAGCCTCTCCTTTAATTATATAAAAAAAGACAGAGATTAGTGCGCTGACAGTTACCTCAATGGAGCTAATTGTGAGTCATTTCATAGAGCAGCAGAGTTGAAAATGACTGTTGGCATGCAGCCCAAATGTGTCCATTAAAGACAGCTCTGAACTGGCCTTAGTCATGAAGGAATAATCTGGCAGTGATGTCAGGAAGTAAGTAAAGACTCAAACAATGACCCACATTCAACATTATGGCAGAGAAAAGGAAAAACACACCTCTGGGTGTTCTAAACTTTATTTTATCAACGAAACTCAAATTGTTTGTCTGAGCGGGAATGGTGAAATTGATTAGATTAGAAAAGTGTTAATCATTACCACATTATTAAACAATGCCAGGAGTGAAATTGAGCCACTGTACAGGCTGTGACTAAGTAGTCAAAATTACAGTAGATACAAGCTGCATCCACATCAAACAGGTGCTGCAGACAAAAACACAAGTCCTCCATTTCATTTGAATGTGGGTGGTGCATTTAGGCTGCAGGGGGTGGCGGAAAAAAAAGGGAAAGACTTCAGTTGAGGGTCAACTTTTGGAGCAACCAAACTGTAATCCATCATGTAATTAGCAATCATAATGAACAACACACCACAATATGGAGCATAACATTATGTTTCATGTGAAAACATTCTTTTTGGCCTGCACAGCAGGTCCTGATTAGCTATTAGAAGAAAATGTGTTTTTTTTAATTCATCGATTCATTCATAGAACCATGCATACTAACAGCACGACACTCACTCGCACCATGGGGAACACAATGGAGACACAAATGGGTGACGCTCCCACATGAAGAACAATGGCTAGATACAACCTGAACAATAACTTTTTTGGTCAAATTCCTTAATACATTTTATAAAATGAATTGATAAAACTCAATCAGTAAGCATAACAACTCAACAACATGCCACATCATAACATTTGGCTAATATTTTAAATTGTATTGTGAATAACACTGTTTCTTTTTTTTTTTTTAATTGGCTAAATAAAATTCATGGATAAAACTTAGGCTGTGGCTCAGTTGGTAGAGTGGTCACCAATTGATCAGAAGGTCAGTGGTTCAATCCCAGATCATGGCAACCTACATGTCGAAGTATCCTTGGGCAAGATACTGAAGCCCTGGTAGCCTCGGCCACCAGTATGAATGTGTGTGTGAATGGGTGAATGAGCGCAGTCTGTAGTGTAAAGCGCTTTGGATGAAAGCGATATACAAGTGCAGTCCATTTACCATTTAAGTTCATGATCAGAAGTGTGATCCTGAGGGAAACAATTTGTCCAAATGCTTTTTTCTCCTGATACCTGCAGAAACATACACAACCTTCATTATTGTGAAATTAGCAAGCATTTCTGATCATGTAATGGCATGTTGTAATGCTTATATCAAGCTTAGTTGAATGTTAAATTTACTTTGTGCGTCTCTTTCTCAAGACTACCTCTCTTCTCCTATAAGTTCAGCATTCAACCTGTCCCTGTACTTTCTGGTTCTTTCCTTACTCGCCATTATGTCCCTAGGTCTTAGACTTTCTGCCTGGTTCTCAAACTAAAGGAAACATTGTACCAATATATTTGGTCTTATTTTCTAATTTAATTAGAGTATTTTAAAGGTCAGCAATGTGACCGCGGACAGTCACACCAGTGGACAATAGTCATGTTTCAAACAAAATATTCAAATACAGGAATCATAATGCACATGTTTTACAGATGGATTCATTTGTGGATATCAAGTTGTTCATAAAAACAGAGAATTTAATAAAACAAACAATTTTTATTTATATTTGTCATCGTGAACACAAAAAAATGGAGCGTCACGTCAACCACCCATATCCAGCCTGTTATTCTCATTTTAGTAGATACTAAAGGTGGAGTAGTGATTACTCAAAGATGTTTTTCAAGCCAAACATGTCAATTTAAGAGTTATGTTTTCTGTAAGTTGACTTATACCAATTGAACAGCTGCTTGCCATTTTTGTGGCCTTCATTTTCCGTCACAATTTCTAATGGATGAGGCTATTATTCTGGCTCTGGCACAAAGAGATGACGTCCCCATTTTTAATCCCGCTTACAAAGCTCTTATTGGTCTACTGATTGATTGTTTCTCCAACTGGGCAAACAGCTGTCAGTGCCCACAACACCACACTTATTTGTATCACTGAAAAATCTAAGAAGTGGGCAGTGATTCATGTAAGTCCGCAAACCAGGCTACCAAATCTTGGCAAAAGAATCCCTGAGTCACTGATTCTGTCCATTTGTGCTCTTTGTGGATTCCTTAGTTAACAAACCATATTATAACCAACTAAGGGTCTGCAAACATGCAAATGCTTGAAATCCTTCATTCCATGTCTAATGATCAGTTCAGGCAGCCAACTATACATTTTTCAAAGGTGGCAACACATATTCACATTTAAGAGCATAGCATATGACCTGAGAATAGATTGCAACAGTTTGATAGTTGGGGAATGCAGCAGATTACTTAACACCATGAACAATCAAGTCCATTTAAAGAGAATGGGGGGCGTCAAAAATCTATCCAAAAACCCACAATCAAGACCAAGAACAAGACCTTGAGGAACTCCATAGAAAAAAGCCACGCTGTGATTTGGTATTAAACATTTTGGACATTTTGGAGATGTGTACAAGAATTGCATTTTTTATCAATTGGAAGGCAAGCACTTCTGTTGTGGAAACTGCTAAGAAACCAACTTATTGTCAATATACATACATCCTCTAAATATTGTCAGCCTCTAGTTTGTGGTTGTAAAGTTTCATGAGGCTGTGATTATCCGAGAGGTCAAAGCAGGTCATACACAGCAAGTTTCAAGAAATGCTCTAAATGCAATGAAATAGCTAGTGTGGGCACTAAGATCATCAACCATGAACATAATTGAGCCCATTAAATCCACAAGAAAGCAAAAACAGCAAAAGAAGTATCAGAAAACTATATGGGAATTACATCTAGAGAAAAGGCGTAATATGAAAAAGGAGAATACTGTTATTTTTCTCTGTTCTGTATAATATTTCTGAACACACAAACGTATAAAAGTATAAACCTTCATTTCAAGACAAACTGCAGTGCAAAAGGAGTAATAAACATGCTTTTATTGTGGTGTGTGCATGTTCAGGGCTCTGAGACAGCCTCAGTCACAGATCATTTGCTGGGTTGACAACACAAACCCAAGTCCATCATAACAAGTGTGATAAACAGCCTAAGCTTGTGTACAAAGAAACATAGCATCCACATTGGGACACAGCAGGCATCAGGGCAGATATGATAAACACCACATTCCCCTCAGACCTTTTTTTTTTGTCTAAACTGCAATCTCAGTAGCAACAGAGTGGAACCACAGTGCATTATCCAGTCTGATGAAAGTTGAGATACAGTTTGTGCATGAGCAGTTTGTCAGGGAATGTATTCCACTTCCTTGCACATACTGTACAGTCATTTATGCTGAAGGGAAGCAAATGTAAGGCCTGAAATATGATCATGGAAAGGCTGTCGGAATGGCAATATCAGGACCAGTATTCATTTTCCACTCTGCTGAAAATTAAGATACACTTCTACACTTCTAAAATGTACATTCAAGAGCAATTCATGATAAAGAAACACAAAAGCTTAATACAGTTTGTACTGCTTTATGAAACTGCTGACAAAAGATGTATGAGGACGAGTCAGCAACCGGCTGCTTCTTGTGTTGTTAGAAAAGACAAGATGAAATATGAGATAAAGGCTCAGCGGAAAACGACCCCTCAACCCTGATCACTGTGATACTGTATGAGCAATGCGTGTGATGGAGGAGATATCATCGGTTTTGTGTTTGCACAGTGATACCTAATACCGCTTTATAGTGAGGATATTCATCCCCGGGAATGCAGGGGCGATAAAAGTGGATTTATGACCAGTTATGTATGCTGGGGGCACTGTAAGGCACACATTGTTGGAGACTTAATTTACTTTCATTGTTAAAGCATGTAACACAAGCACAGCCTTTCACATACTGTTCCATTTTGTAGACAAATTGTCCATAATCATCAAAAGAGGATATTAAGGGAAGCTAGTCTTGGATGGATTTCTCTTGAAGCTTAATAAAGCGGGCCTTTTTATTGCTTCAGTAACCTTTAAACACAATAAATGCAACAGTTTTGATTTCGCAAATGGAAAACTGAATTATATTTAATGGAAGTCATTTGAAAACCAAATGACTTTTGGCAAAACTAAACAACCTTTAGTGTAAAAATGTCATGAAGACATATAGTGGATGCCCCCCCAACGCCCTGATATTTCCACATGTTCCTTTGCATTCTGAGCTGTATGAAAGCAGACGTCTGCTACAGTCGTTTAGTTAAGATTAGACAAGATTGTTCAGCTGCATAAAAACTCTTGTGGCCTGGTTTGAGCAGAGATATTTCTTGGCAGATATAGAGATTAACTTTGCAAGCATTAAAATTCCATGTAAAGCGTGTCTGGGGGTTTGTCACTATGCCGACAAACACAAACTAAAACAGCAGAAGAGAGAACGACGGAGAGAGAGGCAAGCTCACAAAGCAGGCTTTTTATTACCCAGAACCCCACTGTCTCCCAGGGAGCACATATTTAATTACAGACGTGACAAGGAAGACATGAGGGAGTTCAAATGCAACGAATCTGTCATCCCCCCGCCCCGAGTGGAAATCGCACTCTCACCACACAGCATGCTGTACAGATTAGCTCGGGGTCGGAAATTACAGAACATCTCCCAACCTCAGTGGAACTCTCTACAGGAGCTTGCCAACTTCCAGGACCAGCTTCCTGCAGTCTAATGAATCTCCCATTTCTCTTTCTCGCTTGCTAAATAGACCTTTCAGTGCGAACGTTGTTTCTAGCTTATCATACAGGAGACGGACGTTTATTTAGCTTTATACCAAGCATGGTAAATGTGATGGTATAAATAGATTTTTATCCTGATTCAACTGTTTTTCTAGCAATAGCTCAAGGCCTGAGTCTGAATGTACCTTTTTATTCATACTTGAAAAGTGTATCCCAAGGCACTTCATAGGCAGCAGTGCATTTGATACCAGTGTAACTCAAGAAATGCTTACAATGTTAAACTTTGCTTAATGGGGTGCCTCAGGGATCCATCTGCACCTCGCTCTTTTTCACCCCCACCGCGACACCATTTATGATATGTGATCGCTGAATCGGGGGACACAAATCAAGGGATCCCCCTCTCCCTTGTGGGAGGTACGGTGCACGCTCGCCCACAGTCAGCACATTTCAACAGAGCTTTTCTTTGTCACATTTTTCATGGATGAACGTAACAGTTTCAAAGCTATTATTTTCTGCCTTGACAAACATGAAATCTATCCCTCGGTAATAATAGAACTGCGGGAGGCATTTAAAGAGGTGGCTCAATGTACAGTAAAAGATTTACACACTTCTCCTCAGACAGCTTCAGGCTTTTATCTGTGCATGATACACGGCTCTCACATGGTCACAGAGGATAACATACAGAGCCGTGTGCTTCACATCTGAGTAAATAGATAAGCGCTGCATAATCTCTGTTGCATGAAACATTCTAGTCACGATGTTCAGCACGCCGTCGTAAAGAAGTGCTCAGATCCACTACTTACAGCTGCACTAATCAATATTTTTATAAGAACAATGGATCAAATAACTGTGTGTAATATGATAGGGGTTGCTTGTAGTGACAAACCCCCAGAGAAGTATCATCCAACTCTGCAGCTCCCTCAGCTCTATACTTTATCATCTTGCTACACATTCGAAATCAGTTTTATATAATGATGATGTGTCAGTGTTGTGTTTACAGTTTCTGTTGCCCCATGGCCAAAAGATCTATTAATACACTAAAGCTACCACTACAAATAGTTAATGAGAAGTAAAAGTCTGGCATTCAAAATGTAATTTAAAGCTCCACTAAGCAACATTCTTATACAAGTAATTGCTAAAGGGACTATGTGTCACATAGCTCATTATGACCCATATTACATTTATTGTTAGGCAACGACCTCTTGTGGTCGTAGAAATTATGACGAGAGTGAAGAGGAAGTCAGGTGACATAAAACTGACAAATACCAGAGGACTGTGACCCACTGTTTGTGTCATCTGTGAAACCAAAAGTTGTTTATTTAAGTTAATTAGCAAATTAACTTCCATATGCAACTTTTGAGTTTACTCATCTCAACCGAAACTATGATTTTTTTCACATATTTGACCAAGTAGTTCTGGTGCCTAAACCTAGCCAAGTACAACCCTACGTGAATAAAAACAATGCATGAAATTCAGAATTCAGTGTGTATTTTCACAAAAAGAAGTTTATTAGTTTCAACATAAAATATATTGCCTTTGTACAGTTTTCATTGAATATGTCAGAAAGGATTAACAAATGAATACTGTCTGGTTTATTTGCATTTTAGGTAATTTATTTGGAATCAGGGTTGTAGTTAACTACATGTTTGAAACTGCGACCGTTTCACAATGCCAGTCATATTTGTCATATATCATCTGAACTGTTGTTCATACATTTTCGTAAATTGTCGTATTATGTGTTGCATGTGGAGACATGACACTAGTTCATGCTTTTTAGCATTCTAAGACTAATTTAGTTTTTACAGCCCTGTTGTCGACCCTGTTTGCATCGACACGAAGTAGCTGGTTTGAATGTTGTTGTTTTTTTATTTGTTATACAGCATGTCTGCGTTATGATATTAGCTCTGTTCTGCTGCCCCAAGTGGCCATAAAAATCAGTTAATGCAGCTTTAAGTAAGATTAGCAAAAAGATAGTTAAAGTTCTATGCAGACATAATGGCCCATTTCAGTTTTATATTGTTACACTAGATAACTATTAGTGATGCATTCATGTGTTATTAGCATTTTAATGTTGTCAAGGTGCAGCTGGTTTTAATTATCTCATACACTGTTGGATAGTTTAATGTGCTTCATAACAACAGGTACTTTATTTGGTTATTAAAGTTTTTTCCAAAATAAAAGCTATCAAATCAATGTATTGGGGTAAAAAGCTCAAGTCTGAAAATGTAGTGAAGGATAAAACTGGTATGTACAAATAAAGTCCAAGTACATTAAAATTGCATTTAAACACAGTTATTCGGTAATTTGAGGCTTTCCACAGCAGTCAGCATGTGCAGTGTTAACAATTAGGCAGTGTGTGTTGATGTAACAGTAGGAAAAGGTTACTCAGCTATAACCATAATCCTTCCCATAAGCCTCTACAATGATGCCATAGTCATCCAGTGTTAAAAATCTAATTGCAGAAATTGCTTTTGTGCCTTTTAGTGATTATTTCATCAGTAAAACACTTTTGCATGAAAGCTCATTCCTGGAGGAAATACTGTATTATCTGAAATCAAGACAATGTGCATTGATTCTTCACTTAACAAGAGGCGGTGCAATTGTCCTGAGGGTTATTCAAATATGAACTCATCTGGAAGGGCAATCAGGCTCGGCTCAAGTGAATCACCTGATCATTTGAGAGGATTCCAACTAGTACTTAACCCAAGATGGCATCAGTCTCACAACAAACCCCAGTGTGCAGTTCACATCTCCTATTAGCCTGTGTCATTAAACCAACATCATAAACCCTCCTAAGTACACTTTCCTGCAACTGGAAGGTGTTCATGGATTTAGAAAATGGTGCCCCTGCTGATATGGTACATAATACCTTCATTTCAGTTTTTGCCAAGTCATTACCTTTATTTGTGACGAGGGAGCTAGTTTATGAAATGAGGTATATCTTAAATGCCTCACAAAAGTAGTAGAAGGACCTCACAGCAAGAAAAACAGAGAAAACTGACATATTTTATCATGTAACAAATGAATATATGCATTTTCTACTTCAGACAGACTGAGTGGTTATATAGGATAGGCAACTGAAATCCCTCTAAGAGAGACAAATACTGGCCCTGGTCTTTGTAGTTGCTCTTTCCTAAAATAATTGCTGTCCAAAAAAAATAAATAAATACATTTAGAAAAACGAAATAACAACTACACATAGGGTTAGAAAAGAACTAGGCTTCGGTTTAATTCCAATCTATAAACAGTTATGGTTAGGAATAAGGTCAAAGGTCAGATTAAAGTGAGATATCCATAACAACTTTTAGAAATTTGGGCATTAAGGTTGCCAGGATAATATTTATGACGTGTTTTAAATAGAAACAGGAGGGTTAACAGAATATTGAACTTTGTAACACAGGACCCTGGGGACAGATACGCTCTCTCTGATGCCACTGCATATGAATTCAAATGCAGACGCAATATTAGCTTTGGGTGATGCAAATGTGAGTTGTCTTTAGTGTCTTCACTTGTACTAAAAGGTCATGTGAGGTCATAACATGAACGCCAAACAGTGTTTTCCAGATGGAGGAAAAACAAGAGTAGCAGTTTGCTAGCTGAAGCAGTTGCAGTTATAAAGCCTTTCTAAAAAGGAGAGGGTTCTGGAGGAAAATCTGTGAAACTACTGTATTTCCTGGATAGTTCTAAAAAGTATATTTATTCATAACAGTTTATAACAGTTATTTGTTGAACCCAGTTACTATAAGCTGGCTTCCCATTAAGCACTAGCATTAGTTGGCTTTCCCAGCAAGCCTACTTTGCTAGAAATGAATGGTGTTGACAGTAACTACTTCTAAGATGTCCTGTTGTGTGACTGCACGTATTTTTCCACTTACATATCAATGTCAAACTCGAAACTCTAAGAAGAACTACTGATTTCCCATTTGTCTTGAGTAAATTTGTCCTCTGCACCTAAGGATGTTTGAGGAAACTCAGGAAAACTCTCAGACCTCAGGACGGTGTTTTGAAAGGGCATCCAAAAAAGGGGGTCCGGTGAGAGTGTGAAATTGGATAAGGGGTCTAATGAACAGCACCACACTCCACTCACCGCAACTTATCACTGTCCTCCTCACTCCTCTGCAGCCTCAGTGTGGAGTTTCATATTAGTTTCAAAGAACTCAAAGAGCACAATCTTCTTCATTTTCTTATCTTGACTCGGGATCAACTGCATGAGCAAAGCAATTTGCAGTGTGTGTGTATAAGGTAGCCGCCCTACTGTATGATCCATCTGTATCTATCACAGGTCAGATTGTTATTGAAATTACTTCAGACTTTTCTTTGTGTAACCTGTGCCAGAGGATGAGAATTTCTCCTGAGAAGCATTTCATTATAATGGCACACAGAAAATTATTAAAAACAGCAACTGTTTCCAACTGACATCAGAAGGATATTAAGATTCATTTTTCATTAAATCATGCAGATATCAGCCATTGAAAACATAATTAAGGTGCTATTTTTCACTTGTTTGTGTTGGTGTAAACCCCCAAATTAATAACATTTCAGGTCTTGATTGATGTTTCACAATGTTTTTCATCTTCAGTTTTGATTATGCTTTATAATGCAACATTTTCATGCAAATAAATGGCTGTGTGCAACTATGCAATTATGCCAGTTAGTCAAAAGCACAGCAGTGACCACTTTAGCATCAAAAATGTTGTGAAAATAAACAAAACGCATCATTTGCTAATTAACTGAGCTAATTAGTTTCATGACACATGCCATTTCATTGTTGACTCACTGATTACAACATGAATAATAAATAGTTAATAGTATTTATAATCTCTGTGCTTGTGGCGTAACATATTGGCATCAGTATTCTGAATGGGTGTGTGAGATGAAGAGAGCTGGACAGTCCCCTCTGGACTCTCATTAAAATGTTTTATTTATTTATTTATTTATTTATCAACAGATTTCCATCATGCATGATTCTGCTGTAAAAATGCCAGAGTCCTGAGGATGAACAGTTTTGGAGAAAAGAAAAAAAAGACATTCTGCTTTGCACTGCATTCACCATCACTGTGGAGTGCTGATCAAAGATTAGTAATATAATGATGCAACAGTGACACCTGTGGGTTGGCTGGGGTGCTGCATGTAGAAAGGGCTGCATTTACTTTAATATTTCACACAGCATGATACTGCATGTACCAATGTGTGTGTTTTTTTACACAAATCACAAATATTTAATTATTAAACATTGAAAAATATGGTTAATAATCACTGTGTAGAATGACGCATTACAGCGTTTGTCACTTAAAGGATGTTTAAGGGGGAAAGTTCCTGTTTAACTCAAATATGAGTTTGTGATGTGCAAGTACATGCAGGATTTTGTGACTAGTTTGTAAGATAATAATGAGAATGGACTTTACAGGGTAGAAGAAGACTCTTGTATCCAGTTGTTGAACTTTTTAAATTAAAAATATCAGCATGTTCCTAGATTCTGTGAAGGAGCAGAAATTAATGTAATTTTAAGAATTTTTGATAGCTTTTTCATGTCTTAAATTGAGGGTCTGCAAGGCATCCTGTTGTGTAAATCAAAGGAATAAAGTGAAATACAACTGCCCTCTTTATTTCCCTTTTTTCAATAGATGTGAATAATCAAAAAAAGAAGCAAATGTAAGGGAGAGGACGAGGAAACACAGCAGCTAAGAATCTTATCCAAACATTTGGATTGATTGTTTTATGACTTCAAGTGGCCATTCGAGGAACTGCAGTTTTTGGCACTTTCAGTTCTGGAGGTTGCAGCTTGAAGAACCAGGAGAATTAAATTTTGTTACTCTACTAGAGCTCCATGAATGGGGTTGGTACTTTCTGATGATTCATGAGCTGTCAGAGTAGAGACTAAAGGGCTGAACTAGCTGCCATTGACATTGATATTAGGATATTCTTGTTGCTTATTCATGTTAAATACAAAGACAGGCTTTGTTGTTTACTCTGTGACATGTTTTTAAAAAAGAGTGAGAATGTTTGACAAATAGAAATAGAAAAAAATAGAAAATAGAAAATATGTCCTTAAATAGTTGTTAGAACCATTTATTTATTAGAATAGTTATTAGTGAAGTCAGCTGCTGATTGAGCTGTAAGTCCTGGCTTAACGTCCACAATTCAGTTCATCACGATGGTGCTGGATATTGTTGAAGTCAGGGCTCCAAACCAAACCGAAAAAAGCAGACATGTCCACAGACCTTTGGCCATATGGAATATTTATCTGCCTCAACTGTCACAAAGTGATTAAAGTTAGCAGACGTTAGATCAGACAGCACTGGCAGCTTCATTAGTGAGTTAGCTGAGGATCTGAAGTGCCAGGATGGGTTAACCACTCCATCTCATGTCATCACCCCACCCTTTTCCCCTCTGACTCACTCCAGTGAGAAAATACTGAAATACCTCCTGTATATTTCATCAAAAGACTTGTATTCTATAATTCTACATTTCAACATGGCTGCAACATTTGGCCCTCCACCCTAAAATGAATGACTGTTTGGTTTGTTTGGCGAATGGCGGCGCAAGCGATATCTCACACAACGCCCATGTAATGTACCCAACAGCGGAGTTTACTGATTGATATTTATTTCCTCGCGTTGAGATTTTCTCAGCGTGAGCAGATGAGGGGGATGGAAACTGGGAGAAGGCGAGCACGCTAGGAAACAGCAGGCCCTCACATTAGACTCAGCAACAACGGGTCGCTGGGAAAACTGTTGCAGGACGACAATTTAAAACCCAGAAGCACGTTAAACAAATACAGACATGCAATAGATCCACTGTCAGCGTTAAGGCTTGGCCGTTCACACACTGGTTATTAGAAAAGAGAGCAGTGTTGTTTTGCTGGCTTTCACTTTCCCCGGGCAAACAATAACCTTTTTGTAGCTCACTTTTTAAAAGCCTATTCAACTAAACTCTTGTTGCCTGAGACTGAAACCAATGACTTGCTTGTAAAAAAAAAAAAAAAAAAAAGTACAAATTTCCCCTCTTCTTCAACATTGTTTCTTCACGACCCCTGAGGGATGATACAGGACTGACCCTGAAAGCTGCACTCAAGTGCCAAGGAATGAAGAGACGATGATTAGCATCTCATTATGTGTCCTCATATTTAATTTAACTCAAGTTCAAGTTCAAACCTGATTGTCCTTCTTTGCGTCAGTTCATTCAGGTCACATCCCATTTCTGTACACTTCACAGAGGACAGCACATGGTGCATGAGTGGCTGCTTTGGATTACTGCAGCCCTTCATCTTCTCATCGACTCCTGCATTTGATCTTCATGGCCGAGCTTTGACTTTACAATATGTTGATAGATTTTATGAGAGTAGGCACTATATACTTGCACTGAGCTTTCTTAAGAGTGGAGGAAACAGCCTTTGATGGTCTGAACTAATCTTATTGAGGGGATTTCACATTTCTATCTGACGTCTGTCTGCCCGGTCCACGTTTGGTTCTGCTGAGCCAAAGATTTCACTTTCATTTTAACATCCTCATAAACTTGTTTTGCATCAAGCTTTCTGCACAACCTCAGAAAAGTAATATTTTTGACCCCAAATTACTCACACCAAAACTACTCAGTTGATGCAGGATTGATTTGCAAGAATTCATTCAGCACAGACTCGAAACTGAAAACACTATTTCTATGAAAAAAGCCAACCATCTGATTTGTACAAGGTGGGTTGCTGCAGGGAAAGTTGCTTGTACCATTTTTTTTGGAGGTGACATGACAAAATGTATGATTAGCAGGTTGCAGCATCCATGCTCCATCCAAAAACAGTAGTCCAGTAGTCCAACATTACTTTTAGGCTATAGGTGTTCAGCATACATTCAGTTTGTGCATGTTTTTGGGAGGAAGCCCAGTGGCCCGGTGGGACCCCACGCTGACACGGGGAGAACATGCAAACTCCACACAGAAGCCGCAGGCGGGAGGCAAACCAGCGACCCTCTTGCTGTGAGGCAAGAGCGCTAACCACTCAGTGATCATAACCTGAAGAACAACATCAACACCTGTAGATATCTTCTCTCATACAGGATTTATACCAATGGGCTACAGTATAGGATCACTACCTGGATGACAATACCAACACCTGTATCTTTCATCATACAGCATTCACACTTACAGGGTACAGTCTTGGATCACTATTTATCAACACCTGTATATATGTTTTATCATACAGGATTTACACCACATGATTGCAACAATACTTTCCTGGGCCAGTGGCAATAATATCAAGTTAGCATACACTGTTATGTTACAAACTGCCCCACCTGCCCCAATACAGTTTTATGATTAAGATCAAGATTAATTCATCACACACTCATACACACTCAATCCTATCATAGACTACATGATTTCCCTCATATCACACAAAGATACACCAGCATCATTTCTTCAAAAAAACAACCAATGTAAAGTACTTTTCATTGTTTACACACAGCCCCTTGGAGACACGAATAAAGAGGCCAAATAGGCAATAATGTGTTAACAAAACAGAAAACTTAGTGTTTCCATTATATGCAGCAGCTGCTTAAAGATTTTATGAAATATCATGAAGTAGCTATTACACCCCTCCTCTGAACTCACTCTTCCCTTTGAGGATGTGCAAAAGGAAAAGTAATAGGACGTCAATCATTCACAAAGTCCTGACAAGCACATAAACAACAGTGCTCAGTATTTTCCTATGGTATTTTCTCCTTCAGGCCGAGTCACGACACACTGGAACCCTTGACGACTGGAATACCATGGAAACCACGCTACTGCGGCGGCTAACGAGACACAGCAACAGTAGCTTGGAAAATAGGGGTATATGCCACTTAATTTTATGAATTTGCGGTTTATGAGCTCACAAATGAAACAAGAATTAGCTAGCTAGCATAACCAAGCTGCCACTGCTATTAAACTCCGTGAAAAAAACTATTTATATACAGTCTATGGAAAAAACACTATCCTACCTTATGTGACGGTCTTCGTTTTTCCTCGAAAATTGCTCCATGACAATCGTAAAGTCCAGTTAAAACTTTTTTCCCAATAGTTCAAGAAGCGTTTTTGAGTTTTAATCCATGCTGTGATGAAAACGAGCGCTCCCCTTGGCAGTTTATCGCCGCCTCGCCGGTAAAAGTTTCAACATGGCGATAAATATCCAAAATCTCCCGGTCACCTGACCTCTTTTACGTCCTCGTCACGACAGACACAACCAGCAACCAATCAGAATATTTGACTTATTTGAAAATAAAGTTAAAATAAAATTCATTGGTTCGTGTTTCAAGATATATGTATAGTCCAGGGATGGGCAACTAGATGCCCGGGGGCCTGAAGTGGCCCTCAGTACAACTACATGCATTTGAGCATGAAATCTTAAAAGTGAAGTGTAAAAATGCACAAAATTACTTAATCAGAGTAAGTGGTTATTTTTTATTTGCTTCAAACATTTTGTATTCCTATTTCTACTGTTATACATACATTTGAGCATTAAATATGTTACATTTCTGCACTGTAAACATATTTAAAATTGCAGTTTCATCATATCTGGTGAAATGCACGGTCCTATATGTGGCCCTGTGGTAGTGTCGATGAAAAATTGTGGCCCCCTGCAGCATTTAAGTTGCCCAACCCTGGTATATCCTATACTTTCAACACACACACACACACTTGGTTTATTGTTATTTTGGAGCCAAACGCTATTTAAAAACATTTCACAATTATATATAGTTGTACAATAAAGCTCAGTGTTAAATGTGTTGAAATCATAGACTGAATTTGTATGATTTCACTACAAACACACACACACACACACTTGTTTATTTGATGTGAATAAATAAGAAGAAGATGAAGAAGAAGAAGAAGACAGACTGAGGCTACAGTTTCTGGGTTTTGGACGTCCCTAGAGGTCGGAGGGTTAGTCAGGACTTTGCTGTAGCTCTAGCTGAGAAAGTCCTTGATCAAGTTGCTCTTTATGTGTGGAGGAAATAATGTATGTCACTTTTGCACAAAGCAGTTGCCAAATGAATGTAATGGTATTATACAAATTGCATTAGAACCGAACAGAATTACCTTTATTGTCATTGCACAGAGTACAACGAAATTGTAGGTTCTCCACCCAATCAGAGCACAGGAAATGTATTTAAAACGTTGTATACAAAGAGGCTGACTTATCAATTTCAGATCTGTCTGTCTTGTTTAATATGATTAAATTAAGTGTGCTATTTGCAGTTTGCTCACTGACTAGGTCTCTACTACAGTTCAGATAATGAGATACTTTATCCAAATCAATTGGAAGTGTAGAACAACATTTATTGTAGTTAGAAACAGAGAAAGATGTTGGCAGTTAGACTCAATCAACATGAAGCATCTACAATAAACAGAGACCCATTTCAACCAGAAGGTGACATAAAGAGAATGCTCACAGAGGAGAAATGGTGGATCACTCTGCTCAGGAAACTTCGCTGTAGTCTTCCCTCTGTTGATATAACCATGTCTCTGTGAATATATTTCCCTGATGGTAGTGGCAGATCACCAGAAACCTCTTCAGTGTAATTCTTTACCTGTCCACCAGATGCCATTCGAACATCCAGCACTCCATCAGCCCTCCAATGATCCCCCTTGACCTGAGCTTCACAGCCCACCTCCACACCTGCACCTATAGTGAGTGGCTCCCTGACCCAGTCCAGTCTTCTTCTTACTGTCTGTTTGACCTTCTGCTTGCTTGTTTGGACTTTGGGTTCCTGCCTAATCCTTGTTGGATTCAAATGCTTGTTTTAAAATGCCTCTCTGGATTTGACCCAAACTGCTACATGGTCCTGAAAGCTCTTGCACCTTATATTTGGGGAAACAATTAACTGAACTACACAAGCTCTTCCTCTGACATCTGCATTTGGATCCTATTACTGAATCCCTGCTCACTCCAGCTGCAACATATTATCTGATGATGTATTCTCAACATATTTTCTCATTAACCGAAGTCTGTCATGTAGAAATGTTTGTGGTGCTAGATGAATGGTCAACAAAATTATTAGGAATCCTTGACTGAGGACCATGAAAATAATTACCAGGCTTGATAGTAACCTGGGCAGTAGTTGTCCACATGTTGTGCTCCTTACCTGTGTGTTTCTCTCAAGGAAAAGGAGAAAAAAAAATAGATAATTAAGCCCTTTTGAATTCAAGGTTTTCTATACATAGCAAAAATAGACTAAGATCAATTAAAGCAACCTAAACCTTGTGATAATACCGTTTGACAGCAGGATACAAACTTGCATTCAGACAGCTTTATAAGTGATCTTAGCTCTCATATTGATTCAGTATTTGTAAGTGTTTTCAATGTCAGTGCAGGCCATCAGATCAGCATCTCTTCCACGTCCAAATTAGTGCTCAGATCAGTGAAAGCACATAAAAACATCAGTCAGCATAAGGGAATTAAATAACAACAACTTGATATTTATATCAAAAGCATCCTGAGAGCTCCTGGCTTAGCCGGTGTAATCAGGTTAGCGAAACGTCTCCTGTGGGGAAGTAATCTACTTTGATGCTCTGTCTGCTACCAAAACATTGAATCTGTGTCAGGCTGCGCAGGCTGAGCAGCTACCAGCCAGTCCAGCCCGCTCTGTAATTAAATTACATTAGTTGACTCATGTCCTACTTAACGTCCAGGCAGCCAACGGCCTGATTACGGAAGCCACAAATTGTCAAATACCAAACCCGAATAAACATTTATGTCTCTCAAAAACCAGGAAGGTTGTAATTATGCACCGTAATGTTATTTCACAGGACAGATGAAGTGCAGCACAGGAGCTAGCTTCCCACATCATCCACGTAGAAATTCAAACTGTTCTTCCTCCTACAATTAGACTGAACTCAGTGAACTTGTATGACCTGGAATCAATCTGATCCCACAGCATATAGGCATTTATCATAAATATGAGTCTGGAAGTTATTAATTCCACATAATCAGGTCTTTCCCCAGATTGTAATCAATGAAAGAAATACAATTAATGCTCACATGCAAACACTTAATTCAGACATGAGTATTTCATCTTTTGTGGGAAAGTGATTAAAAACTATCTGCCTTGTTTCTACTAACATTCTTTCAAATGTTAGTTTTTCAAAAGTGAAATTGTGATGTGAACACTGGTAGAGAAGCTATAAAGACTATATGAAATCATATTATTTGCTATGTATAAAATAAAATGAATACACAGATGAGAAAATTATCTTTTCTTCATGCAGAAATTGAAACATAAAATTTTTTTTTTGCTTATTTTTACTGATTTTTCCAAAATATTTACATCAAGGAACTCTATTTAGAGTATATTCCCACATTTGCACAATGAGACTCATTTTAAGAAGACACAGTAACTGAATGACTGTTTGAGCTTTGTTAACATTTCGTCGAATAACTTTACAGTATTTAAATTGTCCTTAAGATGATAATAAAACCCTTTCATAAATTATGTTTATATTATTTTACATGCCTTTTTGATCATGCAATCACTGGTTTTCATGGAAAAGTCTAAAATTAGATGAATATTCAAGAATTTAAAACAGCTGTAATTAGATGTAAACCTGCAATGTTCACCAGTTAAGCATATGATGATTCGGCAGAGAGAACAATGATAATTCCCTCCTATTTTATTGTTGGAAAGAGTGTTGCATGTATCCATTCCAACTGTAGTTAAGGATCTGTAGAAACAATCAAATGCATGTGTTGATCTCACCTTTCATCACTTGTGAGAGGAATTAATGCTTCTTTGCACAAGTTTAATTTAACACCAAAATTTCTTCCATAAATATCATACTCTCAACCATTCTAACTCTGTGCTTCCATCATTTTATATGCATCTATTATTAAACAGTTTATAATTATAATTAAATAAATTCTACTAAATCTGCAAGTCCAAAATCGTATATATCTTTAACCATTTGCCTCCTGCTCTTTACAAAGTTTCACTGAAATGAGTTTGGTTTGGAAGTACCACCATTTGACCCCTAGATGGAGCTACTTACCCACACATTTAAAGCTTTCTGCAACTTCCATTATATGCAATTATCTCACTGGTTATAATGAACTCTGGAAATGACACTAATCACTGAGCTTTATTGGACAACTCATTATGATTAAGACTTAATATTTTTTATTTTATTTTATTTTTTTACACTTTGGTTCAAAAATAACTAAAGAGAACACTCTGATTGTACACAAAAGACATTAAGCTTTAGTGTACAATATACAATGCAAATAATTATAATAATCCAAAAAAATTTGATCATTATATTCAAATAAATTGTTGTTTTTATAGATACTTGTAGCACCAGTATTTTTTTAGACATATTCATATTTTTATGACATTTGGCATTTTTTAAAAACTTAATAACACAATTTAACTTTGTGTTAGTCAAATATGATTTTAAAGCAACTTTTAACAGTTTATGCTTAGCTTTACCTCATATTAACCCTAGTAATTTCAATTATTTATTGTGAGCATGCCTTCTATTATAGGATCTGTATGTGTTTGTATGTGTTCTGAGAATCTTTCCTATCCTGAGCTCATTAGGACAGTTTTACCTCGCATTAATCTGTTATTGAAGTAATTAAGAGCCCTCGGGGCATCGTTACCTGTCTCATTTGATTGACATCCTCTTCCACAAGCGGGGACAACGGGCTGCACAATGGAGGAGGGAGAGGCGGGGGGAGGGCGGGCAGGAGCACCGCCATCCAATGGGATCAGTGATGGGAGGGAGTTTGTCGAACTCCAGCTTTGTCCTAACTTACTGGGACTTCTGAGTACAATATGACTGAAGCGCCTGCACCGTTATTCCACGGGACGGTGCGTCGGCTCAGCCGCCTGCTCGCACTCAACACCCGCTCACTTGCGCTCTAACTTTGGATAAACTTTTTTTCCACGCATCTCCAAGGAGCTTGGGACTTTTTCTTTTGTTTCGTCTTGCAAAGGGATTGTCAGATTGCGTTTTGAACATGCTTTTTGCGGAGTTGCATTAAAACTTCCCTGATCTGCAGGAATCATTCTCTCCATTCAGAGGATTGTGTTGCATTGAAACAGCGCTGCGCAGGATAAAATACACACTTCTGGAGTACTTTGGGACACTGAAAAACTGTGGAAAGAGTCGTCACTGGGCTTCTTATTGAGTTTTCTGTGGAATACAATGCTTTAGTGACTCGTCCGACCTCAGTAAAGTTGATGCATCATAGGCATGGACACTATCTGAGAAAGGTGGACTGGCTAACTGACCATGGCGCTCACAGGTAGGGGCTTAGGCCGGTTTCATTTGATTTTACTCATGTTATGGACTCTGTCGCAGTACTCAGCATCCAGCCAAGTCCGTCAAGAGTTTCAGGTCCTGGAGGAGCAGCCCATCGGCACCTACGTGGGCACGATAGAGACCAAGCCCAGCTTCACGTACCGCTTCAGCGAGAACCACAAACTTTTTGCAATTAACGGCACCACCGGGGTCATTTACACCTCCTCTGTGATTGACAGGGAGCTTTTGCAAAGTGATGTCATCAACGTCGTGGTGCTGTCCAGCCAACCCACCTACCCCACCGAGGTCAGGATAGTAGTTTTGGATATTAATGATAACTCCCCGGTGTTTCCTGACGCCTCCATAGTCGTGTCTTTTAAGGAGGACGCCAGCAGCGGCAGGCAAGTGATCCTGGACACTGCTACTGACTCAGACATTGGAAGTAACGGAGTTGATCACACCACGTACAGAATAGTGAAAGGCAACGAGCAGAGGAAATTCCGCTTGGATATTACAGTCAATCCTAGTGGAGAGGGGGCATTCTTGCACCTTGTTTCAACTGGAGGCTTGGACAGGGAAGTTACTCCCTTCTACCAGCTCCTGGTGGAAGTAGAGGACAAAGGAGACCCGAAAAAGTTTGGCTACCTGCAAGTTAACGTCACTATTCAAGACATAAATGACAACCCCCCTATTTTTGATCAAGATCAGTATCAAACCAGTGTTTTTGAGGATGCAGCAGTAGGCTCTAGTATTCTGCAGATCACAGCATCAGATCAGGATGAGGGAGCAAATGCTGAAATCCGGTACTTTTTAGATGAAGGAACACCTTTCCAAATTGACCCCAAAGCAGGTACTATTGTTATAAAAGAGGGTCTGGATTATGAGAGTAAGAAAGAGTACTCACTGACTATTCATGCAGTAGACAATGGGGTGCCCTCTCTGTCAGGCAGAACAGAAGCCACAATCAAACTTTTAGATGTCAATGATAATGACCCAGTGGTGAAGTTTAGATATTTTCCTACAACTTCTAAATTTGCTTCTGTTGATGAGAATGCACAGATTGGCACGGTTGTTGCTCTACTCACTGTTTCAGATTCAGACTCCCCCACAGCTAACGGTAACATATCTGTCTCAATCTTAGGAGGCAACGAGCAGAGACACTTTGAAGTGCACACGTCTCCTGTGCCCAATTTAAGTCTGATCAAAGTGGCCAGCGTGTTAGACAGAGAGAGAATTTCCTCTTACAACCTGACTGTGTCTGTGTCAGACAATGGCAAGCCTATAGCTCGCTCCTCTTTTGCCAGTCTGGTTATTTTTGTGAATGATATCAATGATCACCCACCCATATTCCAGGAAACGCTATACAGAGTAGATATCAGTGAGGACGTACCAAAAGGCAGCTACATTAAAGGGGTTTCTGCAACAGATGGTGACTCTGGGCAGAATGCCAACCTGCGCTACTCCCTGGTGTCTGGAAACGCTTTGGGCTGGTTCTCCATCAGTGAAAACAGTGGTCTGGTTACCAGCGCTGCTTTGCTGGATAGGGAAATAGCATCTGAAATTGTGCTCAACATTAGTGCCAAAGACCAGGGGCTGCAGCCCAAGATTTCTTACACTAAACTGATAGTCAACATCACTGATGTGAATGACCAAGTGCCCACTTTTACACAGAGTACCTATCATGTTTCCCTGGTAGAGCACGCTCCTGCCGGCACTGAGCTGGTGGTGCTGTCTGCCTCAGATGACGACGTAGGGGCCAATGGAACTATCCGGTTCTCATTTGATGCAGAGACTCCAGCCAGTGTCCAGGAGCTGTTTCGCCTGGATGCCGTGTCAGGGCGATTAAGCACAGCCGTGGAGCTAGACAGGGAGGATCAGGCCTCCTACTTACTGCACATCCAGGCAGCAGATGCAGGCAGCCCATCTTTGCACTCTGTCGGAAAAGTAAACATCACCCTGAAAGATATCAATGACAACAGGCCAGTTTTCTACCCTGTGCAGTATTTTGCCAATGTGAAAGAGAACGAGCCCTCGGGTTCTTATGTAACCACTGTTTCAGCCACAGACCCCGATTTAGGTCGAAATGGCACACTCAAATATATAATTACAGCTGGAGATTCTTCCAAATTCCGCATTAATAGCAACACTGGGAAAATCACCACGCTTGTGCCCCTGGATAGAGAGGAGAAGACTGCTTACCAGCTGCAGGTGACAGCAGCAGATGGCAGCGGGCTGCGCTCACACACCCAGGCCATAGTGACTGTCACTGTCATTGACACACAGGATAACCCACCAGTTTTCAGCCAGAAAGTCTACAGCTTTGTTATGTTTGAAAATGTGGGAATTGGGACAGTTATAGGGACAGTGTCAGCCACCACTGTAGATTTAAACACAAACATTTCATATCTAATCACCTCAGGCGACCAGAGGGGGCTTTTTACTGTGAACAGTGCAGGTCAGATCACAGCATCAAGCCAGATAGACAGAGAGGAGCAGGGCTTCTATCAGCTGAAGGTTGTAGCCAGAGCTGGGGAGATCACAGGAGAGGCCTTTGTTAACATCACTGTGAAGGACTTAAATGATAATGCCCCTCATTTCATTCACGCTGTGGAGCATGTGAGCGCAGTGGAAAACTGGAGCACAGGTCATGTCATATTCCAGGCTAAAGCTTCAGATCCCGATGAGGGAACAAACGGCATGGTGGTTTACAGCCTCAAACAAAACCCCAAAGGCCTGTTTCATATTCATGAGAAGCACGGCCTCATCACGCTGACCGGGCCGCTGGAGGTCACCACCAGCTCTTACGAGGTCGAGGTCATTGCATCAGACATGGGGGTCCCCCAGCACACCTCCAGCCTCATCCTCATTGTCAGCGTTTATGACGTCAACGACAACTCGCCAGTGTTTGACCAGCTCTCCTATGAAGTCATCATCCTGGAGTCTGAGCCAGTCAACAGCCGCTTTTTTAAAGTGGAGGCCACCGACAAAGACTCTGGGCTTAATGGTGAGATTATGTATGACATCGCTGGTGGGAACACAGGTGATGTGTTTGGCATTTTTCCAGACGGGCAGCTGTATATCAAAGCGGAGCTGGACAGAGAGATACAGGACAGATATAACTTAGTGGTCATGGCTAAAGACAGAGCTGTGGAGCCGCTAAGTGCCACTGTCAATGTCAGCGTGATTCTAGATGACGTAAACGATAATCGTCCCCTCTTTAACAGCACCAATTATGTGTTTCATTTTGAGGAAGAGCAGAAGCGGGGGTCGCTGGTTGGGCATGTTTTTGCAGAGGATAAGGACTTTGGCCCCAACAGTGAGGTCAGATATACATTTGAGACTCCGCAGTCCAACTTTGAGCTGAACGCCATCACCGGGGAGTTGACCAGCACGCTGCAGTTTGACCGCGAGTCGCTCATGAGACAAAGAGGCGCCGCGGTGTTCAACTTTGTGGTTGTCTCGTCAGACCAGGGTCTCCCCAAGCCCCTCCGAGACCAGGCCAAAGTGCAAGTTTACATACAAGACATCAACGACAACCCGCCTAAATTCACCAAAGACATTTACCAGGCCTCCATCTCAGAGTCGGCTCAGAACATGACACAACTGCTGAGGGTCTCTGCCTCCGATGTGGATGAGAACAAAAACGGACTGGTTCATTATCATATCTCTGAGGGTAACGAGGAGGGACAGTTCACTATTGATAGCAGCTCTGGACAGGTTACTTTAGTAGGGAAGCTGGATTATGAATCTACATCCTCATATTCACTGAAAATCATCGCTGTTGATGCTGGATCTGTGCCCCTGTCCTCCTCTTGTATGCTCAGTATCAGCATCCTGGATGAGAATGACAACTCCCCCTCCTTCCCTAAGTCCTCTCTGTCAGTGGACGTCTTAGAGAACATGAGGATAGGGGAGCTGGTGGCCTCAGTGACCGCCACTGATGCTGATTCAGGTCAGAACGCAGACATAACTTACACCATTACAGCCACAAACAACCATGGCACTTTCAGCATCAGCCCCAACACCGGCAGCATCTTTCTGGTTAAAAAGCTGGACTTTGAAACTCAGTCATTTTACAAACTTAACATCACAGCAAAGGACAACGGCAGACCTCCCCGCTCCTCGTCCATTCCTGTAGTTATACATGTCAGGGATTTTAACGACAACCCTCCCATATTTGCCCCTGGTGACATTTTCAAATCCATCCCTGAAAATCTTCCCCTCTCAGCCTCGGTCATGACAATTACAGCTCACGACACCGACGCAGACATAAACGGGGAGCTGGAGTACTCCATTGTTCAGCAGATTCCCAGGGGAGGCCACTTCAACATTGATTCAGGCACTGGGCTCATATACACCAGCAAGGAAATCGACAGGGAGTTTTCAAATCTGTTCGAGCTGACAATCAAAGCCACTGACCTGGCATTTCCAGTTGAATTCCGCCGCTTTGCCCTGAAAAATGTCACGATATGGGTGACAGACCTGAATGATAATGTTCCCACTTTTATATCCCAGAACGCCCTTGTGGCTGAGCCCAACATAGTCATCGGCTCCATCCTGACAACAGTGATGGCCTTTGACCCAGACGAGGGGGCGAACGCAGAGGTGGAGTACGAGCTCATAGAAGGGGACTCTGACACTTTCATCATGGACAGGTACAGCGGAGATATTCGTCTGGCCTCCCAGCTGGTTCAGTCCCGCCTCATGTACACCCTCACGGTGTCAGCCACCGACCATGGCACCAGCCGCAAGACGTCCAGAACTGAGCTGACCATCATCCTCCAAGGGATGGATGGGCCTGTTTTCTCCCAGCCCAAATACATCACCATCCTCAAAGAGGGCCAGCCGCCAGGCACCAACGTCATCTCCCTGGATGCCTCGAGCCCGCGGGGCTCAGCGACCAAAGTGGAGTATTTCATCGTGGCGGTTCGCAGCGGCGGGAAACCCGTGGGTCGGCTTTTCACCATCGGCCGCCACACTGGAGTGATACAGACGGCTGCAGAGCTGGACAGAGAACAAGGCTCCGACCTCTACCTGGTGGATGTGTACGCCATCGAGGCAGACGCCAGCCAGCCCAGAACACAGCGTGCTGAGGTTAGTACACTGCTGACTTTTCTATTCTCTACAGGTACTGGAAAGCCACCTTATATTTTGCTATATTGGCCTATTTGATCTGTTTGGCAGGGAGAGGGCATGAACTCACCCACTGGCATTTGTTATAGACATTTGGATGGAATAAGTGTAATGAGATCAAGGTCTGAACTGGAAAAAACGGGGACTGAGACTGTCCAAGTCACACATAAAACAGAGCCACCTATTCGTTTTGTCTGCTCATTAATTAAATTCCTCTTTTACACATGGCTCTGCATTACATTAAATCACAATTTTCTTGGACATGAGTACGAAGGCCTTGTTCTCTGGCACGATAACTTTATTGTTCCCATTTCCAAAAACATACTAGCCATAACAATTCATCCTGAATGTGCCTCCTCTAATATTTGAGCAGTCTCGGAAAGGGAAATGAGTGTTGCATGTCTCCTGCACAAGCTTCTCTGCTGCTCTCGTGAATTGAAATATTCTTATCAGCGGATATGAACCGCACAAATCAAAAAGGACCACTTTTTAATTTCCCCACTGTAGACATAAATCATTCAGAGCTGCTGTTTCAGGTTCAAGGCCCATGATGGTTTCCCCAGTGTCTCCTCTAGAAATGAAAAGAGTCATAAGGTATTCCAGTGCAGGTATGCATCATCAGTGCCAGTATTACTTTAAGGCCTTGAGCCTGAGGCTGTTTTAGCACTGGGGTGGTCTTGGGGTGCCTTTTATACCACTGGGAACTGCTCCACAGGCAATAAGTGACCATTAAAATTGGGTGACCCCTTAAGACTCTGTGAAAAGATGCTGAGGGCAGAGAGAGTGAAACTTGAGCTGTCCACTGAGTTTGCATTATGCAATGCACCTTTTTCAGGCTCTCCCTAAAGAAAGAGGGAGTTCTCTGAAGTGTAATGCGGGAACCCTAAACCCAGTTTTGGGTGGCTGAGGCCTAGCCGCCAGTCAAATGAAAAACAAATGTGAGTCTATATATGTTTTGGAAATTTTAACCAGGACTTGAATTGCCATGTTATTACAGGCTTGATGACACACACGCACACACACACACACACACACACACACACACACACACTACATATAAATTTGACTTGAAAAAGGTGTAAGCTCCTCTTAAAAAATGTGTTTTGTGTTACCACTTTTCAGAAACGCCTGATGTGAAATGATTTAAAAGATTAGGTTTAGTGGGAAGTCTGTGACGGTTTGTTATTGATGCCTTTTCAACCACTGCAGATATTGAAGCTGAAATCTAATACAGCAATCAGTTATTTGGAGACAAACTTGCACATCATTGAAATCAAGGATTACTTGGCAAAATCGTGTTAGCTAAGTTAACTTAAAGGTTTGCTCGGGCCAAATGGGAATATCAAATGTTCTCTCACTTTGCCTGGGGCGAAGATGGCAATCTGCTTTCCTGCACACTCTACTGTCGGGCTAATGAGAGAATATAGTGCTTCAGTGCTCTGCTCCCAAACCTTAAACTCTAGATTGGTTTCATGCTAAGCTTGAACTTTCTCACCCCTTGGAGAGATGACTTTACCACACCACCTGGCTGAATAGTCAGACTCTCCATTTTGAGAAGCGTGAGATCTAATAACTTGGAGGAATTCAAATGACCTTTTGGAAACTGGTTTTGTGCTGAAATGCAAGGTTCTTTATGGCAGTAGCTTTTAATAGTAAAAATGAACAGGTCATATTCGTACTATTTGTATCTCCTCTGTCATCAGGATCTCAAAGGACTGTGTGGTACAATAGTGTAAACTTTCAGACTTAGACTAATGTTTTTCCAGTGCAGTGTTTATACACCAGATACCCGGTAGCAACTGGGGGATTATTTCCACCCCTGGGGTTGTGACCCTTTCACATTCTCCATTTCCCACTCTCCCCATTCACTGGATGCATGAGTGAAAGCTGGCATTTTTTTTCTCCTTCTATACACTATGTGTGATGTTTTGGAAACACTCAAACAAAGAGAATCTGGCTGGACATGTGTTATCGACGGTCGTGATCTTAAACAACTCAGGACCCTGTTAGGCCTGCAGAGGAGAAAGGGGATTCTGGGTTTTTTCTTCTTGGCATCTCAGAAAGCTTCATTGTCAGTGATTGTGGATTAGAATCTCTATTTGCGGGACTGTGTGTGACTTTTGTCTCATGTCTGGGTCATGTATAATGTGCATTAGGTGTTTCTTTGAGCCAACCAGTAGTAGTGCGAAGATAAATCAACATGTTCATATTTGGTTCGACCACTTCAGCAGCTTCTGTCTCACTTTGGAATGTCGTTCAGGTGACTTCATTACCCAGAAATCCTATTGTTTCTTCCTCTGAATAGCCGATACAGACAAAGATATTGAGAAAAAATATCTTGGCAGCAGGTTCATCTATTGTTGGGTGATTCCAAATTCCATTCATAGTGTTCAGGAGGATGTTTTTTATTTAACTCCAAGTTTTGATTCATCACATCCTGCGATGTCCTCGTTTAGAGGTGGAGAGAAGCGTTTCCCCCCATAACTCATACTGAGTAAATCCACACTGAATCACCTTAGAAAAGACTCTCCATGAAGTGAAACTTACAAGTATCAGTTCAACTTTTGGCCACAAGTTAATCAGTGATGTGTCAGCAGGTGTTTCCCTTCGGCTGTTTAAAGCTAAACACCTGCACAGCACTTACTGGGGTGTGAGCAGAAGTGCTGGAAAGACTATTAGAGAGGTTCATAAGTTGATTTCCAAGGAGAATAATCTTTAGTTGTGGCTGTTACTAGATTCAGGAGAACAACCGCAAATGTTTTAGCCATAAGGCATTGCTGATATTCATTTTCAGAGAGATTATGTTTAATTGGGAAGTGACAATGAATCATTTTCTCCCCATAGGCTCTAATGGTGACTCTGAAAACTTTGTGGCTTGGCAGATGACAGTTGAATGGCGATCCAGTTTTCATTGCAAATATAGAGAACGAAATGTCCATAGAGACTTCTCAAATGTTCATCAGTAGGCGTATATTCATTCCAACATCTTTTCGTTAAAAAAAAAAGCCAAAATATGTTTTTGTGACTTTTATTCTACAAGAATACAGTTAAATTACACAGTATACAGAATGTTTGTTGCTGGAGTTTTCAGCTGCTTGCATTCGTCATTTTCAACCAACAAAAGTGAATTTAATTGTTAATTAATTGCAAAACCATAATAGTAACCTGTATGTTTAGATTTTTGGTGCAATACTCCTTTAAAGAAAGATGGGATAAGAGAGATTATGTTTAATTGGGAAGTGACAATGAATCATTTTCTCCTCTGTAGGCTCTAATGGGGACTTTGAAAAGTTTGTGGCTTGGCAGATGACAGTTGAATGGAGATCCAGTTTTCATTGCAAATGGAGATTAATGTCCAGATAAACTTCTAAAAAGTCCACCAGTAGACACAGATTACACACATTTTCTGTTAAAAAATATGCCAAAATGTGTTTTTGTCAATTTTATTTTACTAGTTTGGTCAGTTGGGATCCTAAGAGAATACAGTTAAATTAAACAGTATGTTTGTTGCTAGAGTTTTCAGCTGCTTGCATTTTCGACCAACAAAAGTGAATTTAATTGTTGCAAAAAATTAAGAACCACCTTTCAGAACCTATGCATACTTAGCGTATGGTTTTTGGTGCAATGCTCCTTTAAAGAAAGAAAGATGGGATAAGAAAGAAACCCCAGAGAACAAAAGAAAAGATTTTGTCTCCCTGTTATTACACCATCGCCTATCTGTGTCTTACTCTTTCCCTTCATCTGCCGCCTCACATTCAGCCCCTATAGACTGGACCACTACAACTGTTTTCCTAAACTCACTGTGAATCAAAATGAAGTGCTGTTTTTTCTGCGAGGCCCTCTAGTGCCACATCAGTCCTTGCCCCTTCCTCTTAAAGGCATTGTTCCCCCCTAGAAAGTAAACACAGTCGGAGTGTTCAACAGGCCTTCCTTTGTTTTGCCTTCGCAGATAAAGTGTTGCGCTGCCCCGGCCGTGGATCAGGAGGCTTTTTGTTATTTTTCTGTCTGTGCCAGCATCTTGCCTTGGCAGATTTAGGAGTGTGTATGGATGCCCCTGTCAGCCAGCTTTCCTCCCCTCTCCTCACCAGTGAGGGACGAAGCTGTCTGGAGTTGTGAGATTTGAAGAAAGAAAAGGGTATGGGAGGGTTCTGGACATGTCAGACGGTGTTATTGGGAGTTGTGGGAATGAAGGAAGAGGCGGGGTGGAGGGGAACGTTTTTTAGGAGGGTCCTGGAAGGGCCAGGCAGCGATGCAAGGAATCATGGGAAGGAAGAGGCGAAGGCAGGGCTCCTGATCATGTCCTAGAAGCAGGTGGGAGCAGGAGCGCTCAAATCCTCCTGTCCAGAGCTTTGGATCCAGATGGCTGAGGCAGATACAGAAATTAGTTTCGATGTCTGTTTGCTTGAACTCTGTTATTTCCCTCCTCCTCTTTGTTAAGCTGTATATCTTTCTCTCTTTGCATCTCTTTTGTGACTGTTTTCTGTTTCTGGGAATCTGTTTGTGTCTCTCTCTGTGTTGTGGATCGGTCTGATTCATAAATCTCACTGGCAACAAACTTCAAAGTTTGCTTTTCTTTCTTTCTCTTTCATTCCCTCTTTTTGCTTTCTTTGTGTTTTGGCGTTGCTGAACCTCCTCCGACATGAAGGGAAATATGATCAGGCGGTTTTTTGGGTTGTAGGGAAGATGGAGAGCGAGATAAAGCCAGCCAGGTCAACGAGGCAAGCAGAAGAAGGTCATGTACGGCTAGACAATATGATATGGATGCTGCGTGTGTATTTCCGTCTGTATGAGAGTATTAATAAAAATTGAAATATTGATGACTGCAGCTTCCAGAGAAAGGTCGAACAGTGACACGGATAGCTCCCAGAGCGCAGCATTTAATGTTCTTTGTTGAATCAAACTGAACAGGAGAAAAAAACGCTATGATTACATTCGAATAATGCACAAACTTAGTATTAAAATTTCATGTTCCTCAGAAGGGACATTTTACAACAACTGGAAGAGGAATGATGCAGAACAAATGGCCTCCCTGTGTGTTGTAATTCATGGTCTAATTGTAATTTTTTGAGTGTGTCTCTCAGTATGTGTGCACATGTGCTTGAGAAAAGGGTGGTAACAGTCCAGTCCAGGTAATAATTCACGCCGGAATCCGTCTGGACACGCATTTTTGAAATGGTCATCGAAGGAGGCGAGCATCTGCGCGGCTCCCTCCTGGTAGGTGGTCGCTCCGGGTGAACCTGTGGGCGAGCCGGTGCAGAGGAGCGCAGGTTGTCCCAGAGCGCCTGTCCGCTTTTTACGAGACAATCGCCATAAAAGTTGGATAAACATTCGCTCATGCATAGATGCGTGCAAGCAAATGCTGCCAAAAACACACACACATGCACACACTGACCACACTGACTCTCTCTCAAGTGCAGGAAAACTCTAAATGGTAGCCACAGTCAAAATAACTCTGTTGCATTTAGATTATTATGATTATGTTACTGTCAAATAAGATCATTGGGATACTTTGTGACTGCTATTCTGCAGATTCAAGCCGAGCCTTAATGAAGCCAGCGGTTTATGTCCTCCTTTTATTACACGACTGTTTGTTAGTGTTTGTCTTGTTCCATTTATTTTGTGGCACAGTGTAACTTTGTTTGGAGAAGTGTAAAGCAGTTACGGCTCCTCTCCACTCACCACTTAAGATGAATATGAAAGTTACGGTGTTTTTCCTAAAGAGCTCCTATAGCTTTGAGTCTCGACAGTTTTAGCTGTGCTTTGTATAACAAGCCGTCTCACATTTCACCATGTTTGACTTTTTTTTTGTCGGCGACTGGCACAGCTCACAGTACACATTTGTCAGACCGGGGGCTGAGAGGTCAGGAGCAGGGTCATATTGTTCTGCCTTGCCATGTTCTTTAAAGTGGAGCCAAGTGTCACGTTAGTCATGAAAGAGCAAAACTAACTTTTTTTTGGCCACCAGCCACAAAGGCTATTAAATCCCACAATTCACCAGTCAAGTTTTGGTATTTGACAAACCAGGCAGGAGAGATTCAGATGATTGTACACGGCTCGTTACCTGCTCAAGTGACTGAGGAGAGAGTTCAGTATCCATAACATAGTTTCTCACCAACATTAAGAGATGCATGATGCTGTGAATAAAGCAGTAGAGAATGAGTCTGTCATGTCATGTCATGCTGGGAATTGTTAGAAATGTGTCAATTCTTTCCACCTATTTAATCCCCATGTTTTGATATTGACACTAAAAAATGTTTTGATGATCTTGAAAATGATACTTTAGATCAGTGGTACCCAACCCCTTTGTCTTGTTGCGACCCTTTTAAATTGAAGAAATTCCTGCTTGCAACTCCTTGTCATTTGTTAACCATCTGTGACCAGTTAAACTAAAGAAAAATAAACTGTGATTAAAGGAAAGTCTGGGGATTGTGGGGCAGCACAGAGCAGTTTCTACTTTGTTAATCATCAAGTTACACCTCAAGTTTGTCTTGTCTCAGCAGGGTGCAAAAACGGAAAAAGCAAGCAGACTACTTAGAGTTCCTTTAATATGACCTATACAACTGGATTTATTTTTTTACAGCCCGTGGAGTCGCCCCCTGGTGGCCACTAAAGAGAATGCACTTTGATTTTGCTTAACTTTTCAGACAGATTGCCACTTGGTGAAACCACGGCATAGTTCAGTTGTTTTTCTACAATCATTTACCAAAATAATCCTCAAATGTTAAATGTAATCTCTAAACAGGCAGTTATAAAGACTTGAAATAGCATTAAATTGTTGGAATTTGGTTTGGATAAAAAGAGTGAGCAACAAAAATTGTATCTGACCAAATCCCAGCTTTTAGTACTTGGCAGTTTTTGATGCTGCTGTGGACACATTTCTGTCTATTTTCAATTCACAACCCTAGATGTGGGGTCAGTAAAAATCTAGATATTCTTAGATCTAGTAAAAGTAAACTGAAGTTAAAGTACACAGAATTACCTTTGAGATTTCAATCACATTGTGTGAACTTTGTAGCACTCATTGTGTTGTCTTTTGTGGCAAACTGAATTGTCCTGGTGTGGTGACTCCACCCTGCTGCTTCTCTAAACAGGTTAAAACAAAAATTATTTACACACTCTATTTTTAAACTCGGTTTGCCGCTAAATTGTGTTTATAAAGGGAATGCGCATGTATATTAAAAGAAAACTCTTTCGGCTCTGCGGTTGACTGTCCGCAGACTTTCTTTTTTCATTTTTTGCCCCCTTTCTGCCTCATGCAAAGTCAATGCAAGACCTTGGGTTAGAATAATAAATGAATGTGGCCAAAGTCTGTGCATGCTCCGCAGAGTTTTGCATCATCAGGTTTATTTTCACATCAGAGATGCATTTCTCTTGTTCTGTGACTTTGATTGTCATGCCTCATTTGGGAGGGGTCATTCCTCTGTCTTAAGCACACATGCTGGGACCAAATGTGCGACTGAAATAGTATTAATCTCCACCGGGAATGCTTTTCTCCTTTGGTCCGCGTGATCAAAAGGGAGCCGTTTACCGTTTTGTACCAACAGTGAGAGATTTCTTCAAGTGCAATCAGACGAGTCCATCAGAAGCTGTGATCTAAAGTTTCCGAGCTTTATAGTCGCTCAACCGCAGCAAGGTTGATTGGGAGTAGCTGAAGTGGTAATGATCAGGTATAGCAATGATTTGGGTCGTACATTTTCCCTCAGTAAGAGCTACGCAGGGAAATAAATCTCCGCCTGAGTATGACTACATCCCAGAGATTTCTTCATCACTTTTCTCTGCGCTGCTCTGACTGTGAAGGGACCATAAAATATGCCCAAGTCTGTCCAGCTTCGAAAAAAAGAAATGTTCCACTACTTTCACTTGTAAAACGAAGGGAGGTAGAGAGAAAGAGGGAGAGCGGAGGGTTGATTTTGGCACATGCTCTCTGCGGTAATAATGGATCCCAGCTACAGAATGATTTGTTCTTCCACGTGACTTACCGAGCTCTCTAGCATCAACAAACACTCCAACACATCCACATGCAGAAATACACACAGCAAATTTCCATTGTTTTCAGAGCTCAAACTTCACTGTGCTGCCTCGTTGACCTGTCTCTCCCTCTGCTTTCTGTCTTAAAATAAAAAATAATAAAAAAGAGCTCGGTCCTGCTCTTTTGCACATCTCACTTCCCACTGGCCGTCCATCAACAGCACCTCCAAAGTGACATTTAGTGCGGTCGCCTCCTTCACAGATCCTCCCACCTCCAGGGACATCAAACGAGAAGCAGAGAGAGGATGTGCGTTTCTGCACTGTATGCAGTGCTGTCACGTGCGCGTGCACACACACACACACACACACACACACACACACACTCCATCTCAAGCGCTTGCGGTAAGACGAGAGACCCCAGGCAGGAAGGGGTATCTCCCACAGCCTGGACAGATAATTTAGGAGCTAGATGGGAGATGGAGGGAGGGAAGGAAGGAGGGGGGGCAGTGAGGTTTGAGCTGGGAGCGAGGGAGGGAAGGCTGGAGTAGGGCTTTAGTGTCAGAGGCAGGAGACAAGCAAAGATAGACTGGCACCAGAGAGCGAGAGCCCGTGTTATTGTTATCTCCCCTCTTATTTTATGAGTTTTCCATCAGGAGATCCACTGCAGCTCCTGCTCCGTGTGCAGCACACGCTCCTGCTTTATTAAGAGGTTAACCATATTGTGATTTACCATTTGTACAGGGATTATTTTTTATGTTTTCTAGTTGTGTTGTTGTGATTGTTGCTTTTCAAGCTTTCAAAATCTTCTCTTGCTCGCTCTGTTGTTGCAGGTCTTAACTCAAAAAAGAAGCCAAGCCACAGCCGATTTGCAGCTGTTTTCAATTTAGGAATTGAAATATTTCAGCTCTCAAAATGTCCCTGCATGACTTTTCCGGCACTCAATTTCTATGCAAGTTGTTTGAATTTTAAAATTTAAGTCGTAATTCTGCTAATGCTCATCTTTTGACAGCTTGCTGGCTTTGTCTCTGACCTTAAAAACCCACTGACCTATCTGTGTGGAGCTTTCCCCCCTTTTATTCTAGCTGTTTAATAATTTGTTCCTTTTGTTTGCAAATCCTTTTTACCCTTCTTTTGTAAAGAGATAATTGTGTTATTTACCTCCGAAACCCCATCAACCCAGCAGTGTGCTTTTAATTTCAAAGTCATGCTGTGCAGCTGAACATTGTTCAAACCCAAAAAAACTTTATTTTAAATTTGATTGGAGATCCAAAAGTTTATGAAAATACCAAATGCATGACACACAAGTTTGAAGCAAAGGTGTATAAAACAATGTGTTAATCAGCTAGAACATTTTTAATTAGCTAGAACACTCCCAATTATTGCAATTATGCAGTCATAAAGTCTGCAGGTTTGAATATTTAAAAGTAAGATTATTTTCTCACTCACCACGCAGAGGTCTGTTGCAGATGTCTCAGAGTTTGGCCCTCAAATGATGTCAAATTAGCATAAGATATTTTTAGAGGTAGATTGTTTTTTTTTTGTAATTTGGGTGAACTGCCCCTTTAAGCTGTTCCTGAACAGACAGGTGCTTCATATCAGGTGTTTCTTTGCAGCGTTGTTGACTTACAGAACCCTCCACAACACACAGGCTTCCCTCCTCGTTAAGTTGTGTGTACACATCATCCTCCCATGGGTCGTTCTGCAGAAAGGCTGTGGTTGTTTGAGCACGTAGCCGAGTGGAACGTCTCGGGAAAATAGCTTGTGGTCACCGAGACAATAACTGCAGAGCCTGAGCCTCACTTTGGAGGATTATTATCTCATTCAAGGAGATTCTTGGATCAGAGCCGGCTCGATGCTGGCGCGGCTACTCGGTATTTCCAAAGCAATAATCCTGGAGCATCTTCTTTTTTTTGGTTTGGTGAAATATCATAGAGCACACTGGATGCAAGCTTTGCATTGAAACATTTCCACCCTGCACGGTACACTGTGTGGCTGTGCATGGCAGCTAGCAAAAGCTGGCCCTCGACAGCAAACACAACGCTGTGTTTACACAAATTTCCAACAACTGATCTGCTGTCAGAAGCAGAGAGCAGAAAGAACTCCTGGCTTGAAATAGAGAGCCATTTTGGTGAATGCGGCCTTCCTCTCCCCTCTCCAGTTGGGGCTGTTTAATTGAAAGCAGCTGGTGAGGGTTCTGGGCAGCGATGTGCGGGTCCAGTCAACGTGACTCAGCCTCACGAACGGGGTACCTGAGCCGCCCTCCCTGGCTCTGCTGTCAGGCACGAGTTATGTTTTTATTAAAGTTGGTGATATCTGAAGCTGCAAACGAGAGGAAAGTGTGACTGTTTTAAACTCTTTTGCTGTGGCTCTGGTTTCGATTACACTCGTTGACAATGTGCTATTTTTACTCTTTTTATGTCTTCTCTTTTTTGCCCACTCTGTGATTTTCCTATGCAAATGGATGAAGTGGCCTAATTTCAGCAGGCTCTATTGTGTGTGGAAGTGGAGGTGTAATTTAACAAAGTACTGTCCTTAAAGTTGACTTTATGGTCGTTCCTTTCAAACACTCTGCTATTCTGACCTTGTCTGCATTGCTTATGTTTATGTGTGTAACTGTGCTTGCTCACATGCATATCTCCTCTCACAGTGCATGCCTGCAGCATTAAACAGTTCACTGTTCTTGCATACTTTTTGCACAATCTACCAAATCTTGGCGCCTTCTCCTCATTTTTCCCCAGTTATCATGCTCAGCGTCTCTGGCACCAACACGTAGCTCCCCGAGATGAAGAAAAAGGAAAAAAAAAAAAAAAAAAGAAGCAGCCCACCGAAAAATGAATCATCCAAAACTTTGTCTAAACTTGGCTGGCCTGCAGTTGACGGACAGATCATAATGAAGTCTCCCTCCCAGGACATTTTGTTCTTACGGTATTACATGGAGGGTGATCAGATATTACACTGAGTCTCTATCTCCTCCAGGGGGCTGCTTCTGCTGCCGGGGCTTCACTTATGCTGAGGTCTACAGGAGCCTGTGGGTGGATGAGGGAGAGAAGGGGGGGGGGGTACAACAACAACACAACACATGAAACCTCAAAACACACTGCAAAAAGCTTATGATATTATAACATTATAAAGCGTTTTATAGAAAATTGAAGTCAATATGAAACATGAAAGATTAATGATGCATTCACATGCTCATTGGATAATCCCATTTCCCAACTTCATGCTTTAAGACTTTGAAACAGCATGCACGCTACATAGACATGTGTTGTATTTTATTGCTGAGAGCATTTAAACAAACTATTTATCTCCCAAAACTGCTAAAATATGTCTTTACCTGACTTGTTATCAGGGTTAATGCTAACAAATGACTTTTTAAAAATGAATCTAGGTCACTTTAGGTGGATATATTACCATGCTGCAAATTGCATTTGAGCAAAATATTGATATCCAATACGTGATTTCATTAAAAAAAGTTAAATTTCACTCCAACATTTACTGTCGTCCACCAAGTTTCTGCATATTGGGACGCCAAGTTGTCTTTGTTTGCCAAAACAAAGACTTTCGGTGTTGTTGTTCCAACTTGAAGGGGCTTTTCGCAGTCGGGGAACTCACTTTTCGGATTTATTGGACACCACATGAGTGCAGGGTTAAGAAGCTAAACTGGAATCAAGAAAACCCTTTTTTTTTTAAAAAAGAAAAAGAAAAATTTATTGGTAAAACTCACTGATTGTACACATTAAGATAAGCAGTTTGACCCAAAGACAGTTACACTTGCTGTTTAACGATAATTAAACTCAGTTTAAATGTCACAGTTTTTGGAAATGAAGATTCTAATTGTGCAATTTTGTCATAATTGTTGCTGTAATATGAGTATTTACATAAAGACAGTGCCTTTTGTTTTGCCTCTCCGGTCTTATTCACCACAAACCATTTAACATCATAGCTAATCATTTTGAAAACCAAAATGCTCTTTTAGAAATTTGAATGTGTTTCTTCTCACATTTCAGGCAGCAGACAGACATTATTAAGTCTTCCGTGTCTTTGAAGGAGCTTTGTCAAGTCTGAAAGAATAACCCCAGTGATGTCATTGGGGTTATCACGGCTCAGGCTTACAGACTTCAAAATTCCTAATGTGATGATTGCAGAAAGAGCCAGTAGCAGAAGAGAAATCCCAGACGTGTCCGGCATGTGTGTGCATACTGTGAGTGTGTTTGCATCTTGCCCTAAAACCGCTGCAGTCCTCCAGCACGCCAGCTGCCTCGGTGCTAATCCCTCCTCTTGCAGATTTACACATGATCTCGCAGAGGCTTTGTGCCATTTGATGCAGTTATTTGATAATGAGTGAGTGATCCAATGGAAAGCAACACTCTCAGGAGCCTTCCCAGTGAATCATGTGACCTTTGACCCGACTTGGCAGAACTCGAGCGGAAACACTGCCTCTTGTCTTGGCAGCTAAGACAACCGGCTATGTTTGTGTCCAAGTGTGCGTTTGTGTGAATATACTCCTCGAGGAAGTGCGATTGTGTTTCACGAGGCCGATAAATGTTTGTGCATATGTGTGTATGAGCATATGTGTGACAGGGCCCGACAGCGCTCAAGACTGGCAGCCCGAGTGTGAACTCTGCATGTTTCCTTTATTCCTCTGACGTCTGACAAGGCCGAGGCGCTGTTGGTAATGATGTGGTTATTACTTCCCATCATGCCTCGCTGCAGGGCCGTAAAACACAGCAGTATATTCTCTTTGTCCCTCATCGGATGCCTATGGGGACCCGCACTTTGCTGCTCTTTTATGAAGCGTTTGTGTTCTCCTGAGAAACGTACCAACACACTCTTGGGACCTCATTCACAAAAGCCTGATGTTTGATTTCATCATATTATCCTGTCAAAAATGGAAACTCTGTTTACCTCTTTCATGTCCTGGGAGAGTGATACTATTCCTCCACATAGCAGCTTTGATTGTAAGAGATCAAGTGTTTTTTTTTTTTACAGTAAGACGCTTTTCCTTTTGAATTCTGAGTATCCTCTTTTGGGAATTAAGCTCTCCTCATGCAAATCAATCAGTAATAAGGCATGGGCATCAGATTTCAAATTTGTCTTTGAAACTTTAGATTTATTCTCAGGCTTTATACGCGACCCCCGCTGTTGGGTTTTGCACGAGCCCCCTTCTCGGGCTGTGGAGAAGCCATAGTTTTGCCCCGGGCCTGGAGTAATGCCAGCTGTGGTCATATGGAACCAGTTTGATCCCCCTGACTGTCAAAATGCCCCGTCTGCCCCCGGTGTTGGACTCCATATGTGGACATGGTGCTGTTTGGTATTAACACAACAACGACTCCAGTCTCTCACACGAGCTGGGATTGTATATCTACCTACTTATTCCCCACAGGGGGGTTAGATGACTGCGAGGGCAAATGTTGAAATATAAAGTGGATTTGACATTGACGCCAAGTTTATATATTCTGATTTTAAATATCTGGAATTTACTGGAGATGCCTGGTGGTGTTAGATGTGTTCTGTCCTGTATTGATATAATTTGAAATCAGTTTGACCTAAAGCCAGTATTTACTGTTCTGTTGTCTTCGTGTTTGATTAACAAGTGATTTCTGGGAAATGCGGTGCTGCTACGAGTTACTGGAACTGAGTATACTCATTGTGTCATTGGTTTTGCATCTTTAAACTCATTTACAACAAATCATGACACATCATCACATTGAAACCACACTGCTCTTATAGACATTTTAATGTGCTTTGTCTCCCGTTTCAGGCAGCATTGGTCCCCATTGACATGGGGCTTTATGTATTAACTTTATTAAGTTGTGTAATTCATTACTGAAAAGTCTGCATTCAATTTTGTCAAAGTCACAGAAATTATGAGACAACAATGGAAGCTTTCTACATCAATCTGCACATAAACGTCACTGTGGTAAAATACCATTTGCAGAAATGATTGCAGACATAATGGATTACCCAAATCTAGAGCTGAATGACTGCTAATTAATATGAAATAATATACATAATGGAAATCAATGGTGACCTGTAATACAAGAAAAAAAACGTTTTGCAAAAAACTGGAATCTGGTTTGCAAAAATGTATACATACAATTTACGTCAAACAGTTAAAACTTGCAAAAAAAACCCAGTAAAAGTGTTGATATTGGTTGTCAAATGTTCGTAGTATTGCAGTTCATAGCGTCAGAATCCTTTAATTCCTGCACCTCTTGCACAATAATGGGCACATTATTCAGAATCTATGCAGGATGAAATGAATTACCAACATTACCCTTCCACATTATTTGAAAACCTCTCATCTTCGAAAAAGAAAAGCATTTTTGTTTCCCTCATTAATCCTGCTCGGTTCACAAAATCAAATTCATATCATTACGACACAAATTAGCCCCCTGCAATCATTACCCCATTGTTGGGGTTGTTTACATTGTTGTTTTTTCCGCTGCTCTGCATACATCAATTCGCTCTCGCCTTAATTAATTCTTGCACTGAAATTAACTTGGGAGAAGTCCCGGGATGATTCATTTAGGGTGTATATGATTAGGACCAGCCTGGAAGATCAGAGGCTCTTTTTAATCTGTAGCACCGATGCTAATTCATCAACCAACCCCCCTTCCTTCTCTCGATCCCTTTCTGTCTTGTTGCGGTTTTATTCTTTCCGATCATAAGACCCCCCGTCCCCTTGACGCAGTTGGTGTCGGATGGAAATGAGGTCTACCCATTTCTTTAGGGACAGGATGGATAGATCAATGGATGGATGGATGAGGGGGATAGAGAACCCGGTGCGGAGGCTCTCTCTCCGGGTCTCCATTGAGCGGAGATTACATCGCCGGTTGGTGGCTATAAAATGCAGCGCTCCCCTGGCAGACACCAAACAGGACTCACAGGAGTCTTTTCAAACCTCCCCATTGTTAGCGAGGGATTATTCTTTGGGTTGTTATCCCATTACGCTGTAATGGTAGCAATTTTCTGCTTAGGAATTTGTCTTTTTCTGGGGGAAATACATGCCAGAAAGTTTTTGAATCAAGCACTTATCGTTAGTAATTTGTAAAAAAAGTGTTAGATTACATTTCCACGGCTCGTGACTTTTTAGAGGACTCTAAATTATTGTCTGGATCCAACAATAGTTATTTTCCTTGAGGCACTGATATCCTGTATTTAAATGTAAAAGCATATTTTGCTTGATGTGGCAAAACCCTATACTAAATTGTCATGATTTCCCAAAATGAGAGCAAAAGGCGGGTATTGAGGGATTGTTATTATAACTCTGTTAGCCTTGTCAGAATGCCTCAGCACAATGCTTAAGTCAAATTCTTGGAATATTTTAGGTATTAATTTTTTCCTGACGTGAGCAATGGTCCATTCTTCATTATGGAATGGGACATCAACAAGGCTTTTCAAAGTAATGCTCTTAACAGGTCATTAAGCTTTTTTTGAGTTTTTCTGTAAGTTTGCCCAAACACTAAAACCTTGTGTCTTTCACGTCTGATTAGTGACACTTTAATAAAGTCGTTTAAAGTTCAGCGGACTGAATTTTCCACCTTTTCTAGTGTTTCTATGGTCACGGGGAAACGACCCGCATTCAAGCCTGTACGCAATCTTTTAAATGCAAATCCTTTAAAAGTAACTGTGTAATTCTGTCTATGGGGACTCTCCCGACTTGGCTGCGAGAGAAAGTGTTTTTTTATATAAGGCAACCACGGCTGTTTTCCTTTCTGTCTTCTTGATCTGACAGCAATTGACTAAGCCAGTCCTTAAGGCGTGACAAAAGCTTGGCAAAATCTTTACATTTCTTTTTCTCCTCTCTCCCCCCTCCCTTGGCTAACTTTTCTTGGATGGGCCAAGGTGGACAAAGCCTGTCTTCTCTTCCACTTGATTGGGTCAGAAGGCTGAAGTTAAATGTTTGGTTCAAAATTGTCTTAGCATTCCCAGCATCATGTTTTCCTCTTTCTTTTTCTTTTTTTTTAATGGCACTCGGGGAAGCTCGGAAAAGTATGTCGAATCGGTCACAATCAAATCATTTACGGTGAGCTCACAGCGAAGGAATTAATGCATTTTATATGAGGATGCCGAGTCTGAGGCAAAGTCCCCTCAGCAACATGTGAGAAAACTCCCTCTCTCTCTCTCTCTCTCTCTCTCTCTCTCTCTCTCTCTCTCTCTCTCTCTCTCTCTCTCTCTCTGTCCATTACTCTCTCCTTTCTCTCTCTCTCTTTCTCCCTCTGTTTTACTTATTGAAATTATAGCTGTCACCCACTTCACAAGGAGGAGAGCCAGGGGAAGCAGGTCATTGACTTGATTTTCATGGGAAGGCTGATTCGGCCATTCAGGGTCTGATAGGTCCAGTATTGACAGCCCTTTGCGGGAGGGGAGGGGAGCATGCCGCCTTCATTGTACCCACGGTTTGCTGAGGAAAAACAAGAGAGCGCCTGGGAGACAAAGACCTCAATGGGAACAGTAGCCCCTGTGTCCCCTTGCCTCTGACTGCTGCTGCTGGGAGGCTTGTGTCTTCCATTCTGGCCTCAAGTGCTACTCCCACCCTCTCTCAAACACCCCGCCACCCCCGTCTCCCGCTCTTTTTTCATCCTGTCAAGTGGCTGCAGAGGTGTTGCCGTTTCATTCTCTGACCCCTGACACCCTCCCTCTGAGTCCCATCGCCTCCGAGTGCAGAGGTTGTTTGTCATCTTCATTTGCAGGAGAGTAGCTCTTCACTTGTATCTGCAGAGGGCCAAATAGCCTCACTGCTGTTCTCAAGTTAGACATGTACTTTGGGCCGATATCAGCCTTCTGCTGCTTGTCCTGTCTGTGACATTTCTTCTCTTCTGAGGACAAACTCATCCCACTTCTCTCTTCTGATACTTAAACTCAGTATCAAGAGTTATACTATTTTATTCTGCTTCCTAGTAGAAATAGGCAGGAGCTCTCAATTTGGATGTCAGCATTCATTCATTGTCCTTACATTTCAAAAAATATATTTTATTATTCTTTTGCTTTTGCTGCATCAATATCTGACTATGATGTGCTACTATAACAGGTGACCCATGCACGCCAACAAGGTAATATGTATGGTAATGTTATGATGTAACAACAATACTCAAGTAATCTTTAGTGTGATTGAGTCTCAAGAACCACTCGTACGAACAGATTTGTTCTTAAGTGGCTTGTAGAGGTGATTTAGGAGGGCTTGCAGATTCACTGATTTCTTCGTATTTTCAATATTCCCTTAGTCACAAACCCTGTTTACATTTGGTCCGGACCTGTTGTAGGAGTCCTGTGCAGTATTTCCACTAATATATTGTATATTTCATTACTTTGAAGCGATTTTGAGTGTGAAAATCCTGCATGAATTATAAAGAGAGAGAAGGGTTACCCCCCTGATTGAATTCTCCAACTCTGCAGTAACTCTATAGGTAGTTTAGTCAACTCATCCAGTGGTAAATTACCACATTGAAATAGCTACTTTAGCTAATATTACTTGTGTCTATTTCATTTGAACGAAAAGTGACAAGATGCAAACAGTGGTAATTCATTTTAATGTACATAAAACTCCAATACTGTTAGTCATTCGTTTTTCCTCTTAGCAAAATGCTCTGAGGGAATTTAAGTTCACTCAGGTAAGCAGTGGTGCATATATATATATATATATATATATATATATATATATATATATATAATTTATGTCTAGGGCTTTTATTGTGAAAGGTAAGGAGTGTTTTTATGATAATTTATTGCGAATACTCAAATAGGGAAACTACTAAAACTTTCCATTCCTCCTTCCTAGAATTATGAATAATAGTTGAATTAAACAGTCAAATTTCTCAATAATCTTCAATAATGGCTGAAAATATGAACACATCAGCAGCTGTTATTTGAAAAACATTTGTATGAAGTTCAGTACTGGTCAAGTCCTTCTGCTCTCAAGCACTTGCTCTTGTTTTAACAAGTCCGTGTCCGGCCTGGCCACTCATCAGAGTGTGTAGTACACTAGTCTAGGTTGAAGGTTATCAGGTCACTCTTATCAAGGCCTCTCTTTGAAGTAAGCCCTGGCTCTGTTTCCCTCCTGATAAATACTGTATGTGGGCTCAGTCTGGGCAGACGTCCAGCATGTGAAGGATGGAATCATTTCTGGTGTTTTTGTTCCAAAACACCAAATAACATATTGCCAAGGATTGCCAAAAGTAGTTTCAAAGCTGATTTGATGTTGCAGTGCTGTGTTGTTTGTTGGAAACTCGGTCCAGGTCTTGATCTCAGAGCATCATCATTTTGTTTTTTCTACATACCAAGAGATACAGAACGCAAGTTGAAAATGAGTCATTTTAAGTTATCGTGAGCCTGATATTCTCCTGGAGTCGGACATTACGCGTCAGACTTATTTATGTCTTCACAGCTAAATCTGTAACATTGAACAGTGATTTAAAAAACACACAACGAAGGATTTAGAGACGACATGGGACTGAACGTGATCCTGCTAGTATTTGCACTTTTATAACAGAAAAGGGGGGTTGACCCTGCGTGTTTATGAGCAGGATAAAGAAATACAACTGCGGAGACTGAACTCTAACCCCTCCTGACTTGGCTTCCAACCTTCCTGAGGACTTTATGACCTCTGACCTTCAGGCTAACCCAGGAAATTGCCCCCGCCCCCCTCTTGACAGGCAGTCAACGCTGCCTTTAGTACCATCTTTCCGACGTCTGGAGAAAGAGCCGTAATGAGAACACAATGCCGAGACCGACACTCGGAAATCATGCAGTGTTGACAGTAGGAGATCACAGTCTATGAATTTAAGTTTCAAGACATCAAAATGATGATAAGCCAACTGGTAACCATTAGGCTATTTGAAACTCCGGGCCTGTATCCTTCAAAGAATTTAGTGAACACACACATTAACATCTCGGTTCCCTTCAGGTTTTTCTTTTTCTTCCCTTTTTCTTGGTGACCACAGTGGATCGGCATGGCAGACTTTGTAGAGGGACTCTATCCTCCTTACATCCCACACACCCAATCCCCCCCCCCCCTCAATCTAATACTGGCTCCTTTTGAAGTGTGGATTTTCTGGAGAAGTGCTTCGCCGCCCCTCTCCATCGCCCCCCCACACCCAAATCTGTCTATTGATGTATCAGGGCCCCTGCTTTCATATGGGGATATGGTCCCTCGATTTTTGGTCGTGAGCTCTTTATCGTAATTTACTGTATCAGGGAGTGCTTCTCTCCTGGTATGTGGGGATTGAAAGGAATAGTCATGTGCTGAACTGATTAAGAAGTTGGTGGTGACCCGAGGTTAAACCCTTGGAGAGGAGGGGAGTGGGTGGAAATACAAAAGCGAGTCGGAGCGGGCGTAGTGGGCTGATAGAGGTGGTAAAAATGGGTCACACAAAAGGTGGAAAAAACATCTTGTCCCACTTGAGTAGAAGTGAAACTTTGCAGACACTGAGGTCAAGGATCCACCTCACTACCAAGCCCTTCGCCCTCAGAGAAGTTGAGATAACTCCATTAAAACGAACCTTTCAATTGTCATCTTGACTTGTTTTGGTAAAGACACTTTTTCCTTATCATATTCCATTAACTGGAGATTACCTCACCCTGTCTCTCCCCTCTCTGTACCCTCACTTCTTCTCATGATTCAAGGCACCACCAGACTGTTTTTGTAGCTGGCTTGTCTCTTTGGAGGACTGGAGTAAACTGAATGGTGACAGCTTTGCCTGCCAGGCGAGCTGTGTGGTGCAGTGTCTGTATTGAGTCTAGGCTTGAGTTTTTCCCCCCTCCCTCCTCTGTGTTTGATGAGAATCAGACAGATTTAGTCGAGGTTTGTGCAAGCGCAGAGGAGCGGCCGGCTCTCTGCACACCGCTTGCTGCCACACTAATAGTGGCACGGCCTGGGACCGCTGAGATTACGTGTTACCAGGCCGAGATGTCACAAGCCCAGGGGGCTTTTGTTGCTTTCAAAGAGACGCCTGGTCAGTCTGTTCCACCATTACTTATCACACTGACTCAGATGAAACAATACAGGGCAGAATTAGGGGGAAAAGAGTCATGAACTGTGACACATCTGCTCAGCCAAAATTTTCCTCCTTTCTTTTTCCATCCCGTTTTACAGCCCATTGACGGGATCGTCCTAGAAACTCTCATTGCAGGATTTCCGTTTTCCCCTTTGACAATTAATTGAGTGCTGCTGTCCTTCCTGGCATCAAACTTACATTAAAAAGCACTGACCCGTTTCGATGGTTAACTTAACCCAGCTGAGGAAAGCCCACTCCAGCAATCAGATGTAACGGCATATTGCATTTAATTTGGAAAAAGTGTGTTAAGGACTCTTTTTCTTTGAGCCTTAGTTGCCGTAAGGGAAGGCGGATCGGAAACTTTCTCGCTGCCAAATTGGTGGTCAAAGTGGCCGTTTCTCTGCTCCGGCAGCGTGACAGGAGTCTTATCAAACTTTAACGATTCTCACCACGGAAGTGAAGATGTCTCAATGCTGTCTTTGTAGGAAGCTCTGTCTGTCAGTGCTCAGTGAGAACCGTGCAAAATCGAGCTAAGTGGAATTAATGAGCGAATTTTGCCCCCGAGACCTGCACTGCCTCTGTCTTTGTTTGTTAAAGTGAGTGTTTTCACTGCAGCCTTTTTGCCCTGGCATGGTGCTTGCAGAGATCTCTTGGGTCCAACAGGTAATTCCCAGGCATTTCCCCTTGTTTGGCTAAGGGGAAAAAAAAGTAGCGTCTACCCATTCTACCCATCCGTGTATGTTAAAGTCATCAGCCTGTTGGAAAAAAAACAAAACGGTGAAGAAAAAATTGAGGTTGATGTGTGCAAGAGCGTCCCTAATGTTCATTACTTCATTCAGAAAAGATGTGTCCCATCCTGGGAAATGTTTTAAAACCGAGACATGGAGAAAAAAGGCTTGAGAGGAGAGTCTTGTCATCTAAACTCTGTCTGTCAGGATGCATTTAGCTCCTGGTAATGGGAATACAGTTTACTCAAATAGGAGACGTGTACGTATTAATTGTGAATGTTTCCATTCTGTTCTGTGTACATCTGAAGAATAAACAGCACTTTTGATTCAGCTCAGATCTGTTTCAGCTCTTAAAATGAAATTGTGCCATTAATTTCAGCTGTCCTCTCCAAAGGCGTATCAGACATTTGTTTGTATGAAGCTTTGATGGTTTGGCCTTGTTAAAGAGTTCTGGATGTCTGTGGCAATTATGTTCCTAACTAAACATCCCTATCCAATTACAGATTCAGAGAAAAGACAGAAGTTGTAGTTCTATACTGCAAAGTATAGAAAGATATACTGTGTAATACTATACAGGATGCAAAATAAACCAATTGTCATAGTCTTAATTGTGTCTCCTCTCTGGTGACACTCTAACTGACAACTATTTTCCACCTATTTTCTCAATTAGTTACCTCTGCCAAGGATCCACTTTTGATTGTCAGCTGTATTACAGAAAAATTACCAGTCTGATTTTCATGAAACTTGGTGGAAATTAGAAGCATGGGGCAAGGAAGAACCAATGATAATTTTGGAGTGGCTCTGGATCACAGGGCAGATACACTAATTATTTCTTAACATTGCAAGAAGAGCATCACCTTGATGAAAGGCTGCACCTTCATGACATTCTAGTTTATTTATGTTTGGTATAATAAATGTAATAAAATCATCACATAAAACACATTTAGAAGGCAAAAGTAGTTTTTCTGAAATAATTTCAGCAATTGATTCATTGTAAATAAAAAAGTTACCAATGCGTTTTGTGACAGTCAACTTATCAATGGATCAACTAATAATTTTAGCTCTAAACACATGAAAACCCCTGTAGAATGTATGCATAGTGTGAAGTGTTTCCTGCTGTTATATAGGAACCATCATATCTAATATGCGGATTCTTGTACTTCTGCGCTAACTAAGTGTGTGTATGTGTGTGTGAGGTGTGCGCGGTGCTTTGTGAGTCTTAGTGGAGATCCTCCTGGCCCCCAGTGGGACGACGATAAAAGCCTTGTGTGACACTGAATCACTGGCCTTTAGAGGATTTCCACGGCCCTGAAAGGCAACTGTGATAATTCAGGGACAATCCTTCCCCGGTGGTCTTCCCACTGGCATCCCTTAATAACTGTATTAGCAATTAAGAGAGCCGCAATCGGGGCCTGAAGCCGCCCTCGCAAATTGCACCGTCTTCCCCTCATCTCCTCTGCTTGTGGCTGGGCTTAATGGGCTGTGAGACGACATAACCCTCGTTCATTATGGTCTCACCATAATAGATAACAGACTCGAGATAATGTCACTTGCCGATACAACACCATATGCGGTGTTTATTTTCAGTCGCAGTCCCTCGACGGTTGTGTAAGATAATAAATGAGCAGATCGGGGAACAGCTGAGGCCGACTGAAATTTCGAGGTTGAGGTTACAGATATGCGAGTCTAACCCCCAATTTCAACACCTTCAGGCTCGCTGAGTGATGTGGGGCCCAGACAGGATCTCCTCAAACCATTCAGGGTAACATTCTTCCAGAAAGGCATTAACGCAGTTTAATTTTGAATAATTCACCAAGAGGATAACCCAGCTCGCCTTGTGAAATCATAGCAAACCTCACATGCAGGTTTCTTGGGGCTAAATTAGAAGCCTTGATGATCCGTCAGCTTGCATCTCTATGAGGCGTCCTGGGGGTTCTCTGCATAGTTGCATGGAGCTGTTGTTGGAAGAAACCTACATGTATAGCATCTTATCGGGCATTATTAGTGTGCAATGTATATCAGGACATATTCATTTAAAATGAAGCAATGTCTACTTGCAAGAGTTGTGAGTGATATTCCTTCACAACCTTTTTAGACTGTGTCAGTTATCTTTTAGCCTATGGATCAGCTCTGGAAATTTCACTTATAAGCACCAAACAAAAAGGGGAACATGTAGTTAATATTCTGAAATATGACGGGAAAAACCTTTTGTCTGTATTTGACTTATTATATTTTGTATTGCTGAGTGGCAGCTTTGTCACTATACTAAGCTCTTAAAGTTACTCACCCTCCACAGTGAACAATAAGCTTTTAACACTGCTGCACATCTTCATTTAGGTTCACTTTAAAGACTTGTAAAGATAAAGATTTATTCATGTGGTACTGCATCATTTTAAAGGGTACATTAAAGGGCCAGTTGTGAATCTGTGAATCTGCCAAAAAAACAGGTCACTTGATCTATTATAAATTCTAGTGACATGCATTTATTTTTGAATAATTCTTTGGTAACTTTAGTTTTTAATTGATAAATTTGGCAATTAGTAACATCACAGAAACAAAACTCTAACTTTACCATTACTATGACATTGTGAGGGTTGCGTTGGGGCTTTTAATTGTAAGAATTTCCTCTTTTATTCCTATTCTGTTAATCATTTTATGACCATGAATTCTGCCCCGACCCTCAGTCTCATTCATATTTCCATCTCTGTAGGATTTGTGGCTTTTTATTCAATTGTGTTTCTTCCCTCATCTGTCTTCTAATCTATCAATACAACTTTATGTTACTTATGTTATAAATTGAAATCATTACCAATGTTTCAGTCACCATTTCAAGAATTTCAGTGAATGAGTCAACAACCTTGAATTTAAGTCATAGGAAGTTCAGTTGTTGATTTATTTTTCGAAGCCGATGAATGCATCTGGGACATAATCAGCTCTATCTGTGAAGAATCGTGTAAATGAGCTCGTGCTGGTACATTTTTCACAGACTGTAAATTTCCTTTGGACAGAGCTCTGGTTGTTTCATTGCTCCTGGAAGAGAGAACACCCTGTGAATCATTCACCCACAAAAGCATAGCGAGAAACACCACAAAAGTTTGGATGATTTGGTCTGCTCTCTTCTTTTCTCTCTCTCTTTTTTTTTTTTTGGCACTTGCCATCTCGACTCTCCTCCTCCTCCTCCTCCTCCTCTCCCAGCGTCTCACAAACCGTGTGGTCAGCGAACGTTAAGAAGTTATGGATGAGCATACTGATTCCTCTGATGAGCGAAGCCCCCCCTTTCGTCTATTCTGTCCTAATAGGAAACAGGGGAGATTCATCCTCCAATCCGCCGTCCACCCCCGGAGGCCCATGATTGGGGATGTGTATGGTGGGGAGAAACCAGGGATGACAAATAAAGGCTGAACTCTTGAATGGCAAGGTTCTGCTTCCCGTGGCTCTGTTTGCAGCGTGGACCCCGGAGGCCATAGCCCCTCCGCCCGGGGGGTTGTCAGTTACTGATGGCACTGTTGTTGGTTCCAGTGTGAAGGGGGCCGAAGAAGCCCCACCACAATCCCGCTTGTTAAATAGCATGAATTAATGAAGTGGCGGAGCTGGGAACTTCCTACCCCTGAGCGACTTGGGAGGAAAAAAAGAGGGCCACTTCCTTAGCATTTCTATGGGCCCCCAACTTCTTTTCATCCTGTCGGCTTTTTCCCCCCCGAAACCCCCACTTTTTTCTCCCCCCGCCCGCCTACACCCTCAAAAACTTCTTTTTTTTGAAGTCCTTTAATCCTCTGGATTTATGCCGGGTTGGGAACAGCGACTGATAAGCGGCCTCAATAAGCAAAAAATAAGATGGCTTTTGCAGAGTCGTATATGTGAATGCAAATGTGAACAGTGGTCATGGCTAACGGCACAGAAAGATGAGATGAAAGAAAGTTGCAGATGTGAATGTTTGTGTTTCGGCTTCTTTTTTTTTGTTTTTGCTCCCTCACTGAAACACTTCCTGCAAATAATTTTTTTTCTGAGCCTGCAACTTTGTTTTAAACTTCTCAAACCAATTACACGACAAACCTCTGTGCTTTTTAATCTAACTGAAATCTTAAAATTCATAAGACTCTAAAGAGGATACAAAATTGCCCCAGCAGCAGGACAGCATTCCCATGGTGCACCAGTCTCCAGTTTTTATTGCCACCCCTACCTTCTTAATTTATGTTATTTATGAAACTGCTTCAGATTTAGCTGCTGCTTTATTAGTCTTATGTTACTTATGATGTCAGTCTTCTATGCACCTGATTTACAGATGGGCAAAGACACAGCAACACTTTTATAGAACTGTAAAGCGCTCCGGCGATGCTGATGGATGGCAGCAGCAGTACAGTACCTCTAGTGTTGCACATGACCACAGAGAGGGGTCGATTTAAAATCCCCTCAGTACCAAACCCAGGACAATATTTATCAACCTTTAAGTGAAACAGCTCGGAGACAAATGCCACCTGAGGGAAATTCAGTCTTCTTTGGTATGTGTCTTGCTGTTTCATGAGAATGCTGCACTCTTAATGGTCCGTGAGGCTCATACTTGTTGATTTAATGCACACTTAAAACGCAAAGTTCACACATAGCAAGTTTAGAATTGCTTTTAGAGGAGAGACACATGGATCCAAGCATGCTGACACCCCTTGTTCTTTCATTTCGGCCGAACAAGTCAATTTTATGGAGACAGATTGGGCTTTAGACCGCGGCTGCACCTAGACCTGGCTCATCTCAAAGTCTTCCGCAGCGGTCCCTGCAGTGAATCATTCGAAACGGAGACCGAGGCCGCTTTGCAGATAACACAGATCCCTTTGAGGTAAAGGCTGGTTGTCCGCCAGTTCCCTAATGGGAGCGTGTTTATACTTTGAGTTTTTATCTGCTGTGAAGGGCCCTCCGCCACACAAAGGCTGGAATTCCTCTCGTGAAAGCTTGATACTGCAGCGCAAAATCACGTAAATAAATAAATGAAAGGAATAATCGGTCAAGGTGGATGGAAAGGCATCGGTACGCCCGTCGCATGCAACAAAAAGGGGCTTCGATGGTATCTCCTCCCCTGGACGAGACGTGCATGCTACTTTGCTGTGGAGGGAGAGTGTAAACACGGCCTCGGAGCCTCGGCCCGCTTGCTCATTTTAGGGGCAAAACACTTAAAAGACTCTGATCCCGAGCTGTGATAGCCAGGTTTCCATAATGCCTTTCTTCCAAAAGAGCAGCATGTGCGTGGCAGAGTAACTGATGTAGACGTTTCAATGTCTGGCTGCACCAATTTTGAAGGCGGCCGTTTAATGCAGTTATTATTGAGTGATTTATAGTTGGCTGTTTTTGGTAATGCACGATTATGCTTCACTCACCGAATGTTATTTCAAGCGTATCTAATCTATTTTCAGCCTCATGTAGAGTGAACAAACATTGACATGAAGTTAAATGAGCCTGATGCATGAAAATAATGTAAAATCTGAAGTCACTTCAGAAGTAAAACAGACAGAATAAACTTTTATTGTGGTGACAGTGGTGTATGAATACAGTCATAGCCATGTCTGTGGTGCAACAATATATTTAAGGGCATCTTTGAACTTGTTCAGCTGGCTGCTGCACTTCAGCGCGATGAGACTGAGTATGCATGAAACCAAATATATTACAAAACGGTCGATGTGGAGTTTTGAAAGGGACCGTATCTGATTTGCTCAATTCCCCAACAGGCTTGTTAGCTATGATATCACAGCAACACCCCAGAATGAAATAATGAGCAGGTCATAGACTCTTCCCATGGACAAAACACTGGGAAGTGACCAGCTTCAAGCTGGGCGGGGAGCTCTCTTCTTGTCCAGCCGGAGCAACTTGCCCATTATCTCCCGGCTGTGTTTCCTCTGTGAAGGAACCCCCCGCGGCCGCCGTCTCACTCTCTCCTCCTCTGCAACAAAGACCAGAGGAGCTGCAGGTAGCGATGCTAAACCGGGTGCTGTTTTTCTATAAAAGGAAAAGGGAGGGCCTCAGTGAGCTCCCCTTTGAAAAGTTTATGAAATTAACCAATTAGGACCTGCAGGGTAGTGAGATAGAGACGAGAAAGGGGAAGAAAGACCCTTCTCTTTTTCTCTCTCTTTTTCTTTCACAAACACACACACATCGCCCACTCTCCCAAAGCCCAGCATGGATTAATCACTCTGTCTGGGCGAATGAATGGTCGTTCACATCGCTGAGGCCTGTTATTTACAATTAAGTAGTTAGACAATAAAACTCACGCCGTGGAGTCTGCTCAGTCCTCCTCGCCTGCTCTCACTGCAATGCTTTGTCCTGCTTTTATTTTTTTCTACGTATTTCTTTCTTGTTTTCGTAGTTTTTTTTGTCACCTTTCTTAATTCTTTACCTCTTTATGTTGTCTTTTTGTATTCTGTTTCTTTTCTCCTACCTCTCTTTTACTTTTAAACATTATTTTTCTTCTTCTTTCCCTTGCTATTTCTTTATTTTTCCTCCTCATGTCCCACCATACCTCTTCCAACTTTTTTCCATTGAAATCTTTCTTTTTCATGTCTCTGCCTTTCTTAATCCCTCTTTCACTTCTTCAATCTAAAAGTCTTTTTTCCCCTCTCTCTCTCTCTTATTTTGCTGAGAAGGAGCAGAACCAGATAATGAGGCAAGGAAAGGTCCCGGCCCATTAGCTTTCGATGGAGGAGAGCAGCAGACTTCTATGACTCTCTTTTATTCCGTACGAGTCAAATCACTCACTGATAAACATATTAATATACTCAAACATGAGAGCAGTGTTAAATACAACATAGATCTTGCATTTTAGGTTGCAGTCGGTTTGCTCCTCATTATGCATTATTTACATCTCACTGGTTATTTTTGCAGAGCATGCTGTAGGTGTTTACATTGTTAAATAGTTTTTCACATTGTTAGAATACAAATGTGGACTGAAAACACTCTAATACAGTAAAACATGTTTATTCTGACCTGATATTTAAAGTAGATGCCACTAAATGGCTTCTTCTAAAGAAGGAAACATGATCTGATGAAACAGTCTCCAACTGTGAAGAAGAAAGAAAAGGAAGAAAACACGGCTTCAGATAATTGGCATCAAATATCTAAAAAACACGGTGTCAAACATTAAAGAAGAAAGAATACATTTTGCAATACATTAGCACAGATGATCTGCTTTGCATTTTTTCAGCATTAGTAAAGGAATTGTGATGCTGGCAGGGTCAGTTTTCTACTTGTGGAGCCAGTTTGATCCACCAGTTTACTGTATAGGTGCAACGGGACCCAGACAGCATAAGACCAGTATAGTTTTTTAATTTTAGCATTCAGCAGATTCAGGAAATGTGCAATTTGAACAGTCTGATTTGTCATATGTTAGCCAAAACAATCCACCCTGTATGTGTGATTATGTAGTTTTAGTTTGTTTAAAAAACACCAGACTATGACTAAGTCAAGACAAGGATTTACATTTTAGTTAGCCTGAAGGGCAACATACATATTAGTGGTGTCTAAATCATCATGATCATTGTGAGTTGAATCCCACAAACTGTCCAGAAAAGCCCTAATTTGATCAAATTTGTTGGCACATCCAGGCTACTGTACCATGATTACTTCTGTGTGTATTTGCATGGCATGTTTCGTTACACTTGGATAAGTGCTGTTCTGCAGCAGTAACATTCACTGGCCTCATTAGTGTCTGTGTATACAAGCTGGAGTTAGGAGTCTTTGTTGGCTGTATCTAAGTTGACCTTTATTGTGAAAATCAGCACTAACAAACACGAGAGTGCACAAATAAGTGCAAACACATCCACACAGTTAACTCACAATCATACCCAGTCACACTCAATCACACACCAAGCCATGCAGACAACAGCGGTCAGAGGACAAACCACGACTTGTGTCCAGCAGCACGGCCACTCATATCCCCCCTGAGAGTCAGCATTTACTACAAAACAAATAACAGGAAGCTGTGCTGGCTGCGCCGTGAGAATTTGCAACAATCCCCACCCTTGTGTTGCGTTCCTTCCCTTCTTCTTGCTGACTTAACTTTACGACCTCCTCCAGCCTCGTGTCGCCTCGGTCAGGTCTGGCCTGAGGTGGTTTGACACGAAGCAGTGCCACTGGGCATTGTTTGCATCATATTGTGACTCTTTGTGGCTGTTTGTTTGTGCAGTTTTTGAAGGAAAAGTTTAGAGGGGGTCAGTTTACACATCTCGTAATGCAAAAGGCAATAGAATAGAAATAAAACATATCTGTGCTCTGGATTGTTTAAGGGTTAGTGGTTTATTTAGCAGTGTTTCAGCCTCAGCTGCACTTTGTCAGGCTTTTTTTTTTCTGTCTGTGCTACGTGCTCTTTATTCCTATTGCAGAAGTACAGCAGAGTTTGGAAACTCTTTGTGCCATCTCAGATCTTCCTTACTTGAGTCTTTTTTCCATGTAGAGTTCTTCCAAGTCATTTGTAAAAGTGGTCTGCTAAAAGCTTTCCCTCCTTTGAAGCATCTTGTTCTGAAATGGAGAAAAACTGTCACATTTCTTCCGACTAAATTGCTCCTGACATCACAGTAAACGGATGAGTTATTGCTCTGTCTATTATAAACATTCTTCTGGTTGATAATTAAGCCAGCTGTTGTCTCTAAACCTGACATGAATTTCAAATAATATTTTCTTAAAAATCAAGTGTGGTATCGGAGCGTTAATCCTTTTATTCTCTGCTGTTAATCTTCACACGTATAGTTTGTCTTATATGAGCATATAGCGTCCAGTGGTGAGCAGCACTGGTTTGGTAGTAAATCCCACAAACTGGTTGTAAAACTGATTTACAGACACGATGGCCACAGTCAATTACAGTTTGAACTAAATCTGGCTCGGCTCTGTTTATCTTCTAAATCTGGACGCTGGAGAACGTTTAATTAGTGTCAATAGTGGTTTAATTATCCCATTCGTTTTCATGTCATAAGTTACGGGCAGCGTGCTGCGCTGCATAAATACACTTGTGTTACACTTGTGGAATGCGTGGAAAATGACCAAGATGTAGTACCCTTATATTTGACATCTCCATACTTGGCGAATAGATCTTCATCATGCTGGGGGAGAAAGTTAATTTTTATACTCTGTATTTATGCTGCTTTATATTTTTATTTTAACAAAAAGCAGACCTCTTCTGACAGCTTCTTACCCATGATACAGCAACGTGGATTTGGAAGTCCTCATACATGAACCAACTTTGGACAATGTCATCAAGATAGAAATAAACAGCTTGGCCGAGCGAAGGCGGGGAGGTTTGGAAAACTGATTACAGGCCTTCGATTTCTAGCCCACACTTGACCAAAGAATCAACATATTTACTGTATAACATTTCAGGAATAGATGAGACGAGAGACCAAACCAAAAAAATAGAAAAGGAAAGAAAGAAAGAGGAGAGTGTTTAACAGAAAATAGCATCACTCTTTTCGATTGCCAGCTCCAGGGCGTTTGCCAATAGCAACATCGAGGGGAGTCTGTTGCAAAGAGGAGTGCACTCCTTTTTGGATGGATTACATTTACAATCTTTGTTGAACCCTTCCCAAGAAAAAGAAGAGGGAAAAAAAAGATCCCTGTCACTCTCTTGGAAGCCATGGCAGCACGGTGCAAACACTATCTCATCTCCCTCGCTATCTGCAGACTTTTTAGGGTATTTGGGGTAAACGTTTTATCGTCCGTGCATACACTGTACCGTGCCCTCAGTTTGACTTATAGAGGATAAATGGCATCTGTAATCTCTGTTTGTTTTCATATGTGTGTGTGAGAGCGTGTGTGTGTGTGTAAGTGTAGGTGAGATAATGCAGAATACGTCAGCCGGGGCTTAGATTAGGTTTAGACCATGTTGAGTGATTCACTTCTGGGTTATCTTAATTCTTTAAGATAAGGTGGACAGTTCTCAGACTCCCACACTCGCTGTTTCATCGTGGTCACTGCTTTGGATCCTACCTGTGGTCTGAATAATGTCGGCGATGGGAATTTGGTCTGGGTGCAGATAATTGGGCTCCGAAGGGTTGTAATCGGCCACACATGCAGTGACACAACCCATTCAGTGACTTAAATCCTCTGAAGCAAGTCTGAATGCAACACAAAGTCAACAGTATTCATCTGGCCAACATTACATTTCAGTTTGATTGCCTTGTATTCGCTACAATGGCCTCAAATAGCTCACAGTCAAGGCTTCAGCCAATGATGTATTCTCCAAAGACAAATGGCAAACTCTACTACCACTTATTTTCTTAACCCTGGCCAAAGTATAATGAACATCTGCAAAAATTACACGTCTTAATAAGATTTTCCAACTGGCTGTTTGACGTCACTTCAGCCCCTTTCTCTGCTTTTTTTTTTTTTTTTAGCCCCAAAATTCACATTGTGGCCCTTAAAAACCTTCCCCGGCTCCCACCCAGGCGTCCCCGCTCACAGTGACAGACACCATTCATTAGTATGCTGTATTTGTCCATGCTGTTCAGACTTCTCCAAACAAAAGAGATGAAGCAAACACCCAGGAGTGTCTAATGGTCTCCCCAGCTGTTGATGCACTAATTGCGGAGGCCCTCCGAGCGCAGCGTATCTGTCTTTGAGGGCCGTGATGGATCTCTGAGAACAGGCGCAGATGAGACGTCACACGCAGAGTTGGAGTTAGCGCAGAGAGGCTAGCATATATCACTCCCCTGTTTTTGATGAATAGTTTCCTTTCCCAAACACAGCTGCCGAGTCAGATTTGTGTCCTTCTTCTCCGTCTTTGCCGCTGCCCCAAGAAAAACGAAGACCTTGTGGATAAATGTTGGAGTCCGGTCCCACCTGAAATCACTCAGCGGTTCATGGAGAAGTGCTGTATGCGATACAGTGTGGGATGCATTGTCCATGCTGGAACACCGTTTGACAGGTCTCAGCTGCAAATTATCAAGCAGTAGACCCATCTGTTGACATGCTTTCAATTTTTTGCAAAATAAATACATTTATAGCTTCATTTTAGTGTGTTATGGACCAGAACCATCAAAATGACCATGTTAACTCACTTAACAAAACTATAAACTTACAGACTTATGGTATTGGCTCAATCTATATGACGTTAACATGGCTTTACCTCCACATACTGTGGCTATTACTGCATGCCAGAGGGGGCCAACTGGTAACATAAACTAAAGTGCAGCACTTGATACCATTTGTCATTGTTCAAGAGATTAATCCAAAGCACCTCACAGCGCCATGGGACATTTATAAACCTGGCAGTGTGTTTGATATATACTGTGATTCAGATTGGCACGGTAGGGCAGTATGCCAAGTTTATATATTAATAACATGGACATTAATTCATCCTTGATCAATCATTATTTATTGGAAACTATTTCCAAGGCCAAGAATGAAATCAACTTCATTTGTACATTGGTTTGTCACATATGATTCCCTTTATAGGCCCACAAAACATGTGCATAAGTGGTGCAAAATCTGAGTAGACAGAAAACGTACAATACTATAAAAATATAGATTTTTAATAGGTATTGCATATTGTTGTTAAGGAGGTGTTTTAATCAATTGTAAGTGAAAATTGCTGCTTTACTAGTGGCTAATTTGGACTATCCACCATCACTGAGTGGAAAATGCTAATACTGGGTTGGACACTGGGACCTTTTTTTAAATGTTCAGCAAATGGGAAGTTTCCTTCCAAATTGTGGACATTAATTACTGTATGCTGGAGTATTAAACTAGTAAGGAATGCCAATGAACTTTGTTGTAAAACTCTCCAGAAAAAAAAGTTATAATTGTTGACAAACCTGTATATTAATATTGAATTCTTAAAAATGTCCTTAAAGCTGCATAAAAGAACATTATAGTACGTTAGAATTAAAGTAAAGTGTTGCCAGTTATTGATCTACTCTGCTTCCTGTTTGGTGGATGTGAAGCCACTTCTTTCCCTCTGAGTGTATAGGCTGTTAATGCATTCACTTTTTTAAAACTTTTGCGGTATTCAGTGAACGCCGCGTGAGCCGAACGAATGTCCCGCTGTTGCATTGATGTGGTGAACAGAATTGACATAATCTTGCAATTTTCTCTGAGAATAGGATTGTCACCAGAGCAACGGAGAACTATTTACGAATTTCCCCCTGTCAACGCTGCGTTCATAAAGATACGTCCTTGGCCCCTGGTCGTTCCCTTCGTGAGAGGAGATAAGACGGACGTTGAGAGAGAGATGGTGAAATGCAGATAAAGTCGAGACGTGAGAGAAAGAACTGAGTGAGAAAGTGTGTTTCTCTACATGCAAAAGATAAGAAAGTGAAACCGATGCCAGCCTCATCTGCTAACACTATCAAATAACCCTCAGTCTGCTCGGACACCTCTCGTTAAAATTCCATTCATGGATCAGTCCAGTCACACATTTCTCACACTGATCTCTTCCTGATTTGGATCCTTAGCTCAGCAGAAAACAAACAAGCAGTTATTTGTGCGAGATTATGTCAAAATCTTCTCACGGTACGACAAAACCCCACCAGTCGGTAGGGTGTTTGTTTCACGTGACCATGTTTGGCTTTCTAGTAATGAGCCCGATCCTTAAAGGTACCCAGCAGGCCAGGGAGTGCTTTTGACAATTCCATTCCCCGTCTGGCTGACCTTAATCTGGATTAGTTGATTTTCTTTCCTTGGATTAACAGCTTGTGGTTCAATTAAACTTCACGCAGCCGAATGAGTTTGAATCATGGAATTACAGAACGCCGCATGGCGCTCGGAGCGAAACTGAAAAAGCTTCCAACTTCAGTGTTTCCTGCGTGAACAGCCTCTGCTGTCCGGCCAAACCATCTGGCCTGGAGAGGTTTTTTTGGCCTACCAAGTCTTAAGGCTACCATGCTATGCAAAGGCATTCCTAGACAATGTGGAGACATACAGAGAGGCGGTATCTCTCTCTGCATGGCAGTTTGAAGTCTTAACTGTGAAAACATTCCTCAGAGTATCATTTTTTTCCTTGAGTTAAAGCTTTATGTGTAAAGACAAAGAACCGTTTTACACTGGATAAGTAATGTTACACCAAAGCTCTGTGAAAAGGCAAAGTGGAGACAGACGCACTATTTTTAGCTTTTTAATTAGCTCAATAACTGTCCAAAGTATAAACAAACCGTTCTATTCCACATCTGTCAAGTTAAAGTAGGTACTTGGCTTGATTTGACACCAAAATCACCAACCTTATCATGATAAATGAGTCACAAAATGCATTTATGTTCACTTTTCAGGGTTAGGGTTAGGGTTTCACAGGTCTCTGCATATAAATAGTGTCATCAAAGTCATAAATATGATTCAGAAAGTAATTTCTGAGAGATCCAATGTATCTGACCTGTTTCTCAATATTATAGTGCCTGAAATAGCAAACACAATACCAATAATAAGTCCATTGTTCATAATTGTCATGAATGTAGTGCTATAGTATACATTTTCAGTACTTCTAACCCTCAAACAATAAACTCTGAAGTCAGAGTGATGAAGTTAATGGCTGAATATCATATATAAAAAAGTTTTTTTGCAAGTAGCCCAAATAAAATGTCATGAAATGTAGAGTGCAGAGATAGTGAGGGAAAATCAATAAGTTCTTATTCATCTGCTCTTTTCTTTAGTAAGAAAAAATGACATTTAGTTAATTCAGTGATGCTATCACAGCAGCTCTGAGTTGGCAGTAAAACTACACACAGCAAGTCCTCAGTTTGACTCTCTGGCCAGGCTGTAAAAACATGAGGAGAAGAACTTGAATGGGAAACACCTCCTCAATAAATAACATTTAGGTGCCCTTGAAAAAGGCACTTACCCACTCATTCAAGCCACAACTGCTCGAATAAAGCGTCTGGTTGCCAACAGTAGATGTCTGTGCAGGTCCCAGGTGTGAATGTGTGTAACTAGCAGACTACTTGAATCAGCGAAACTCTTCCCTCGGTAGAAAGATGAGAGTTGAATGGTGCCCACGAGCTGAGATTCGTATCAGATGGAAAATAAACCTCTTGCTTTGTGACAGTTTACACTATTGTGTATTCCACAGAATTGAGAAAACAGTAGCATTTATTTAGTTAGAAAATATCTCGTTATTTTTCTTTTACTATTGTTTAAACAGGTAGGAATAAACAGTGGAGCCCCAGAGCTGGATTTACTTGAAATCTGAGCGACATGTCAAATGAAAGAGGAGCCTTGGCGTGCAGTGGAAAAATAGAAACAGGAATTAAGACCCACAGAGGGAGAGACGAGAGGGATGTGCATGTGAGGGCAGCAACTGGATTGCAGAAGAACTTTAGTTTGACTGACAGTGGATACTGAAGGCTGATGATACTAGCAGACATATTTTTTCCACATTCTCTCATTATCACGCTCTATTTTAATTACTGTCAAGCATCTAAACCTGCAAATAATATTACTTCCTTAGTATAATGTGTTTCCTGTTTGAACAGGATGTGCAGGCAGGACGGAATACAATAAGGGATCAATCTAATGAATAAACCAGTCAGTGTGATCGAAGGCAGGGAAGTCATATTGTTTACAGAGAGTTTTATTGGTTGGGTTTTTCACCACAGGAGCAGTGTGGCTGCAGGGATGGCTTTGTTTGTCTTCGGGTCGGTCAGTCCGACACACGGAAACAAGATTGAAATGTGATGGATTGCCATGAAATTTGGTACAGACATTCATTGTCCCCCAGAGTGGAAATCCTACTGAATTTGGCAACTTTTTGTGGCTTTGTTTGAGGAAGGAAGTCCATCATATCAGCAACGGGCCATTGATTTTTCAAGCATTTTTGCTTGATTCTGATTTATTTTCTTTATTTTCTTATTTTCTAAATTCTTATTTTTCCTTATTTTCTAAGAGAGAGAGATAGGAATGCAACACAAGTCCTGAAAAAGTCAGACAGTCTTGATAACATGCAATCACTGTAATCAGATCCATTGAATTCTGGTTTTTCGTGAGTCCAGCACTTTGGTCCAGACAGAAATACATCAACCAGATTGAAAAGTGATGGATTGGCATGAAATTTGGGGCAGACATTCATGGCACCTGGAGTAGAAATCCTATTCAATTTGGTGATTTGCTGACTTTTTGTAGCTTTCTTCGAGAAAGGGCATCCATCATATCAGCAGTGGGCCATTTTATTTGAGCATTTTTGCCTTATTTGATTGTGCAGAGCCAAAGAATAGAAAAAAGAGGGAGAGAGGTATGACATGCAACAAAAGTAAAGAAATTTAGAAAGTTTGGGCAAAAATGACCAAAGCACACCAGAACCACTGAGTTCTGACATTTACTGAGAATCAGTCCAGCACTTCAGCCCACACAGAATTACAGCAACAAGATTGAAATGTGATGGATTGCCATGCAATTTGAAACAGACATTCATGGTCCCTAGAGTAGAAATCCCACTCAATTTGGCGACTTTTTGTAGCTTTCTTTGAAAAAGACTTCCATCACATCAGGAATAGACCATTGGATTTTTGTTTTTATAGTGCAGACAACTGATAAAGAGAGAGAGTTTGACATGAAACAAAAGAAAGTCAGAAAGTTTGGGTAGCTTAGCATGTGCTACTCTGCTACCAAGGCGCTCTAGAAACATTGATTTCTGATTTTTAGAAACAGACTGGACCTTTGGGACACTGTGGAACAAAACCAGTAGGACAGCTGAGAGAGGGCCTGAAAAAAAGAGTGTGGAGGTGGGGGGTTAAGGAGAAAAAGAAGGGGAGGATAAGAGGAGGGGAGAGTATCGAGAGAAAAGAAGCAGAGAGGACAGACAAGAGGCCCAATTGACTTTAGGGCCTCACTTGTCTTTTTCTGGTCTCTCAATTGCTGCCCTCATTCCCCTTTTCCACTCTCTCACCCCCCTTCTCTCTCTGTCTCTCTGTCCTACCATGCCAAGTGGTTGGTTTCGTCCATGCATACCGGGCTGTGGCGGCGGAGGGGGTGGGTGTTGGACGGGTGGAGGTGGAGGTGGTGACTGTTCCTGTCGTTGACTAGATCATATGTGACACTGTAAGCCCTTTTACCCCGGCGCAGCCCTACTTAAATCCTCTTCTCTGCACTGACTGACAGCGGCCAGACGTCCTCCAGCTTTAGACATTAGAAGCTTTTGTTTTCCCTCCTGCCCCGGATGACGTGCAACTGTCAAACCAATGTTTTGATTTTTTGACGTAGCGTCCACGACTGGCCGTATGGTACTTATACTGGCATTGGTTTGTGGCCGTGAGGATGTTTTTCCTGCATTCACTGAAAGTCATGAAAGTGGTTCTGACTGTTTGTGGGTAAATATTGTTTTCATTACAAAGACTGTTCGCTGACATCCTGTTAAAAGGGTCCCAAACACTGACAGGAAAATAAAAAGCACATCTGACTTCCCAACAGTGCTCAGGATGAGATCGTGCCCCTTTGCTTGTTTTCCTACAAGAGACGTGTGTATTTGTGTTATCTGAAGCTGTTCAGTCTAAACATATCTCATAAAGATTTCGAACACAATCCGCCTTTTCCTGGATGCATTGTTTAACATGTTGTGTAAATGTTGAATTAATATGTCACTTGTCAGAGGTCTGTTTGTGTGTTTGCCCGGCTGCGGAGCGGCTTTGGGATACACTGTATATCTTGTGTTTCATCCCCATATTGTTTGCCACAGATATTGATAATGACTTTACATTTTTGTTGCTATTGTTGCTAGACTAAACAATTTCTTCACTACTAAACACCAACTTTGGTGTTCGCTGTTTTAAGAAGCCCTTTGTTTGAGTGATTTCTGATTGCTGGTTTCACTTCCCAACTCAGGATAGCATTGCTCTTTTGTTGTCTGAGTATTTCTTTTTGTCAAATTCCCAAATGCCCACAAGTCTTGTTGTCTGGGCGGCATGTCTCTTTTTTGGGGGGTAAAAGTCTGGAGGATTTATTTAAACAAGAAGTGATAGAAATGAAGTACAGAAGTCGTCCCTTCTTCTGCTTTTCTTCTCCTGATCCACAAAATACATGTCAGCGCTGCAGGAGAGGTCAGCTAACAAATGACACCCTTGTGCTAAACTGAGGTTTTGACCCCAGAGTAACCAAAGGCTCCCACAATGCAACTGCTCCGAGGAATTAATCATCACCTCCTGACCTCGCGCGCTGACCCTCTAAACCCTGGAGAAAACCTAAAGGTGTTATGGATGATAGTAGAGGCTGAGAGAAAAGGAGGAGGGGAGTGAGAAAGAGAAAAAAAAGTCTTCCTCTCTCATGGGGCGTCCATGGGGCCTTTATGAGTTGACAATTAATAGTCTCTGTAGGTTTCCTGAATGGGGAATTGAGACGAATTGTCTCTTGGCTATTCAGCTGCGTTCAAGCGTGCCGCCAGACAAAAAGAAAAAAAGAAAGGAAAAAAGCGATGGCTGTGAAGGCGAATTACCCATAAGGCTGTTTTTGAAACATTTCCTTTTTGTTTTGCAGACACAGGCCCGATGGGAAGACCCCCATACACTCTCACACACACACACACACACACACACACACACACACACCACCCAGTGACCACTTGGAAAGCCAGACATCTGCCAAAAACAGAGCCACTTTAAAATAGTGATCTTTCAACAGCTCTTCTTATTGCGAGCCGTTCAGCCACGGGGACTGGTGAGGGAAAACAGATCATATTGAGGCTGACATTTGTTTGTTCGTTGCTTGACGTCTGAAGGCAGAAATTATATTCACTCATTTTCAGTAGCCACAGAACGACATGCTATACGTCAGTCGCTTTCACTTTACAGACAGTGAGGCATTGATGTTATGGCCGGGGCCGTAAATCACGCAGAGAGTGCCTCAAATTATGTGGAACTCTAAAGGAATGGGAAGCGAGGGCTCAAGCTCCATGGAGAAAGTTTTGGATTGCATCCGTAAAATGCAAAGGATGAGGACGGGAGTTGCCGTGAAAAGTGGGAGATAATGAAATGTGCAGGCAACATGGGAAGGCCATTGAAGGTTTTTTTTTTTCTTTTTAATCCACTAATGATGTCTTAGAGCCCTAGAATTCGTCTTTGGCCCCAGGATTTCTTCCCATGCTATTTTGTCTTGGAGACTGAAGTGCATACAAATGGCTTGTTAATTAAGATGGATGGTACTTCTAAAAGGCCCATCTTCATGATAATAAGAGAGTTAAACATGCGAAGCCTTGTATACGTCCTTGTTGTGAGGAAGTGTGTGGAGGTATGTGTGCAGTATGACGGCAGGGGGGAGGGGTGCTGCTACCATCACACATGTATGAATGAGCATGTCATAGCCCACCGTGTGATTGGTGCATAGTTTTCATCCATTTGTATCTTTGAAAGAGAAAAGAGAGGCAAAGCTATCTCAGGGCCCTCCAGTCTGTTTCCATGAATGGCCCCAGCAGGGGGAAACTGTCCCTCATTGTCAAGTCATTTGGCAGAAGTCTTTTTTACGCCACCTCATGTTAAATTCATCAACATTTCTCTGTCATTTTTTTTTCTCTTGCCCCTCAGAATGTCTTCAGATCAGGTTTTCTTGCCAAGCTGGTTCCTGCTGAGGCCTAAATGGCCGCGGCAGATGTATGGTGCGCCAAAAAGAGCAATGGCTTTCATGACGAGGAAGCACAAAAAAGAGAGAAAGTTGTCTCGTAGTAACATAAAGTTTACTTATGGGATGTGAAGCAGTGTTTTTTAGAGCTTCATCAGGCTGCATTGGTGACTGTTGGATGGTGTTGAATTGGTCCAACAAACACAAGACTTTGATCAAGGAGACTGGTGTTTGTGGCCTCAGTTAAACTAAAAGTTACATTGGTATTTTAAGTAACATATGTAATTAATTAACAAGCTACGTCACGTTTTTCTTCACGTTTTAAGTCACCGACCTCACGTCTGGTGTTAGTGATTTTATGCTAAACTATCTTTTCCTAAGCCTAATCATGTAGCTTGTTTCCTAAACCTAACCCAACTATGAATAATCTGAATGTTTATGTTAGTTTAAAACTGTTATATTATGTTCAGGTATGGAGAGGTGTAGATGTCCTGATAACAGTAGGGGCACCACTTTAGGAAATGTTGTATTTTGTGGGTAGGAACAAACCGTATTTGTCATCAAATGGTTTGGAGGACTTGTTGGTTCTTTGTTGGTTTTCTGCAAAACAGCCACAGTAGGTTGATTTATAAAGCATTTTGTGTCAGGAGTAGTTGCAGCACGTAACTCCCCTTAAAACCTCAAATTGCTGTTTTCACATTCCTTCTCCCTTTTTCCTTTCTTTCCAGTTTTTTATGCTAAACCAAGCCAACTGCTTACGTAACAGACATGAGAGTTGTATCTATCTTATCCAACTCTCAGTAAGATCACAAACAAGCATTTTCCCCAAACATCACACTATTACTTTAACTTCACTCAGAATTCCCCTTAATCAAAATGCATCTAACAAATCTAAACTCCTGTCCACTGTTATAAGTTTTCACTTAAGCTACTATCTTGTTTTTAGTATAATCAATGGGGGCTTTGGGTGGCCGTGAGCTTCTGGAGCACAGGTCAGCCGCAAGTTTGAATACTGCACCCCCCCTCTCTTGTTGCTCCTCCTACCATTAATGTTTGCAGGGTTTTTTCACATAAACAGGGGCTGCAGGGGGTTATGTGGAGCTTTTCACACAATACGCAAAGATCTTGTTTGGATTAAAGCTGGTTTCTTCTACACACACATATTAATACACTTACATTCCTGACTTCCTGCCCTCCACTCCTCCACTCATGCTTGTTTAAATGAAGTAAACTGCAGTTAAGTATCATCTTTTTTCAGTTTTCACCTCAGAATTATTTTTTTTCCCTCAAAGACCTGTGCCAGCCAGTGATGTATTCAGTTCAACTTTAGTTTCATTTAAAACTGAACTTTATAATGTTAAAAGGAAACTTCCATTCTTTTGTGATATATTTGTAATATAGTGGCCCTGGAAAACCACACAATACACGCCTTTTGTGTTTTATTTCCTGACTTGCTAGTACTGAAAGGAGACAGACTTTAAAACCGGTGACTGTCACCAACAAACAAGCAGACAGGAAAGAGTCTGGGAACAACATTTGCTTTGATGCTTCCTGAGTTCTCAACCATTACCATGATGAAAACCAGATCTAATGAATTGATAATCATATCAGTCCCAAACGTCATTACAGTTGGCTAATTATTTAACCTAGATTTCTAGGTTAAGGAATTAGCCAACTGCATGGGGGAGATGTCATCACAGATGTGACTTGATAATAATTAGGTCAAATCCAGACTGAGATGCTGTGCTAATGTTTCTTTTTTTCCCTTTCGCTCCTGTAAATCTCATGCATTCATCACCGGTTGACAGCAACTATGAAATGGAAGCCATAATTGTATTTAAATCCTCTCGCAGCTCTTCCAGAAGTCTTGGAAAGCAACATTGGCTTTAGAGGATGATGCCTGATATCACTTAGATTTAGCAGTTATCTGTTAAAATCTCTCTCATGTGAAGTTTGAGAGTACATACTGGGCCATTTGGAACAATCTTCCCAATCTATCTATCTAAATTTATGATGGCTCCAGACAAATCATGTCAAATTTGCATCAAAACAAGAAAATAATATTCCTTTTTCTAACGTCGCCAGCAGTTTAAGAAATGCTCAAATTTCTTTTTTAAGGATGCAACTATACTGCATTAGAAAAATACTCCATAACAAATTCCTTTCAGTGTGTAAAATAATTGATGTATTAACCTGTACGCTATATTTTAGTGTTGTAAGTGTTCCAGGTGGCACAAAATCTGAGTACTTCATTATTCTCTTGGAGAGTTTAAACTGTAGCAATGTGTTATATCGCAGCTGTGGGATGAAAGCTGGAGCTTGTATCTCTAGTTTTGGGGATTTTCCTTCCTTTCATATCAGTTGAAGGATTACATGCTTTTCTACAAGCTGGAAAACACTCTCTTACCTCTTATCCTCTGCAAAAAAAAAATGCATCACCATCAAGTTCAACACAAGGCAGCACTTGAAAAGATGACTTTGCTATCTGAAAACTGCAAATGAGCTTATCTTGTGTTGAAAGTAAAATGTTTTTCAGCAAAGTAAGTGGTAACTCCAGCCATCAGAAGTTGGAAAACAATAAAAAGTTGAATATTGTGGTCTGAGATGGGGAGGAACAAGAGTAAGAAGTGTCCAAAAATGGTAATTCCCAACCAATCTGTTGGTTTTCAGCAGCAGAAATGGAAAAAAATCTGAAAATCTTTGTGTTTTTGATCTATTTTGAGGGTTATTGTGAGCAATTACAAAGTGTTGTGTTTCTCAGTTTCTCTCCCTTCCATGGCCTGCACGGTTTGAATGGCGTAATTGGAGGTAATTGTGGAGAGAGCGCCGTGATAAGGTGGCAGACTCACGCAGAGTCGGTGGCACCAACATGGATACCGATAGACGGCTGACTCCAGTTATGGTCTCCTTCCATTTTTTAAGAAGTCTTAAAAAAGACAGATAACTGATAAAAAAAAGAAAAGAAAAATGCATTTCTCTCCTTACATCTTCAAAGCATAGTTTTCACAAATAGGCTAATTATTTTGTTTTCTACCTTTCATCTCACACGAAGGAGAAAATGCTTGTTTTGATGTTCTTCTAACCTCTTAATCCAGGGATACAGAATGCGCCGCGTTTAATAGGCTATGGTAATTTCCATGATGGCTTTGAATTGTGCTCCAGCTTCAAGGAGAGCTAAATCTTGTCTCTCCTCCATTAGCACCACTCTGATCTTGCACAAGGTCTAATTAAACTTTCCATCTAACTCTCTCAGGTAGGAATAAGAAAGAAAGAGTTATGGCTGTTTATAGTGAAGAAGAACCCCAGTTTGCACCACTCATGGCCGGATATGGGACCGTTAAAAATGGCAATCCATCATGATTTGTTTCCACTCTCCTGTGTGCAGAGATGTAGGCGAGCCCAGAACCTCTGTGAAACACTACACGGGTCCAGATGACCTGGTGGGTTATTCGTTCTGTTGGATTATATGTCCCAGCAGAAATGCTCAGAGGGAACCTTGCTTGGCAAGGGGTTTGCAGGGGGCTTGAAGGGGCCTGCTGAAGACAAACAATCTTTTAACAGTTGGTGAAGTGGTCCGCCGAGAGGACAGTGATCCCCTTTATTAAAACCACTTGTCCAACATTGTCTCTCCTCTCTCTCCCCTTGTTGGTTACATAAGGCCAAGGTGCTTTGTGATGGTTTGCAGGCTCTCCTGTTTTGTTTTGTCTGTCTCTTTCTCTTACTCACTCTCGCTCAGTTTTTTCTTTCCATGAAGATTTTGGGGGACTTGGGGGGGATATGATCGTATCCTGACTTCTCTCTCTTGCACAGCGCGTTGAGGTTTGGCTGACGTCCAGCTTTGTCTGCCTTTTTTCCCGGGCACGTTCCCATCTCCGGCACGCTCAAATTCCTGTCTCCGGAGCGCGCATGCACTTTGCTGAGCCTGATGACTGCGGTTGGAAGATGAATTACTCTGCAGGCATTTGTTTGACAGATCCAGCCAGTTACGATTGTACACGTGTTAAAGAAACCGTACGGAAGAGATCAGTTTGACCTTGTCTTAATTATTCAGTTGCGCTTCCTTTTGTCGTTAAAACACAGAGCTGAGATGGCACTTTTAACCAGTGTCCTTGACCTGCAGAACCATGACTTCTTCAACTCCCCATAAATCTGGAGCCAAGAGTCTATGAGGTTCTATGTAAACAGTTGAAACAACACAAGGAGAGGTAGAGAAGGAAGTGAAGATGAATTGGAATAATGATGATCTTTTTCTTCAAGTCTCCGAAGTTGCAGGAAATGAATTATGTTGAATGTGCCCAACTTCACAATTTCTCTTATTCATAGCAGGGCATTCATCAGACGTGCGTGGATCACACCATACGGTTTTCAGATTAAGCGAGGCAAACACAGACCCGGGCCTGGGCTTTTTCTAGACGCTCGGTAATCCATTCTCAAAGTTGAGAGGATGACAGATTCCTCCGTACAATACGGTTGCTCTTAAATAGAGCAGGAACTTTGGGAAAAGTATGATTTTCCAAATGTGCAGGGAGTCCATTAGAAGCCTCTGGGAGTTTAAGATTTTCTTGAAGCAGTTGTGGGAATTAGCTGGAAAGTCCTTACTGACCTGCTTGGGTGCGGCTCTTAGAAGGTTTCACAGTCAGTGGTTGGAAGGGGATATAACCTCTCCGTCTGCATATGAGAAGGCCCAGTGATGACTCTCCGGCTACTCTGGAGAAGCCCGGCAATTGGAGCCTTTGTATTTTCCTGCTTCTGTTGGAATACTCTCACTAACCAGCCCAAGCTGTACCAGCCTTCGACTCGGTCACGGTCCTCACATTACACAAGGCCCCAGCTGAGGCATTAGACCATTGTAACCTTAGATAACCATCATGTCATTGTAAACAAACAGTGCATCATACCTGAGATTGGATTAGATTTGGTTAAATGTCGTGAAATCAGAGGCTTTTAGTGTTCATTCTCTTTTATGGCATTGCAAAAATTCCTTTGTGCCATTTAGCTGTTTATACTGTGCCAAAGCCTGACTAACTCCTTTTTACAGCACATGATTCTGGCTCTGCCTTGATGATGAAGTGTTATATTTGGAATTACTTTGTGATCCCAGTGATTTCTTTTTTGTTGACGCATTAAGCTTCAACTTAAGCTCATGTCCACATCAGTAAAAATGGATCATGCAAAGTGGACTCATTCAATCTCAGAGGCCAAGTATAACGAGAGCTGGAAGTCGGTGCTTCCCCCGATCCTTGACCCCGAGTCGTCAACAGCATCTAATGAGACATTTAATCATTTTGAAATTATTGTTTCCTGCAGGAGGCACACCCTGCTCCAGTTTTTTTTTTACGATCAGATGAGCTCAACATTTACAGGCCAACTGTTGCATCAGTTGCACTCAGTGTTTAAGGTCTGCTTTGGAAGAAATATTTGTGCTAATGATGTGAATTTCAATCTTTTCGTGGTGTTCAATGAAGCAAGTATGCACTGTATTACTCATCTGTAATGCGAACCATTCCTCACTTAATTAATCAGGCCCTCTAATAGAAATAACTGAGTGGGTAACTGACAAAATATGTGCACAGCCTACATGGGATTGTGCTCATATAATGGATCTCCTGCTCCTGTAGTGACTTTTCCCCACTGTCTGTCTGTCTGTCTGCAGAGGTTTGGCAGAACTACAAGTATGAGACGTTTCAAGTGGGAAACATATGAAAACCTGTGCTACTTCCCTTTTTTTTTTTTTTACACACATGGGGGGAAATAGCAATGGTTGTTTGCTCTCAGGGCTCGCAGGTGATGCTTTTACCTTCAGTTGTAACCAGAACTTCTTCTTCTCACGTCGGATATTACAGTGTGGTGGGATGCAGGAATTATTTTTGGTATATTTTGTTACTCTCGAGGTAAATGTCTGTTCCTTTGATGTCTCGTTTGCTTTCACAAGCAAGTCTTTTTAAAGATGGTTAAATGTGGAGTGTCAGTAACACCGAATATGAGTGAATGATACAGCAACACTTTGATACTTTTTGAAGGTCAGTTCACCCAAATTACAAAAACATATACAGTATTTTCTCAACTAGTCATAGCCACGCAGATGTGCCAATATTTCTTTGAAACTATTGCCTCCACCCCAATACAGGCGAGGTAGGTGGAATTTCATTTCTGCTCCTTACGGCATTAAAAATGATTTCAAAACTCAACAGCAGCAGGACTTTCCAGAATCAATGTTATGGTTGTATTTTCCCTCAAAAGTTGGACTAAAAATCGACTATTTCTTTGCTTGAAAGTTCATGTGAGGTCATTGAATTATTCAGAATAACCAGGTCATTTTCACTGGAAAGACTAGTCGTTGAATATTTCAAATGTATTATTCCCATGATTTGAGTACAACAATAATAAAAAAAAATAAATCCATTCTCCCCATTTATAATGGGGTCACCACAGAAATTCTAGATATCTCAAATCACATCTCACATAAAAACAAAAATATCTTGAGGTTAGTGGAAAATGTGTAATATGGATGAGCTGAGCTGTTAAATTTAAATCCAACGAGTGAGAACGTGGACTTGATTACATAACATAAGCTCAGACATCTAAATTATCCCACCTGTCAGTCCTGCTTATATCATATAAGCTCTGGGAATTTTGTGACAAGATTAATTTATCACTGCTGAGTATGAGCTCCGGTCCCAACCTCTCGGACAAATACCTTCCATCACTTAAGGTCTCATAATCGACAGCGCTCAGGAACCACTTGACGCGTGAATCATTCATACCTCCCCATAAATAATAAAACCCTGGCAGCCAGTTAGCAGCACCTGCAACTTGAAACAGTAGTTCGTGAAACACAATCTTTTACCTTGTAAACTAATGTGTTTCACCTGCCTCGGCCGGGGCGTCTGGGTCCGCCGCAGACAGGTAGAGGGAACAGAACCTCTCTTCCTGCATCTCTCAGCCTCTCCCCCCTCCTGACCTTGCTTCCTCTTCCTCCCATGAATTTTTCACCAAAGCTCTTTGATATATTCCTGTCCCGTGGGAGCCTGGGTAATGCAAACTGGAAGCGTGAGGCGTAATTATTTCTCAAAACTGCACTTCTACCCTAATTAGTTCACTCCTCAGAAGTGGGCCTTGCATTATTTACACATCAAGGGGACACACAGGGCGGGAGATAAATATTCATTGTTTGTTGACTTTGCCCCGGTCCCTCGGCTCGGGCGCAAGTTGAGTCGAGAGCCGCTGTCACTGTGGCTTGTTTGTGCGACTTGTGCATCGCCGGTGCCCGGGACATAATCTGTCTTGTTCTTCTGTAATTATCTCCACTCATGCAGACACCAAACTCAGAGCGGGTTTAATAAGTGGACAACTTCCTCGTCCTGGCACAATCACATCAGATGTGATGCGATTTGCTGTAATTGTGACCTTATACACAGAATTTTCCCGGCTGCTGTCGGTGTCATAACAGTAAACAGCAAGGAGCATATTTTATTCAGCCAGACTCTGACACCATTTCAACGACGTCTCCCTCAAGCTTTTTGTTCTGGGTCATCTTTAATGAACTGAACTTTTTTTCCAAAAGGAGTCTGTGGCAGCTGTTGCAAACAGTTTCCTGCTACTGTTGGTTGCAGAACAGATTTGTGGGACGTGGAGTCTGCTTTTCCTGTCAATAGGCGGGTATGAATAGGCTGCTGTATGTGACCCCCCACCTCGGCAGTCGTGCGGCCTTGAAGCCTATTGTCTGCTCTATAAATGCCCGCTGGGAAATTCTTGTTCAGAAAGCTGCACCTATTGTAGACTTTTTGACAACTGTTCTTTTCCCATTTCCTATGTCATCTCACTAACACGTAGCTTCATCTGTGTGTGTGTGTGTTTCATTTCAGGGGGTTGCGAAACAGAGGTTGGGGGCATCTTGTGATGCCTGGCACAAGAATTACCATAATCACTGTCAACATTAATGGAGATCCTATCACTGGAGAATTTAAACACGGCTTTTCCATATTTATAGAGTCAATAAACAAAGAATGCGCAGCAAAATGTCTGTTATGATTCAAAAGCGAGCCGTGTTTACTGGCTTTGAAATGCATATTTGGGTTAGTGGATGAGGCGGAGGGGATCACAGTTTAAGTTGTGGGATATGAGTGGAAATGTAATATCGCCACACTAGACACAGAACATCTGAAACCATAAATGTCTCACTCTCACTGTCTCCAGGGTTTCCACTTTCCCTCAGACATTTGCATAGCCCAGCTTGTGTAACTGCTCCTCTGTCAGCTATAGATGGCAGGTTGTCAGTGGTGGAAGAAGTATTCAGATCCCTCATTTAAGTAAAGGAATACCACACGATGAAATTACTCCACTGCAAGTAAAAGTCCTTTAAAAACTTTAAGTAAAAGTACAAAAGTGTCAGCATCAAAATGTTTTAAAAATATCAAAAGTAAAAGTACTCCTTATGCAGAATGGCCACACTCAGATTGTTTTATATATTCTAAATTATTAGATTATTTGTATTGATGCATTTATTTGCAGTGTTATGAGGTTTAATGAAAATAAAATGTCTAATGACTTTAAATTGATCATATTTTTATGTTGAATGTTGACCTGAAAAGTAACTTAAGCTGGCAGCTAAATCTAGTGGAGTAGAAATGTAAAGTTACATAAAATGGAAATATTCAAGTTAAGTACACGTACCTCAAAATTGTACTTAAGTACTTGAGTAAATGTACTTGGTTACATTCCACCACTGCTGGTTGTGATATATTGGTTTAGTTCCCCTTGGTACTGTAGCAGTTAACATAATTTAATGCACAAACTATTGTTCTTGTACTTATTTTAATTCTAGTGCTCTTGTAGTAAGGTGGGATTAGGCCAGATCAGTTGTTCCACACCACACTGGGAAAACAATTTCTTTAAAGGCCTGCAGTTGTTTGTGTGTCGAGAAGGAAAAATGCCATCCCTGCCACAAAGTTGGATGCACACTATGGTGAAAAATACTTAACAAGATTCCCCTTAATTGTAACGAAGGGGGCTACCCAAAAGCAATGAAAAAAACAAAGATGTGGCCGTACGTACTTTTGACCTTGTAGTATATTAACCACAAACCAGCATGGTGATGAAGGGTTCTCCAAGTGTGGTGAAAGAACCGTTGGGGATCCTTAAGTGGGTTCACGTGGTACTTTTTTTTTTGTAAAAGGAGGAAAAGTTAAGCGCCACTTTGATTTACTCAAAATCATATAATTTATAAACAATTGATCTAATCATAGGTTTCACTCTTACCACTGCTGTGTCTGTAATATATTTAGGTTATCAGAACAAGTCTCATTATATGGGACAGAGTTTATCCATATGGGGGGTCTGTGGTCTCCAAGTAATGTGTGTTTATTTTGGTTTCTAAGACATGAAAGTGAAAATCCCAGAGCTGCAGTTAGTTTGCTCTACTGTTACACTCACTGTAAGTCTCCATGGAAAAGAGCCTCAAGTCAATTTGTAAATTGCACAATTTCCATGAGCTCAAGTGACAGTGGGGTGTATGATTTCTGTCGTAGACCCACAATGCAGTTTTCTAGATGTTGGTTTAGGGCACTTGCACTGTACAGTAGCCTACTACTATTTCCTTAAGCTTTATTCTTAAATGAAATAGATCAATACATTACATATAGCCTACATTAATCCAACAAGTTCAGATATGTGTTTGAAATGTACCTTAACCACCTCAAGTCATATTAATTCAATAGTGTTTGGATAGAAACTGCTAGGCTGCTAGGTTAGGTTATTACATTTAGCTACTGACTTACTATTACATTACAGGAAACAGAAAACAAAGTGGGTAAATTCGCTCATAAACTAGCCTTATCTAGGTGGTGTGAGGCTATAGTGATTAAAAAAAGTGATAAAATTAGCATTATGGTTAATCTACTAAGCTAGACCGGTTAGCTTTTTTGGAAGACTTTTTTATTACTTATTTTCTCTATTACAATTAAACATTAGTTTACTGCTTTATTTGTGCTTCAACACACTCAGTGAATTTATGAAGGTTTTGGGGCACGCAAATTGATTAATCAATTACACAACAAGAAGAAGTTAAATAGTTAAATTGACTTTAGCTAACTCTAACTAGCCAGTTTTGCAGCTCCTGTAGTTTGGTTTTAATGTCTCTTTTCTTGTTCTTGCCAATTTTGCATTCTGTTTCCCCAGAAACATTCACATTTCAACATAATATTTTTTCAATAATAAATCGGATGTTAAAAGTTTCTGTTTTTTTATCCAGTGTTGAGTTCAGTATAGTAGCTGCTGTTTGGCTTTGAAGATCAGAATTATTCTACTATTAAATGTAAATAAATGATCTTTGGGAAAAACAGTAATTCAGTCTCCTTAGTTTTTGACCTTTCAAGTCAATATACTACACTTCATCATTTCACAGCTTTTCCCCTCCAGCCTCTCTGGAGTCAGAGAATGATAACTTTCCCCTTCTTCTGCAGCTTCTTCATCATCTGAAGTCCCAGAAGATGAACACTTTTTTTTCCCTCTTAACAGCTGTAGCAGGCTGAGTTTGGCAGCGCTTTAACGGAAACTGTGGTGTTTATTCTTCCTCTGCAGGTGGAGATCACGCTGCAGGACGTCAATGACAACCCGCCTGTTTTCCCTAATGATATTCTTGATGTGACCATTGAGGAGAACGTCGGAGATGGCTTCAAGATAATGCAGCTAACAGCCACGGATGCAGACAAGGTAATGGCTCCCCCAGTTTCTATTCTGTCTGACAGTGTTTTTGTACTTTTCTGTGCCCGTTTTCCACTCCACTGCTTTCGGAATAGATATCCTGGGAGTGATTTCAACTGAAAATACGTTCTAAATTTTTGTTCCTACGGTGTAGAAACCACTACAGATTCAAATGGGATTTTGAGGCCGACGAGGCTGTCAATAATGAAATGAAGTCGACATTTAGTATCTTTACGTTGGACCATTTTCATGCCAATACTCGGGGCAGAAAATCCATTAAAACAACATTAAGAGCATTGTAGGAATCATGGGAATTAAGTGCATATGAGTGATACAGTGAACCACTGATAAGATTTAGTAGTTGTATGTTATTATCAAAAGTGGAGGAATTTTGGAGGATATATTTATTACTAAGATGTAAAAAATATGGTGTCAAACATGTGGCATTAGAGCGGGGGGAAATAATGGATTATTATTGTGAATTAATCAACAGCTGTTTTGACGATCCATTATTTGTTGAAGGATCTTTTGTTTTTTGCATTTAATCAGGTAGAATGTGCAGAAGCAAAGATTTTGCCCTGGGCTCTGAGAAATTACAATTTTCAGAGGTCTAATAGAGTAAATAGTTAATAACTTAATTAAAAGAAAAATGTTGAACATTACAGTATAGTAGTAAATAGGGTGCTTTAGAGTAAAGCGCGATTAGTTTAACCTTTGCGGACCCACAGTGACAGAAAGTGGATGAGACAGATTTTGATCCTTTACCCTCAACACAAACACAGAGATGTCCAATGTGAATCAATCTGTCTTCATACATTTTTTTCCTCCACACATAGACACACACACAGAATGGAGCTTTTCCGTCTCATGTGTTGACGTTATCTGAGACGCGTTGAGGCCACTGGTGTCACACAGCCTGGAGGAGAAACGGCCAGCGATTGATTTTTCGGCCTGCTGCTCTGATAGTCCCTCCGCGGCTCCCATAGTTCACATTACATCACCGAGATCACTCTCAATTAGTTAAAGGCTCCGTCTTTAGCTGCTTTAGGCAGGATATGGACATTAAATCCTGCAGCGAGCGAAACGCAGGCCCAGCCGGCATCTCCAAGGTCTGCGGTCCCTCGCCCAAGCCAAAGGACACAGTTGAAGTGAATGGAAAAAGTCAGGCCGTAGAGGGGAGAGAGATTAGAAAGAGAGAATATGGACCCAGATTTAATGTTAACTTATGAGGCCACACGTCTTTTATTGCACAGCTGTTGCCTCACCCCCTTCTCTTTGCTCCGAATGTGAGAAAAGTCATACAAAGTCTCACTTCTGGCCATTTTTCTTTTGTCGGAATATATTGACTGTAAATCTCAGACCTGGAGGCAGGTCAGTCTTTTCAGTAGGGGGATTTTAAGGACATTATTTGATTATTTTTGCCTTTTTTTTAGCGCTAAAGTATTCACAGCTTTGATCTCAGAGCCATATGGTATTGAAATCAAACTGTGCAGTTGTTCACTTTTTCCTTATATCAGCCTGAGCTGTGGTCTGTAAGATGAAACTTTAGGCTTTCAGTCAGTTTTAGAAGACTAAGCATTCACTTTGACATGCACACGTACGCATATAAGTCTTCCCAAATGATCAATTTAAAGAACTTTCATTCAAGAAAAGCTGCATTTTGCTTCCAGGCAGGGAGTTAAATAAAAAAAAAGAAAAGATAGAGACACTTAAAGAGAATGTAGAGGAGGCTTTTTAGGAATTACAGATTCTAGAGATGTTTACTCCAAACTTCAGTGCTGCCATGAATAGGTTGCTAAATAGAAGCCTGTACTTCATTCCAGCTCCTACTCGGAGCCAGATATGAGGCCGGCCAAGTCTTTGCCCACATCCTTACGCAGGAAACTTAAGTTGCGCTGACACTAAGCGTACGGAACGCATTGGAGCCCTTGTTGAGAAAGCCACATGTGTGAGCCAGTGCAGGAGTAGCCAAGAGTGCAAGCTGTTGGCCAGCTGACGGGCTGAATTCAGACATCATAATGATCCCATCCAATTTAACAGTGCTACATGTGGGATTCATGTGTGAGGGTATTAAAACGCTGTTTCTACGCATCCGTTTTTCGCTAGGCCCATTTCCACCCCCAACAAGAAGAAGGAAGAGGTTGCAGTAGGGTTGAAAGAAAAATCAATATAAAACGTTTTACTCCTGTGTAATGCAGGCTAGGCCTCTTTGAATATGTTTCTCACCTCATTGGAAAGAAAAATGCTGCCTTTTGTACTTTTGGAAAGACTTTGAATGTTTTATTAGAATACTGACCTTATGTGGAAAATATGTCACAGGTAAAAAACCTTTCTTAATGAAGAAAAGTGCAACAATGGCTGTTTTAAGAGAGGTATCTGAAAGTAAGCGCAGCCACAAAGTGAGCAGTAATGTGTTCCAGAGGCTCACACACCCACTGCAGGATATTTCTAGACACTTTCTGCACTTGTGAATGCCTTAAAAACAGATTTACAAAGCAGCAGTGCAGCCGGTCGGCCCATCTCTCCCTTTAAAGGCTTTATGTTTGAACTCTTAGTGACAACACGTTGCTTGTTTTTCAGCAGTCTGTATTTTGATTGGCTTGTGTGCTCGGTGCTGTTGCATACAGGAAGCTCGCTATCCCCGCCGGCGCTGTCTGCTTCGCACCTCTCACTTCTCGTAGGAACTGCTTGCTCCCAAAAACCACTCATCTGCTAAATGAGTTTCCTTCTGCTCCAGTCTGGTACGCTGGGCTCCCTGGGACGCTGCTGTTTAATTGGTCAGCCCCCTTCCAAACAACCGGAGCTGTAAAGTAGTCAAACTCTTGAGCAAAGGTCAAGAGGGCAACCAGTGTGTGAGTGTGTGTGTAATATCTTAATTACTCATGTTAGTTTAGTGAAGAGAGAGGGAGGAGTTAGTGCATTAACATAAGACTGGGGTTATCTTTATGTGTATGAATTCCTGTGTTCATAATTGTATATGTGTGTGTTGGACTAAAGCCGAGATGGACCCCCTGCCCGGCCTCTCTCACCTCCCTTGCTCTGCCTTTGAACCCTATCAGAAAATTAATTGGCAAACCGCGGGTGTTGGGTTCCGGACTGCAGCCCAGGTGGCTGATGGGATTGCCAGATCTGGAGCCACTGATTGATGACAGCAGGGTCCTTAGATGAGCGAGGCCTTGCTCCGTCCTCCTCGTATCCCTCGTTTTTCTATTTTTTATTTTACTGGGCCTGGATCTCTGACCAGTCTCTGGTAATGCAATGACAAACCGGGTCAAGAAGACGGAGGTTTTATCCGTCATAAAAACAGGCCACGGGAAAGAGATAAGAGCATGTCATGAACTTGGCCGTACGATATTGACTCCGAGAGCTTTTGGCGACCGACCTTCGTGTCTAGACTTGAAGGGGCATTAACATTTATGTACAAAGTCTGTTAAAGATAGAAAGGAAAAAAAATATTTAATTTGTGACAGACGGAATTTATTATTTTTCTGGTCTGTTCAAACACCAAAATAGTAAACTGAGGAAATATCTACATCCATAAATACCTGATTTATAAGCATTTTTTTAGCATTTTTTGTCATCTTGCACTGTGCACTGTGCAGACTTAACCCCTCTGAACCCCAACAAACCTTTTCAGGGCATTTTTTGCCTTTTTTTTAACGTTTTACTCACTATGGCCTTGTATTTCAATATGATATATAAGTGCTGTACCTCTGTGGAATTGGCACAATCATGGCTAGAAGTGGGAACAACTCAAAAACGTATTTTGTAGTGAATATCACAGTTAAAATGATATAAATCATTAAATAAGTTTAATTTCTCTGATATTTAAAAAAAAAAAAAAAGAAAAAAGGAAAACAGTGGAATCTATAACTTTTCCAAGTGCCCACAAGTGTCACGAATATAAGGAAAAACATTTTGAGCTATTTGCATTTTTACAACCTCTCCTGCCCTCTCCTCTCAGCTCGGTGTAAACATATTTTCAGTGAATATTTGTCACGTGACTGTCTGTCACAGCAGAATCAATCATGGCTTACAGTGTCGCTGAGGAGCAGAATTTAATGCTTTTAACAGGATTTAGTTATTCTAAATGGTTATTATTTGGCAACAATATAGAGGAGACGTGTAAAAATAAAGTGATTTTGACAGAATTATCACAATTTAAGCTTCATTTTGGCTACTTTTTCTTACAGAAACTCTTGTAACCTATGATCCGTTCAATGACTGTCAGAAAGTTCATATTACGATGATAATGCCTGTTTTCAACAGTTTCTTTCTATGATTAACAGCATATTTTTGGTGATATTTTAAAGAAAACAAACATTTCAAACTGCCCTTTTAGACATTGTGGTCCAGTTTCTTTGTAAACCTTTTAAACAAGGATGCACTAGCCTCAGAAGGGCAAAGATGCTAAGCAGCAACAAGCAGCGCAACAACAGGGAGATGAAAAAAGTTGAACTTTATGCTAATGTCCTAAAAATAGCACTTGTGTTCCCACAGAAAACTGCTCGGTAGTTCATCAGGGGTTGTTCATGTAACTCAGCAAATGGCTCAAAGAGGCAGATTAAGTGACAACTGAGAGACAGCGTGCTAATGTTACCCTTCAACATTACTGCATGCACACAGTTTATGTAAAATATAGTTTGTTATGTGAGCACCATTGTCCACCAAGGCAGTAAATGTGTCGACATGGAGATACATCAATAGCTTAATGCAACGCCTCGCTGTATAAGCCTTCCCATTGTCCAGGCAGGATCAAAAACGCACCACACAAACATCAGACATAGTTGAAAGAGTCTCTTTTAGCTTAGCTCTTAACCAGCTGTAACTAGAGCTTCATCTCACTGAATAGCAGTAGCTTTTTGATGTTGCTTTTTCTTTTTTGGCAGAAGACACAGAGTGAGACAGTTGTCTGATCTCTTATTGTCCCAGGCACAAATATAAACGTCAGCCTCTGTCGTCGGGCTCATTCAGTTGTCATATCACATTCAGTTCTCCTCTCCTATTCCAAAGCCTCTTGCTATAGCTATCACATGTGTCATGGCGCTTGTACTTGTCCAAGGTAACAGGGGATCTATTAGTTGCATTTATAGAGGAACACTATAGCCTTCAAAAGTTCAAAGACAGAGCGAGTCTCACTGGAACATCACAGTGGACAGGGAGAAGAAGCAGAGGCTGAATGGTGGACTGTCCTCTTTTTGTTAAGCCTTATTTATCATAGATTATGTTATTTAAACTGTGTGAAAGTTTTTGACAGATTTCTGAGGGTAAAATAAGTTTATGACTGCTATTATATCCACTGTGTCAAATTTTAAGTGTCTCCTTGACTGCTAGAAGTCATATTTTCTCAAAACTACCAAAGAAATTTACCAATTCACTGACATAATCTCTACCTCTGTCCCATGCAAATCGTTTTAAAGAATCCTGTTGGATCAAGCAAAATTTTTCATTATTATACAGAAATTCAGCTTATACTGTCACTAATTTCTTCAAATTCTGCAAACATTCTTCAATTTTTTTTTTTTGAAATAGGTTCAATACTCTTACTGCACCGAGAGATTTTTTGATTAAAGAAAACAAGACTCTAAGTGGTTGAAAATGGACATAAATTACCAGATAAGATGGAGATTTTCATTTTAAATGACATCGATAAAGTTTTTTTTCTTTTTTTCTTTTCTTTTAGAGTTTGTGTTTCACCAGTGAAACCTGCAGCATGTTGTCGTTAGCATGTCTGTGCAGAGTGTTTTCTTTTAAATCAGAGGCAAGTTTGGAGTTCTTGTTTGTGCAGGTCAGCTGGTGTATAATTCCTTTGCATCCGTTTTCTCCTTCTTCCCTGTCTTGATTTGTGATCTATTGCATGGTCTTTATGAAACCACAAGCCTTCCCTTCACGGAGCGTCTAAGTGAAGAAGGCTTTCATTCATGTCGGACTAGATCGAGTTGGAGACGTGACACGCTAACGTGTGGTAAACTGATTTCCCATCGGATAACGTCGCTTTGATGCTTGTAAGCACGATGCTCGTCCTCTCCTGAGTTCAGCAAAATAACTTACTGACCTCTTTTTTTTTCTCTCTCTGAACCATGAGAAAGAAAATGTAGCCGGCAAATATTGACTTACAATTTGGTTTGGTTTGCCTGTGATGAGTCTGTGTGAAACAATAAACACAAATGTTCTTTCCACATTTCTGCCTAATGTTAAGATCATGGTTTTGTGCTGTAAACATGCATATTTAGTTATGCAAATTTGAGTTCAGGTTGTTGAGTTCATTTGTTTCCAAACTATAATTTATAATTTTTTAAATTATTTTTCTGGTCTGTTCAAACACCAAAATAGTAAACTGAGGAATTACTGATTTTTAAGCATTTTTTAGCATTTTTTTCATCTTGCACTGTGCAGACTTAACCCCTCTGAACCCTAACAAGCCATTTCAGGGCATTTTTTGCCCTTTTTACATTTTACTCACTGTGGCCTTGTATTTCACTATGATATATAAGTGCTCTGTGGAATTGGCACAATCATGGCTAGAAGTGGGAACAACACAAAAACGTCTTTTGCAGCGAATATCACAGTTAAAATGATATAAAGCATTAAATAAGTTTAATTTCTCTGATAATTTAATAATTTTTTCCATTTTCTGTCTTCTCTCCAGGGTCCTAATGCTCTCGTGACGTACACCATCATCAGCGGGGCAGACGACAGCTTCCGGATCGACCCTGAATCCGGTGATCTGATCGCTACCAAGAAGCTGGATCGGGAGCGGCGCTCAAAATATTCCCTTCTGGTGCGCGCAGATGACGGAAAACAGTCGTCTGACATGCGTCTGAACATCACCGTCAAGGACGTCAACGACCACACGCCCAAGTTCTCCCGCGCAACGTATTCGTTTGACCTCCCCGAAGACATGGCGCCAGGTGAGGTGTCAGTCAACGAAGAGTCCAATTACAAACTGAAATGCAAAGAAAGTAGACAGCTCACACAGACAATGTTTTGACTTCTGCAAAAGCCCTCAGACTGAACTTAGACAGGCTCTGTTAAGGTCATCAAGAGCCTCAAATTATTAGGAGCAAGCTTCTTTGTAGCAGTTTATAAGAGCTTTTTTTATAAGAATATTTTATATGACTGTTGTAGCTCTCCCAAATCCTCTGTATCTTCCTTAAGGGGGAAATTAAGAGTTTAATAGGTCAAAGGGACAGTAACTGATATTTGATTTATATGGAAATCTATCAGCGAGCAGCAGGATTTACAATAACACTGACAACTGTCTGGCAAAGCTCCTCTGTCCCTCTCACTGCCTCAATCACAAGTAAGGGAAGTTTGGAAATAATACCAAATGAGGATGTAATTAAGATATGATTATGTAAAGTACTAATAAAAACACTTAATAATTAGCTGCTATAGTATTATCCTTATTCCTGCATCATTAGTTTAATGCCATTACATTTGGTTCCAAAGCAGAACAGGCCAAGTGAGTTAAAACAGCTAAACTGGCGCAGCGATGACTGAGTCACTGGTATTAATAAACAGCTCTAATAACCCCCTGTAGATATATTAAAGTCATTTTGTTTCTATAGGGCAGTAAAGTCTAACTTCTCGCCTCTGTGTTATGACCCGCAGGCTCCATCGTGGCGGCGATCCTGGCCAGCGACTCTGACTCAGGGGTGAACGGGGAGGTCACCTACTCGCTGGAGGAGGACGACCAGGACGAGACGTTCCTCCTCAACCCGGTGACGGGCGTGTTCAACGTGACGCGCCCGCTGGACTACGAGACTCAGCAGTACTACATTCTGACGGCCAAGGCCCGGGACGGCGGCGGGCAGTCCAGCACGGTCAGAGTGTATTTCAATGTGCTGGATGTGAACGACAACCCGCCCGTCTTTAACACCAGCGTGTACAGCACGTCCGTGTCAGAGAGTCTGCCGCCCGGATCCAGCATCGTCACTGTCGGAGCCAGTGATGCTGACGATGGTACGTACACGTGGAATTAAATAGAAGATAAATACTGGAGCCGGAACAATACTAATTGATTTTTTTTCACCACTCAGAGAACCAAAATAATATCCAAACCTATACCCTCAACACACAACAGACATTGTTACACAACATAAATAAGGAACAAATAAAACAGATGAGAAAAAAACGGATGAGAAAAAACAAAACAAACAAACAAGCAAAAACAAAAAAAACCCACACAACAACACAAACTGGGGACCAGCCCCCTGCTTAGGATTGGAAGGTGTCTCGCTTTCTCTAATAAGTTTTTGACTTTGGCAAGTTTGTGTTTCTGTGCATCTTATTAGAGTTATTTTGATGTACCTTATGTGAGGGAATATGAGTTGTGGGGGTTAGAGTTCTGTGTATATCTGTTGGTTAAATGTGAAAAAAAATATAATTAAAAAAAAGTGGTAGTAGGGGTCTGTGTGGCTGTAATGACACACAGACCCCTAGTATCAATCTTTTATTGTTTATATTATTGTGACAGTGTTGGTCAGTATTTGCTTGACAATCTCATTATGCTGCTAAAAAAAATATTGAATTGAAAAAAAAAACAGACTGAAAATTTTACTTTATTTGATAAAACAGATGTTAGATAAAGTTTTCCTTTGGGACATAATTTGCAGTTTAAAAATAAGTAATTAGTTCAAATATATATTATCGCAATACTCAATAATAATATGATAACATCGTATCATGGGGCCTGGGGAGATTCCTCCTCCTACTAACTACAAATGAATATACTTTAAATGTTTCTGAGTTAATAATAATGAACCATTTTTGCTTTGAATGTAGTAACATAAGCCAAAAAAAATATTTTATGGCAGATGTCCTTCAAACACTTAGCAGTTTTGGGTTTTTTATTAATGACGGTGGGCATTATTAGAAGATAACAAGTTTTTTTAAAAACACTAAGATTAACCGAAAATTAAGAAAAAATACTTTTAAAAAAACTTAACTTAATTTGTTTTTGCTGCTCACATATATGCTGATGCTAATCAGGCTTAAAAAATATATATTTATTTTAAAAAATATATAGAAAATGCACTATGAATTGCTCATATTTCCTACTTTTTTCATTTGATCAGAAAAGTACCTGCCAAAATGCATGTACTTAATCTGTTTGCAACTTGAAGTTTTATTATTATAAATATATTTTATTTAATTGTAAGGTTCAGCGTCAATCTGTCAATAATTAAACATTTTGAGGGACAAAATCAGACCCAAAACAACATATTTTGGCATTGATTTGACTGATTACATTAGGCCAGATTTAGTCATCAATTAGTAAAGTTTCTTAAATATATATCATGTCAAGAAATATTTGACAACACTTCCAATTCAAAATAACTTATATTACTTTATCAGCAGACAAATATCTTACATTGAAGTGAAATCCCAGTTAAACCCAGAGATCTATTTAAAGAGTTCTGTGAGACTGTTTAAAGCAGTAATATACTCTCCGACTCTATAAATCAAGTGTAAGTTTGCCATAGCAGATTAATTTAATGCATGCCTGTCATTTTGTTATGACAGTTGGTTACACAGAAGCTCTCAACCCTACATTTTATTTTTCATTTTTATTTTGCGTCTTGCATGAGCGACTTGATGAAATACATCTTCACCGTATGATTAAGTGGCTTGAGTTATTTCTGCATTTCAGGTGGCTGGGTTCGTGTATGTGAAGTGCCGTGTGGTATTTGAATAGTCACCGCTACTCTCCGCCGCTGTAATTACCGCTTCACCCAGACCTAATGTGGTTATTGTGACCTACATTCCTGGGAAATACGCTGCCTCGTTCTCAACCAGAGTCTGGCTTCTTTCTCCACTGTCCACATAATCTGACCACGTCGTCCTCTGCAGATACATAGTTGCTGCTCTGCACTGTCAAAATAAAACGCCGCCATTGTTAGCACTTCCTAAGCCCTGACCCCCGACCCCCAGACTTTGTCTCTAGACGGCGTAGCCTAAACTCGGATGGAAGTAGCACTCCAGCTTTTGATAAGGGATTACTTGTGTACTGTAAATACATGCTGGAGTGTGGGAAGGTGCCGGCGCTTTCCACATGAATACCCCGTTGAGTTGAATTACAGACGCTCAATTTAAGCTCATTTTAACCCCCAGTTCCAGGGCAGTGCTGCGGATTAGGCCAGATTTCAAGGATTGATAGTTTACTGCTTCCATCCACTCAGTCATACTGTAGTTATCTCATTTAAATAAATGTTTCAATTGTGAGGGATTTTTCCAAAACGGCACAGCCGCGCTATCAGTTTCGGAAGTGGTTTGCAGTGGTGTTTCTCTTTTGATAGCGATCTGTCATGCTACATGAATGGATCGTCTACTTGGAGGACGAGAGCAGCAGCCAGAGCTCCAGCTGCTGCACATGCACAATTTGTGGAAATGGATGTAGATAACGCATATAAGTGCCTAATTCAGACACATATTTAACAGTCACATCTGGAACAATGGATGTAAGTCAAAAATATCAGCATTCGACCTCTATTTTACCAATCTGTCTGTTTTTTATCTGCTCATTTCTCTTATTCAGGGTCATACTCAATAGTTCCTTGTGCATTAATCTGTTTTTGACACTGTGAGTGTCACTAGACAGGATTTGGAGTTAAAAATACACCCAGACTCTCAGTCTGATTGTTTAACAGAAGCTTTGTGGTTTTTTCCTGCTCAAACACAGGTTCCTTTTATTTGCCCAAATTCAATTTTGGGACCAGGTTTTGTTAATCCACTAAGGGAAAGTAACACATTTAACGTTTGGAGCCAAAAACAAATGCTGTTTAAAATCACAGAGGGTAGATTTACTGTCTCTCTCGTTATTCAGTATCTTTTGGTGAAGTACTTTGGAACGATCAGTGAAGAAGCTTAGTTCAGTCCACTGGATCTGCAAAGTTTATCGATAGAGGGAAAATAAATCTGCAAATATTTTGCGGATTAAATAATCTTTGAAGTCACTTTTAAAACCATGCAATACCAAACTTTTGCGGCATCACTCCAAATAAATGGACGCATTTTTTGTTTTTTTATTGTTATTCATTCTTTTTTTTTACATTTTTCATTACATAACTTTGTGTTGTGCAAAATTCTACCAGGCATTATGTGCTGTTTCTTACATTTTGTAAACAAAACTATTAAAAGAGTAATCGAGAAAATGATTTGTAGATTAGTCCTTAATGAAAAAAAATATTAGTTGCAGCCACTAAGTTTACAAAGCAGAATTTATTGGTGTTGAAAACCAAACTTTTCAGTTTGTTAAATCTCTTTGGCATTTGCAACCAACCAACATGTGCAGTTATTTACCGTAGCTTTAAACATTGCTTTGAAATAATTCAGTGATTTAATTATCATTCTTATTTTCTTTCCTTCTGGTGTGTTTTCCAGGCCCAAATGCGCAGCTCCTCTACAAAATTGCGTCTGGTGATCCCCAGGGCCACTTTGTCATCAGCAAGGAAGGAGTCCTCCAAACCAAGAAGACGTTGGACAGAGAAACCCAGTCCTTCTACAACCTGGTGATCACAGTCAACGACCTGGCTCCTCCGCCCATGGCCCGCTTCACCAGCACCGCCCAGGTGTCCATCATTCTCCTGGACGTCAACGACTGCCCGCCCTCCTTCACCTCTCAGAGGATGACCTACATCCAGGAGAACACGCCGGTGGACACGGTCGTGTTCACGGCCCAGGCCATGGACGCCGACAGCGGACCCAACAGCTACGTCGAGTACTCCCTGAAAGGTCCTTTCGGGAACAAGTTCAGCATCGGCACAATCGACGGGGACGTCCGGTTGGTCGGAGAACTGGACCGCGAGGAGCTTTCCAACTACACCGTCACAGTGGTGGCTACAGATAAAGGCGAGCCCCGACTGTCTTCAACGATGGATGTGACTATGATGGTGCTGGACGTCAACGACAACACGCCGAGCTTCTCTCAGAACATCTACGACATCGAGATCGAGGAGAACACCTTGACCGGGACTGATGTCATTCAGGTGTTCGCCAGCGACGCAGACGAGGGCACCAACGGGCAGATACGGTTTTCCATCTCAGCAGGCAACACCAACTCTAATTTCAGGATTGATTCGGTTACGGGGGTGATTTCGGTGGCCAAGCAGCTGGACCGTGAGGCGTGTTCTTCCTATTCGCTGGTGGTCCAAGCTGCAGACCGAGGCAGCAGCCCCAGGGTGGACCGCGCCACTGTTAACATCGTGCTGCTGGACGTCAATGACTGCACACCTGTGTTTGAGCTCTCTCCTTACAATGTCAACGTCCAGGAGAACTTGGAGAACCTACCGAAAAACATCCTGCAGGTTTGTTTTTTCTTCTTGTCAAGACATTTATTGCAATGCAATCAGCTAGAATCACGTCATTAACATTCACAGACAGGACGTCCTGAGTGAAAAGAAGCCAGTGTTTTGAATGACAGTTTCAAAATAGAAGAAGGAGAAATAAGTAAAGTAAATAAGTTAAGCTAATGCCTTAACCAAATTAGTAGTAATACTAACTTAATAAGTGCAGGTATGTGCGTAGTGCACTAAATCATTTAGCATGGTGGTCTTCCTTTGCTAAATGCCATGACCAATACCTGACTGAAATGATATAGAGATGATATATGAGTGCAATTTGCTCCGCACAATTAGGGCTTTATAGGATTTCACCGAAATATGAAACTGGGCTAAATTGCATGACAAGGCAATTAACATCCCAACTGCTCTGATGACTAAATGAGCCATAATATGAAAAAATGGAGTGGAGGGGCTGATTTCCAGTGACGGCGCAATTCCATTTTGTGTACCTTGTGAGGAAATGAGGGTACAGTTATGTGGTGGGAAGGGGTCCAGACGTGGTGGTTTTCTCTAACCTGGCTGTCTGCGGTGTGCACGGCAGGGAGGGGCCCACAATGCATTGGGCACACAAGTGAAATGTGGTACCTTAATGCTGCAGCACATGAGGAAAAGTCAGGCTGACTAATATATTCGTACTCACTGTTTTTTGTGGATTCCCTGAGAAAGTCTGATTAGACAAAGTGAATAAGTAATGATCTTCCTTCCCTCAATAATTACGTTGACGGCGCCGCCCCAGCACCGTGATGGTGATTAACCTTCAGCTGCTTCAGTGGAAAGACTCAGGATGGTGGTCATACTGGGTCACTGACAGCTTTATTTGGTTGTGTGAATTGAGCGTCATACATAAATTATCCAGGGAATAAAACGTAACTAAAACTTCCATGAAATAATATTTTCTGATTTTTCGGAAATTTTGTCACTTTGGTGTTTCTGCATGGCTCTTACTGGAGATCACCTGTTAACTTATCCACTGAAATGCCAAGTCAATTTGATATATATAACCCAAAAGCACAAGTTTATTTCCAGTCAAGTGATAGGAAGTAACTAAATAAATTCACTCAAGTGTACTTTTTTTTTTACTGAGAGTATGTTACCTTTGCTGAATAATAACGGTCACATTCACCTTTATCCCGTAAATTGTAACATAAGTAGATAATAGTCGATAGTAGATAATAAGTCACCAACCTGACTAGGTTATTGAAAGAAAGAAATGATCATAAAAACAAGTCATATTTCCAGAAAATTAAAACCATAATGCAAAAATAAATTCATCAACCACCGGATGCCTTGGTTTACATGTTTGAAAAGGAGTGAGGAAGAAGTACAAAATAAACTACTGATCAGGTAAGGCTGCAGGGACAAACAGAGTGAAGAACTGAGCAAGAGTAAAGAGAGTTGTTTCTTCTTTCAAAGGGTACAAAGTCTTGCTCAAAGTGTTTTCATGTCTGTCTATTTTGTACTTGAAACACAGTAAAGTACCTCAGAATTGTACTTAAATATACTGCATAGTACTTTCCACCACTGCTGTCACATCTCCATCTAACCCTCCACTTCTTATTCCAGACAAACTGTTGTTCTGCTCCTGGAAATGAAAAACACATTTCTTGTAAGCGACACAGAAGGAGTTTGATCCCCAGAATCTCTAAAGAAGCCTGTTTCTGTGTTTTTCCAGGTTGTTGCCAGAGACGACGACCAAGGTGCCAACGGCCAGCTAAGCTACATGCTCAGCGGGGGAAACGACGAGGGCGCGTTTAGCCTGTCTTCCAGCGGCCAGCTGAGCCTGACCCAGACTCTGGACCGCGAGGCTCAGGGGAAGTACATCCTGCTGATCACAGCCACCGACTCAGGTAAGACCGCAATGGAAGTTTCTGAGCTGCGAGGGCGGCAGATACCATCTTGAAATGTTTGACGTTTCTTAAGTAAAAGATGATTTTATTTTATGCAGCCTTTAGCAGTATAATGTTTCAGTTTATAGTGTTCAAAATCAATTGTTTATGTCTGAACTGGCACCACAGCCAACTCGTCCAATTTATCCTGATGATCTGGTGAGGACGGAGCACCGTGTAATACGTCCTTATAAGGACATTGTTGAATTTTAGCAAAGCTAGAAACATATTTTGTAATCAGCCAGAGAAACCGAGCTGAAAAGGAATATTTTCATAAACTAACAGCAATGTCAACAAACAGCATTTTGATTTCATAGTGTGCGCAGTGCTCTTTTTGTGTGGCACAATAACCCAAACATTCAGGAGTTTTTAGCTTGCAAAATAGTGGGTGTTTTTTAACCTATCCCCCAGAAGTCCTTTCAGCGGGTTCTATTGAACAGCATCCCCTGTTTATTTGGATACGGCGGTAGAGCTTGTTATAGCCAGATAAAAGGTTAACTTGTTATTGCATAGAGGCCAGTTAATGTGCAGTTAAAGGAGTACATGCGTATCCCTGTTGCAGCCAAATCACATGGTATCCCAGTTAAGTATATGTTTCCCCGAGCTGCTCTGGCACGGCCGTCATGGTCTGAGGGTGGTTCTGTTTCATTCCTGGACTGACCATGTGACCATTCATAACGCTGTGTATTTTTGACTGTACGCAGGCTTTGGTGAGAATTGAGACAATGTTGCATGTTGGGTCTTGTTTTTGAAAAATCTACATAAACACACTTTTGAGAGTTTTTTGATGACCCAGTAAGTGAATCATTTGCATATTTGTGGGAGATTTTTACATTATAGGTTACTGAAAAGGTTGCATAAATCAAAAACCGTGCAACTGCATCAACTTTTCAGAAGTCCAAGTAAGAACAAAGTGTATTTTCCTTCACGCTTTGTTAAGATTCTCTTGCTTCATATACTCTTCAGAGGTTTGTGCCACATGGACAAAGTTGCCCAACAAGCGAACATACTAATTAGGATTCGATCCCTTTTTGTACGTTTCACAAGGAGTCCATATTTAGAGCCCTGACAACAATTCCAAAATATTTTGACAGGACTTTTCAGTACAATGTTGGTAAGAAGCAGGAAAAAAAGGGATTTTGGGGTAGAATATCAAAATATCAAAAAACCCATAATCATAGTACAGGCCAAATTACCCAGCAGCATTTTCTCACATTTTTGAGGCCTCGGCTGAGACAGTGGGGGGAAATGGTTCTCCCAGGCGCTATCTGGCAGGAAATGTTGAAGGTGGATGGTGCAGACATGTCTCCAAGTCTGCTGTCTACCATGTCCCATTTTCAACCACAGACATTCATCTTAACATGTTAACGTCTGCCTTTATCTTCCAGTGCTGCCTTATTTGACTAGTTGGGCTCCAAAACTCTGTGTAGAAGAGAGAAGAAAAGGACTCAGGAGGATTTATCACTCCCGGTCTTAAGTTTGTAAAATTATTATTCTGTCAGACAAGAACTTAAATATGTTGTATTGTCATGTTTGGTATTTGTATAAGTACTGCAGCAGCCACTGAGCCTTTCAAACACTTCATCATGAGCAGAAGAGATAATTTTCTCTACTGCTTTGTGACTTATGATCAGACAAATGTGCTCTAAGTTCTGAGCTTTTCTGATCTTGTTCTGTGAATGAATCACAGACTGACTTCCACGTATTCAGCCTGTGTACTGTGCTATAGCGGACCGTCCTTCTGGGACATTTTTAGTCATTTCAGTGAAGGTAAACTCATTAATCGCAGCCTGAGCAGAGCTTCAGGACCCTCTCTGCCTGCTGCGCTGACTGAAATCTGTCATGAAATGGATGGAAACAAAAGAGCTCACCGGGTGCTGGTTCCCATAATGTGTTCTGGCTCGAGAGAGCAGCAGAATTTTGGCAAACGTCTGCCATTATTTGAAAATCTGTGCACAGCCTTTTCCGAAATGTGGCATCCATACAAGCTGCTTAAAGGTGTTTTACAAGGCGTCTTGTTGAGAGGAAACTTAAAGATCGGGGCTGGGATATTTCTCTCTCTCTCTTCCTTGTTTATGGAAAGTTGTTTGCAGCGTTTCTGAGTCAACAAGTTGTGCAGATAGCAGGAGACATGAGGGGGCTGCGGGGTCCGGGGCCGGTCCTAACGCCGGGCCAACATCTGGGATCACCTGCAGGCAGATCAGATTTGTAAGCCACTGCTTAGCAACACACAAGCAATGCCCCCATGGAAGAATGTGAAACAATAAGATTTCCAGCAGAGCCACACAGTAACATAATGTTTGCCACTCAGTTTATGGAAGAGCTTAGAGTGGGCATCTGTGGTTGAAGAAAACATGTTTATGCATCTGGCCGCTGCTCAGGTGAGGTCTTTTTGCTGCTAATTAGCCCTTTTTAAGCACTGAAAAGCTTGTTTTTAGTACAATTCTCTCCTTTTCAGTGTTCATAAGTGTAACTTTTTACTTCATAGGATGATACTGGGTCAACCGTATTCTCAATATCTAGGCTTTTTTTTTTTTTTTTCAAACAGCCTTGGAAAGCATGAGGGACTTTAGGGGTCAGGGCTTTATTTTTGGTGCCTAAGTACCTAATGAGTCTTCACCAAGAAAAGGTTTTTTTAATTAGATGTCTGTTATTGTCCTGTTTTTGTTTTTTTATATATGCATAATTATCTCTTTCTTTTTATGGGTTAGTTTGCATTGATGCCATTTGGGTTTTAAAGATTTAAATATTTCATTTCACACTTTCTCACCTCAACAGTTCTTGAGATAAGTTAAAAAAGTGAGTTTAAATTTACCAAAATTGATGGAACATTTAGATTAAATTGAGGAGATAAACTAGTTTGTGTGACAGTTTCAGGTTGTATTCATGCACTTGCATATATTCTTTGCTTTTTGTGTGTGTTAAGACATATGTGTTTGTGTGACTTTGTGCACTTCTATCGCGTCTGTTGCCTCTGACTTCGTGTGAGTCTGCGTGCGGTGCTGAGAGCGTCCTCGGGGCGCATTGACATGCACCATGTTTGGTCACATTTATTAAAGGGAAGGCACAGTAAATCCCTTGGCCCATGTCTATTATGGCGGATACGGTCGCATAGAAATCCCACGTCTTTCACATCCCTCCAGCACATCGCTCCATAGTGCTGCACTGTTTGTATATGGTCTTTTGGCCAGTGGGGGTGAGGGGAAGTTTTGGGGGGCTAAACGACCGCTTAGCAGATAAAGAATTTTAATGACCATCCCGACTTAAAAGCAGGATCTTTTATGCTCCTAAATGGCTCCCATGAATCTGGTGTATAAACCCTCTAGCCTTTTGTTCCCCCCTGACTTGATTAATTGAATAATGATCTGTCAATCTCCTGTCATCAAGTTTGGAACAAGAACAACAAAGAAAGTGTAACCTGAGCATATATCTATTCATCTCTGACATATTAGACAAATGGAAATTTCGATCAAATGAAGTCCTGTGCGAACACTGATAACGCCGTGTTAGAACGCTTCTAGATCACCGTCCAACACTTGCCACAATAAATCTTTAATGGGGTCCATTTCTGAGGGTTTCAGCCAGTCTGCAGTCTGGTGGCAACACAAGACTTTGCCAAATAAAATATCAGGTTCCTCAAATGAACTTTAACAGAGCAGTAACATTCTGGATTAGCTCTTAAAAAACTGTGCAGAAACAATGTGGTCTAACAGAGTTTTTTCCTCTTGCCTGTTTTCTCTTTTCCACTCCCTGGTACACTTTAAGCTCCATCTGAATGTTTGTGTAAATAGCTTTGGTAAGTAATGGGGTGTTTTAAAAAGGTGGTGTGGGTTGGATGATTACCCTGGCAAGATCCACTTTTTAATGATGTTTATTCGCTGTGTTTCTCTGAGGACCCCGGTTAGCACATCAAGTTCTCACAAAGCTAATTTGCTCATAACTCGTTGGAGCTGTTCACGACTTCTATTTAAATATTTCGTAGTATTTAATAATTTGCATGCTTTCATTCTTTAGCGCTTTTCCAAAGTCATATTTCAGCTTTATGTGGCCAACGTATGAACATTATAGAGTTGTATTATGAGCCAGTTATGCTGCCAGTGTATGTTCTCCGCCTCTCGCACTGCGTATGATCTGCTGTGTCACCGTCAAATAGGAAACAGCTACAGTGTGCTCTGCAGATGCATTTCTAAATAGAGATTTCCAAATATCCAACAACACTGCAAATAAAAGCACCATTGTAATAAAAACACAAAAGGCACATCACTTCATTAAATTTCACCACAGGCCCTAAAATATGAGAAAAAGCAGCAGTTTTTGTCCGTCGATATGCTTTCCCTGCCTGCCTACAAACCGCCAAACCCTATCCGTAACATATGGGGAAGAAATTATGCAAAAGGAGTCAGACGCGGCACTCCATAAATAACTGGCGAGCTGTATAACATTAGGTTTAATTTGACGAATGCCTCTGAGATTGCCATATTATTAGAAATATTCTTTCCCCTTTTTATACTGGATAGCAGCTTTGAGTGTTCTCCTCAGATATCCCTTTCACTCTCTCACTTGTTAAGTGTGAGAAAACCTCTGTTTACTCTGTTATGTTTGGCAAACTGTGCATTGGGACAGCTCGCACCCTGCACTCAGCTCCGCCGAGGCCATTCATGGGTGCTGGACAGGGTCGCATTAAAAGAAGCTTTGTTGCAAAGCAACAGGTTCTCAGAGGCAGAAAAATGTCAATTTTGCCTTGATGGCGGCCAATTCTCTCCGCCCTGAGTAATGATGTGTTTTATTTACGCTGTCCCTTAAGAGCACAATCTAGCCACAGTCCATAAACCGTAATTAACCGTTTAGCCTTAAGCTTCAGGCTACAGATGGGCTGTCTTATAAATTTACACTTCTATCCATCTTCCCCTAAGTCAACCTGTCCTGGACTTCCCACTTTAATGAATCCGGTTGTTTGGACATCCCAGCCCTATCCTTGTTTGTCTGTTTTTTGATAAAACATCAGTCAATCATATATTGAAGGAAGGGATTATCTCTTGTGCCAGCAGAGACACCCAAACCTGCTTCTTAGCGCGGCTTAGACTGAGCAACTCGGGGCAACGCGCAGCCTTTCCCAGGAGGTGGGTGCTGCTGTTTCCTTCAAATCAGCCCCCTGCAAGGCTCTCACAGCAGTGTGCACCCTCATAGCAGCTGCAGCAGTCAAAAAACAGATCTCTTAATCGCCACTAACACATGTATTTGTACCCCCTCCGGTTCAGAAAGTATGGCCACAGCACCTTCTTAGAGGTTAATGTGATTTGTTCGCTGGTAATGTACACTAATAAGGTGCTTAGACCCTGCCATATGTTTATGCTAGACAATACTTTCTGGGTTGAGAGGCTTACAGAGAAAACTGTCTGTGGATCCTGAGGATGGACGACAGATGGTCAGCTGGTCTAGGTTACTGTCAGGGTCCTGGAAGCTTGTTATTTTGGAAGGCACTTCTTTGGGGTTATTCCGGGTTCTATGATTTTCTCCAAACGTGATCCAGGCTGACGCAAACCTCTTAGATCCGAGCTCCGATTCAGCAATGAAATATTAGCACGCCGAATTGAGTGTCGCTCCCGCCGCCAGTTTAACAAGCACTTTAAGTTCTTTGGGATTATTGTGAAATATCAAACAGAGGGCTCTGTTTTGGTTGTCACTGCCCCAACTGTGTCATTCCCAGATCTGACGGGAATGTGCTGCGTTTAATTAAATGGTAATGGAGTTTCAAGATTCAATTAAAGCGGGGAGGAATCCTCATGTGGCTCAGGCGCTTTAAGCTCCCCGACGGATTCTGTTGCTTTGTGTGAAATGAGGTGCACTGACGCCAGCGTCTTTCTGCTCTGTCCTATAGTGTAATGGCTGCTCATAGGATGAAAACAGTTATCTGAATTCCATCAGTCTGATGCGTTCCCATGGAGGGTACCCTCAGTCTCGGAGACAGGGTTATCACCAGGACTTAGCTCGGACTTATCCTTTATGGTATCCATACCACTTCAGAGCTCAGTGACTCCAGCGTAGCTCTCAGGGGCAAAACCACCTCATGGAAACATAGTACCACAAGGTCCACTATTTTCTTTACTGATTGAGGGAGCATGCTTGTCTGGATCCAAACCCCATTTCCTCGTGTGCAATAATAACCGAGATGAATTCGGATCAAATATACAGTCAGGCGCTCGTCTGGACTGCGAGCGATGAGTGCCGTTCGCTTCCAAAACAATTTCCCAGCCACAGCAGAAAAATTGCTCGTGTGAAAGTACACAGTTTGTCCTGATTCTTTAGCGATGATGTTGATAACTTCTCAGCGTGAGGTAAATACAGATGATGTGAGGCTGTAATCACCAGGAGAGCAGTGTCAGGTCAGGGCGGTTTGCTTTGTTAAGTAACCGAAGATTAACCCCTGAAATAAGATTATACTCGTGGCACAAACTTCACACAGAGGTGAGGGAGTGCATTGATTGCCTTATCTGTTTTGGCTCACAAGAGATCTACAAATCGTAATAAAAATGCAAACACTTCAGTTTCTCACACTAGTTCTCTGCTGTCCAACATGCACATCAGCTCGATTTGTTTTTGAGTCTTGTGATTGTTCTACTTTACCCATTGAAGTTTTGGGCTATTTTGGCAGTTTTGAATCCTTTCCTTTCTGTCTGTATATACAACTTGCCACATGCCATTTTTTTGGTATATTTTTTTCAACACAACCTTGCCTATATGGTCTGCTAATTATTTTTTCGATTTGACTTAATGGATCAATATTTTGAACACAAAAAAACACAAAGAGAACATGTAATTGAATTTTGAATATTATGATTTTTTACTTTCAAAACCACTACCATATCAAAAGTAGTTTTAAATGTTGTAAATGTGTACAATGAGGATAACATCTAGTTATTTATTTTTTTACTAATTGTAATTTTAACGGTATTTAACCTTATTTTTGGTTTAACTCAGTCTATCATCATCATACAAAAACTGGCATGGAGTTTCTAAGACAGTATTTTAGAAGGAAGTTGACGACAGGGTTCAACTTGCTCTGTTTTTTTCATGATCTGTGACTGTAGACGGTTAACTGTGTGTCTTCTGACAAACATTTACCTGGATGGCTTTATTTCTTTGGGTCTAATGGCCAATAGCAATGCACCTTCGAATGTCAGCCGATACACAGGCAAATAAAACAGGCTCCATTTGTATGCAGCCTTATAAAAAGTCAAAAATTTACTGAAGAAAAGAAAAAGAATAGAGGGTCTGGGGACAGGATTTGCCAATGGAAAAAATACTTTTCTAACCACAGTGCATGGCAGCACAGGCAGCTGACTTCTTGCTGCAGATTTCCACCAGCTCTCTTTCCATGGCAAAATGATGTCATTTGTCGTACAGCAGCGGGCCAGATTATTCTCTGCCAGATTTAGGCATATTTCCTCGCCATATCCCCATCCTCGGCTTGAGCCACGGCGCGCGAGGTGACACCCGCCTCGGCTGCAGCCGTCTAAATCATTGACCCTGACACTCTTCCCCCGGCTCTTGCCAGATTCCAGCAAAGACTGTTTGGAGGAGATGCTGGCATTTCTCAGCCCTCTTGGAGAGCATTCCTCTCCTGTTGAGTCACTCCCTCCCAAAAAAGAAGAAGAGATTATTTTCTACATAATAAAAAGTGCTCTGGGTTTGTTTGACTTACTATTACAGGTACGGCATTCAGGGGAAACTTAAGAATCGGAAACAGACGACATTCTCAGCTGCGACGTTGACCCCGATATTTTGCAGCCACCGCCGTAAGAATCTTAAAAATGTCTCACCCTGGCCCTAACCATTCAAAACAACTGTCATTTACATACATTTGCATACCTGCCAAGATATAGTGTTCCTTGATGACTAAATCTGTCAGCCCACGCAATGTAACAAGATAGATCTGAACTATTTACACATTGGACAGCAGGTTTTTGGGGGGGAAACAGCTGCCAGGGGTTATGTGATATCAGTGAGCCCCAGGAGGCTGAGAAGGCACGTCCTGGGGCTGCACAGAGGCTCGTGATGCTGTGAGAAGTGATACGGCGAGAAAGATGTGAGAAATGCTCCACTTGAAGCAACGACTGGCGACGACGGCGGGGTCAACGCGGGTTCAGGGTCACGCAGAGGAGCGTCAGGGGGCTTTGAGTGTGACTTAGGTCTTCACAAAGGAGGGGGGGTCAGTTGTCTTTGCTCCATGCTTAATAAGGATTAGCTGGAGTAACAGTGTCCTGTGCCTCAGAGTCCCTGATGGTGACAGACGCAATGCAGGTCAAAGGTCACTGAAGTGGCAGCGGTAGAGGAGGTTGTTCGTTCTCCCGGGGTAGTAAACAGGCTGTGACATCACATCCTGTACAAAAGTGAAACGCCTGGAAGGAGGGCAGCGTCCCCCCTCACACACACACACACACACAGGGCTAGCTGCGGAGCTTGGCCTGCTTCCGCTCTTAGTTGGGAAACAATGCTATTGAAATGCAGCCTGAGTTCAGAAAAATTTGCAGCTTGCTTTATGTGTCAAAACCAAATATTTCCTTCATTCACTCAGTCTCTTGGTAGGAGCTAATGGATTTGTAGACAAAGCCACTTAGCTCCCAGAGCCACTTATCAGCCCGGCAGCTCCAGCCTGCACAGAACATCTTTGATCAACAACAGTCTTAGTGAGTTGCTGACTGTCAAACACACTCTGCCTGGCAGCAGCAGCAGCAGCAGCAGCAGCACGGCTCCACAGTGGTTAACTTAAAGTGATACAGACACCTTGCTGACTTGGACAGGCTCCTCAATTAAAGAGGATCAGCCGAGGAGAAGCCGCAGTCGCGCTAATCTGTTGCCATGACAACCCCCGCGAACGATGACTCGCATCAATCCAATCACGTTGCGCACTTGAACGTGTGACACCGCGGATTTACAGCGCCACAATCAAGCACGATGTTGATTAAGTAATCCTGCTGACTGCATCTGTTTGGGCACTTAGCCACATGTTGTGGTCGCTTGATTACATAACAGCCCTGTGATGATACACTATAGGCTGGATGCTACCTAAAATTGCGTACCACAATTTACATTTTCCGCTTGGGTTGTGTTTCCGCAGCTGTTCATTCTTTGCATTCGACACCACATTTGTCTCAGGCTGTTCTGTATAAATCACCAATAATTTGGAAGTATTTTGTTTATAGGCAGTATCACAAATATTTGTAAAGGTGGAAATGCATAATCACCTCAAAACTTCAACATTGCCTATATTTGGTTATAAACAGGATTGTTAAAAAGTCTGCAGGAGATGTGACTCATCCTGGTAATGACTCACTAAAGATTAGTGTTGTATGGTTTCTGGGCCTCTTTTGGGATGAAAATTGTTTACTGTTACCTCTGTTTGTGTCATTTATTTTGCTTCTGGAATTCAGCTCTGTTTATTCTAAACGCGCATGTTAGCCACTTCTGTTCTGAGCACAAAACCTGGATGCATGACAAGCTTAAGGTCGAATGTCTGTTTATTATCATAAAACCATGGCAGTGAAGTGATTTTACAGTAAACTATCTCAAATCTCATTCTGCGAGGAATCCCCTGAACCTCCCGAAAGAAGCTGCGGTGGTCTCCAAACCCCACTGTAATGTTCAAATCTGTTGATCTTCTTAAGGAAATTTTCTTTTCTCCTCTCTGCCCACAGGGAGGTCACAGGTTAGTGTCAGCAATTTAAACAGCAGCAGCAGAGCTTGTAGGGAATTTCATTTCATTCTCAAGGACAATTCAGTTGGTTGATGGGCAGTTTAAATCCTGTCCTACGCTGCACATAATGCCTCAATGTCTTTTTGGTGCCAGTCAAAAAGTGTCAATAACTCTGAGCTTTGAAAATAGTCGAGTGAAGTCTGGAGATCACCAAAGTTTATGTGAATCTATCTTATAGTTGTTGATATATTTCTGTTTGGACCAAAGTGGTGGACTGAAACACCTAACATCTAACATCTACACCTAATGCCTAGATGGCAAGTCTCAAAAGCAAAAGAGTTCTCGACTGTGCTTGTTTCCTTTTTCCTCCACCATCTCCTGGTTATAAGGCGATGTGTTTAAGTCTATGTGGAGTTTGCATGTCCTCTTGTTAGCGTTGGTGTTTTCCAGGTTCTCCGGCTCCTCCCACAGTCCAAAGACATGCAGGTTAGGTTTAAAAGTTGACTCTAAATTTTCTTATAGATGTGTGATAGTTGTCTTTCTCTATGCATGAGTTCAGACTGCAGGCAAAAGTGGCCCAAATCCCATTTCTTTTGCTCAAATGTGACTCAGATCTGATTTTTTTATAACTGTGAACAGCAAAAATCACATGGAAACCAATTTCTTTCAAATCAGATCAGATGTTTTCCAATGTGACCTCAGTCTGAACAGTCATGTTGCAATTTATGCAACTTTTGTGTCACTAGAGCAACAATTATCACAATTCTGCGCTAGCGGTGGCAGAAGTCCCTCAGACGCAGTGATTGCATGATTGATTAGTATGCTCCCACTTCTCCTGGCTCTGACTCCTCATCCACACACACTTTCGTACAGACTTAGAAGCCATTGCTCCACAAAAAGGCGCAGTTAAAATCTCTTCATCGCCTTTTTCATCTGCTCAGAACTCCTCCAGCTTCCACCACAATTGCTGACTTCAGCAGCCTCCATGTTTACTTCTATACACCTCCCAATAGCTGGGATTGGCTCCAGCCCCCCACAACCCTGTAAACTAAGAAGCGGTTACAGATAAAAGATGGGTCGATGGATCTTTTCGTGACTTACATGTCAGGAAGGAGTCACTTTATCAGCAGTACTCATCTCAGGAGGCTGCAGAGGGAAAAATAATCAATCTGACTTCCAAATGAGAAGAATTGGCAAAACATATAATGAGCATGTTGCCCTGTTTTTATCATATTTATAAGATAATCCAAGTGTCCCTCAAGCTTTCTTTTCTCACCCTCAACACCCTCTTTTCCCTGATTCCTTATGTTTTGATTCTGCACAGCTCCGCATTAAGAGAGAATTTTGGTGGCCACTGTCCAAGTGTTTTTTATTATCTCTTATTAATCCAGGCCCCCACGGTACACGAGTTCAAGCATCTGATATTTTCGACAGCTGAGTACACATGCACAGGAGACACAAGCTCAAGATTGTGTATGTTTTTTATTTTATTATAGTTTACACATTCACATAGATTCCTGAGGAGAGCTGCAGGAGGGAACAACTACATGTTAGAGGTGGGAAAGTGTCTCATGCAGCCTGCAGATCTCAGCTTTTCTCAATCCTCAGGTGCTCTCTGTCCTAATAAACAATGTAAACATATGCAAATCATTAAGCGCTCAAAATACCTCCAAGCCTCTAAAGATGTCCCCAAATCCCATATTGTGACTTTCAGTAACAAGGCTGAACTTGTGTTTATGTTTGGAATATATATCAGGCGACGCAGCGTACCATTTAAGGACGGATTATAAAGGCCGGCTCAAGCAAGGCAGATGTCTGAATCTTTTTTTCTCTTCAGGTTTTTCTGCATTGCGGCTCGTTTTCATCTGCTATTGATTTAAATCCACCCCCCCGGGGCCCAGCGAGCCCCGTTTCGTCACCCGCTCTGGGAGAAAAGACGGTTAGATTTTTGCTGAAAATAGCACTTCTCCTCGCTCAAATTCCACAGACCGACTCACTCAGTGCCGTGCACCTTAAAATAGATACCTCGCTGTGGAAATTAAATCTATGAGTGTCCAAGACCCCAGGAAGGACGCCTGAAAGATTTGGTTTCAGACACATTGAGCCCTTTTGATGTGTTCTGTGCTGTGTTGATGTGGCAGTGCGACTGATGGAAACCCAAACCAGTAGCCAGAGAAATTCGCTTGCATTAAATGCAGCAGGAATATTGCGGCTGATCGCTCTCAGGAGCATGAATTGGTTCAGTGTGGATCTCGCTGTAAATCACAAGTCATGTACAATAAGTCACCATGTGTCAAAAGGCAAAATGGGAGCCTTAATGCTGCTCACATGTTACAGTTTCCCTTCACCAGCTCGCTGTGGCACAAAAAAAGGAGTTCCTAATTGTGTCAGTTAGGAAATTCTTCATGTACAGGTCTGTCATGTGAATGGAAAAGTGTAATGAGTTGCTTCTGTCCTGGCCAGAGAGGCAGTTTCTCCTTCACTTCTTTTTAGTGTCCTCGCTGAAGGAAAAGAAAAGTGCTATTGTCACTGATCATTTTTTTCCTTTTTCTTTTCTCCCTTGATGCGCAGGTTCGCCATCTCTGAGCGGAACGGGGACAGTCACAGTTCTGGTGGACGACGTGAACGATAACGTACCCGTTTTCACCTCCTCCACCTTCCACACCACCATCATGGAGAACGCCCCCACAGGGACGGACGTGCTGTTGGTCAACAGCTCCGACACAGACGTGGGCGTCAATGGTGTCATAAGGTACCCTTAGGCCTTTGCATTATTTTTACTTTTAGGGTTTTTTTGTACTTAAACAGTATACATGTCCTCACTTTGGGGATTTTTCTCCTTAATTTGATCCATGTCTGTTGTCTTTCTTTTGACCTGGTTACATTGTTTTGGGGTATTTTCTGTTTTCTATTATTTTATTAGACAGTCGAGACAGAAATGTGTAACAACTTGCTACACATGTCGACCCCCTAGGCCTCTGCTGCACTGTAAAACACTCCAATCCAATTTAAACCTAAATATAGGTTGGACTGATCTGTTTTTTCTAATTATTGAATGTCCAAACATGCTTTTTGCAGGATTATAGTTTTAGTTTTTGTTTAGCTGAGCACCAAAAAAAAACCCAATCCGATATTTCAACAAATTAATTTTCCTGAAATGACCACAAATACACGTTTTAATTCTTAAAACGGTCTAAATGTAAAATGTTATGTCCTTTCCGGAACAGACAAAGTAAAAAGTGAATGTTTTTGCATTCAAATTTCCTCTTTAGATTTAATCAAGAGAAGAAAAAAAAATAATACACCAGATGACATTACCTCATAGCTTGATTACTTTTTTCCAGCAACCACTGAAGGAAACAGTAGATAATTTGCTCTGACGGTTTATATCAAATTTGACTTTATTAGACAGATTAACGCAGGAATAAAATCTTTTGTGTGCATAGGACTAATGAATCCATTTTTTACAATGCAGAGGAGATGTATGCAGTTCCAGTAACTACTGTGAATAATCAGGTCAGCTCTACTTTGCTTTGATTCCCTGGTGTGAAAATATCCTTTCAGGGCCATACAGGACTGGGTTTTGGCTTTCCTCGCGCCCTCAGTGAAACGTTCTACCTCATCACCAGCTTTGTGAAATTCCAGGCCGATGTTGCAATTGTTGACAGGAGTTTAGGAGCAGAGTGTAGAGTTTTAGTCAACACCCGAGTCATTGTTTGGGCCGTGATTCTCAAGCTGGACGACAGCTTTTTCACACTCACAGCCCCCCTCCATGGGGGAGCTTGTAAGAGCTTCTGGCCGGTCTCTCTCAAGCCGGACACTGACTCAAGTCCGACCCCTCCTCTCTCCTCAGTTACCCCACTGGGTGCACATTGGGGGGGTACCGCAGTGCGCTCCAGTTTCCCAAAACATGGTAATGAGGATGTTAATCGCCTATGACAGTATGAGTTGTGCCCATCAGGGGTTCCAGGGGGTTCGGGGCCCTTAATGGAGGCCAGAAACTGGTTACCTTCAGTTATTAGTTTTGATTCTCACAGCCCATTAAGTCCCAAACCTGGACTTGTCTCTGGACTCTGTTCCAGTCTGTGGACAGTTTATGCTGCTGATGATGTCCAAATAAGCTTTGCATCCACTCTGCTTTCACAGTTGCTCTGTAATTTGTCGTCCCATCTCTGGAGGGGGATGCTTTTTCAAGAAGCCTTTTCAAAATATGCACTGGTGTGTACATGTATGTGTCAGTTTACATTTGCGTCTGGGTCCTGCTGCTGAAACATGATATCAGTTTGAAAGCAGAAGACGGTGGCCCCTCAGTCCTGAAGAGTTTTCATGTTGTGTGTGGTTTTGTTTGCATGTACTTTGTTTTTCTTTTCTCTATCATGTGATGTTTTTTTATAGCTTTTGATTCTTTCTATTTTTTAATCTTTTTTTTATATACATAAATACCATGTCCCACAAAACAAAAAAATAAATCCAATAAAATAAATCCAATGAAGGATACTGGAGCTCTCCAGCCTGAACCACAGTGACTCTGTTAGCAGTGGAGCAGAAAACAGTTGCTGAATTTTATATAATATGAAGCTGGATACTTTAATCAGTTAACAAACTTATCTGATGTCAAGCCACTACAATGTGGTGACCATTATTGAGCATATTTTTCTATTAAATGTGCTTTTTGTGAAGCTTGAAACAGTGCCCTCTGTAGACCACATTGTGACAGTACGGAAACCAGACCACTCAGTCTTTTGCCAGTGCAGCAAACAATATGTAGAGACTGTTTGAGGAGACTGGCTTATGGAACACCTGACGGTCATGTCAGTATTTACATTAGAAACACCTGTAATAACACCATTACCTCACTGTAGCATAAAATGTGCTCATGATGCAGAAACTGAAGTAGCTGCACAGCCACTCAGAAGAGGTAATTATGATAATTTGATGGACTGAAAGGGTGATTATGTGTAATTTCATACTTTTTTATTGTCCTTTCATAATGTAATAACTTATTTAAAACACCAAGATTATATAGAAATGTGCAGGTGCAGCAAAAAGAAAATCAGTTTATTAAAATGTTCTCTGTTTTCCTTTTTTGTAAGCAGTTCTTAGCAGTTTGTTACAGAAGGTTTGCACTAATACAAACTTTCCATTACAAAAGCCGAAGTATATTTATTTTCAGTAGAGCTATTTGAAATTATTTTTTCCTTCTTTTTTTTGGAAGACAGAATGAATGATAGTGGGTAGTGAAAATGACTAATCACTATATCTTTGTAGGTTGAGAATATTTACCACAGATTACATTACTGACAGAATTGATAACTTCAATCACAAATAATCCAACACAAATTCAATTAGTTATCTTCCCTAACTTCATCAAATTCACCTGGCTTTCACTGAAACTTGTCCCACTTTTATCTTTCCCACAGCTACAGTCTGACCGGAGGACACGGCCAGTTTTCCATCAACCCCGCTACAGGACAGATTATCACCAGCTCCCTGCTGGATCGAGAGGACAGGGCCAATTACCAGCTGCTGGTTGTGGCAACAGATGGAGGGCAGCCTGAGGGCTTGTCCAGCTCTGCCACCGTGTCGGTGACGGTGGCCGACATCAACGATAACCCTCCTCGCTTCCACCACCACCCCTATGTCACCCATATACCCGCCTCGACTGCAGCAGGTCAGTCCATGAATTGCATAAAAAAGGAAACGTCTACTTTTGTTTAAAAGGAGAACAAAAAAAAGTCTTTAACCTCAACACATTCAGTTTGGAACAAGGCTTTATGATTGGAAGAAAGAGAACTCTTAACAAATATGTGTTTATATGTACGTTTGTGCACTATCAGCATTTTTTAAATAAACTCAAATTCTTTCATGTCTTTAGGGTCCCTGGTCTTTGCTGTGACTGTCACTGATGAGGACTCTGGTTCCAACGCCCAGCTGCACTACTCCCTAGTGGGGCGCAACTCTGAAAAGTTCAAGATTGACCCCGTCAGAGGAGCCATCACTGCCAACGAGAAGCTGACCGGGAGCTCAGAAGTCACCCTCACAGTTCGAGTTAAAGACGGCGGAGCTAACCCCAAAACGGACACAACCACCGTGACCGTCCGCTTTGTCACTGGAGGAAACTTCCCAGTCATCAAACTGAAGGAGAACGCATTCACGTTCCCTGAGAGCCAGCCGACCAATCACGTCGTTACAATGGTGACAGGGTCTTCGATGAGGGGCGGACCGTTGTCGTATTACATCGCCAGTGGTAACCTGGACAACGCCTTTCATATTGACCAGCTGTCAGGCGAGTTGTCTGTCAGACATCCTCTTGACTATGAACACATTCAGAAATACGTTCTCTGGATTGAGGCCAGAGATCAAGGCTTCCCACCTTATTCCTCCTATGAGAAAGTGGAAATAGTTGTTCTGGATGTTAATGACAATCACCCAGTGTTTGATAAGGATCCCTTCCATGCTGAGATATTGGAGAACCTTTCACCTCAGCGGGTTCTCATGGTCTCTGCTGTCGATCTGGACAGTGGGCCCAATGGACAGCTTGAATACGCCATCATTGACGGCAACAAGGAGAACAGCTTCAGCATTAATAGAGCAACTGGTGAAATAAGAACCACACGGCCGCTGGACCGGGAGAAGGTGGCTCAGTACGCTTTGAGAGTCAAAGCTACAGATCGGGGGCTGCCAGCCAAAAACACAGCAGTCAAAGTGCTCATCAACGTCCTGGATGTGAATGATAATGCTCCCAGGTTCTCCAAGATCTTTAGTGCTACAGTGGCTGAAAACGCCCCTGTGGGCTACACCGTGACCAGAGTCACCACCACGGACGAGGACGCTGGTTCAAATGCAATTAGCCGATACTCAATAACAGATACCAGCCTTCCATTCAGTATCAATCCAAATACAGGAGACATAACAATAAGTAGGCCACTCAATAGAGAAGACACAGATCATTACATAGTGAAAGTGTCTGCCCATGACTCTGGCTGGACAGTTAGCACAGATGTCACCATATTTATAACGGATATTAACGATAATGCCCCCAGATTTAGTCGTCCCTCTTACTATCTGGACTACCCTGAGCTCACCGAGGTGGGCTCCCTAGTCACGCAGGTGTCCGCCACAGATCCTGATGAGGGTTTCAATGGCAAAATCTTCTATTTCATTCGTTCCCAGTCAGAATTTTTCAGAATAAATGCCAGCACCGGAGCCATATTCGTGAAGCAGCAGTTAAAGTATCAGAACTCAACAGGTGCTAGCAGTATAAATATAAACCGCCACAGCTTCATTGTTACGGCCTCAGACCGGGCAGTCAAGCCTCTGATGAGTGAGACGACAGTGATTGTAAACATTGTAGACAGCAACGATAATCCCCCAGAGTTTGATTCAACGAGCTACTTTACCCCTGTCACCAAAAGTGTCAAGGTTGGCACCAGACTGATCAGGGTTGTAGCTCATGACAAAAAAGATTTTGGCCTTAATTCTGAGGTTGAGTATATAATAACAGGAGGAAACAGCTCAAGTAAGTTCAAACTAGATAAAACAAGTGGATGGATTACTGTTGCCTCGTCCCTTACATCTGATATGAATAAATATTTCCTCATTGACATAACAGCAAATGACAGAGGAAATCCTCCTTTGTCGTCGCGAACGTCAGTGCGGATTGCAGTCACAGAGGAAAACCACCACACACCTGAGTTCTCACAAAGCCAAATCTCAGCTACTGTACCTGAAAGCCTTGTTGTGGGAACAGCAATAAGGACCTTGTCTGCCAGGGACAAAGACAAAGAAATGAATGGCCTTATAACATATAATATTACTTCAGGCAACGACAAGGGTCTGTTTTCACTTAATAGTAAAACTGGAGTATTATCCCTCACTCACCCTCTGGACTTTGAAGAGAAGCAGCAGCATGAGCTGAGAGTTTCAGCCACTGATGGTGGTTGGATTGCAAAAACAAGCTATGTCTCCGTCACAATACATGTGACTGATGTGAATGACAACCCCCCTGTGTTCAGTCCTGATGAGTACTTCCCCGTTGTGCAGGAGAACGTTCCAAGTGGCACCACTGTAGTCAAAATGAACGCCACAGACCGCGATGCAGGAGCTAACGCAGTCATGGCGTATGTGATACAGTCATCAGACAGTGACCTCTTTGTTATTGACCCGAACACGGGCACCATCACCACCCAGGGCTTCTTGGATTACGAGGCTAAGCAGGTCTACCATTTAACAGTAAAGGCCTTCAATGTCCCAGACGAGGAGCGCTGCAGCTTCGCCAATGTCAACATTCAGCTAAAGGGAGCCAATGAATACGTACCCCGCTTTGTCTCAAAACAGTACTACTTTGAAATCTCTGAAGCTGCTCCAAAAGGCACAGTGGTTGGGGAAGTGTTCGCCAGTGATCGAGACCAAGGAGATGATGGAGTGGTTTACTACCTCATTTTCGGGAAAAGCAGAAAGAAAGGCTTTGGCATCAACAAGAAAACAGGCCAGATTTATGTCACAGGTACTCTGGATCGTGAGAAAGAGGAAAAGATTTCACTGAAGGTGTTGGCAAAGAACGCAGGAAGCATCCGTGGGGCAGATATTGATGAGGTGTTTGTGAACATCACAATTCTGGATGCCAACGATCCTCCTGTTTTTACTCAGGAGCTGTATGATGTGCAGGTTAGTGAAGGCCTCTCACCTGGAGGTCTGGTTACCTTTGTGAGTGCTGAAGACTCAGACTCTGTCCCAAGCTGGAGCAGATTTTCCTACTCCATTGCTCCTGAGTTTGATAAAAATGTTTTCACTATCAACCCGAAAACTGGCCAAGTGTCTGTGGCTGCAGAGCTAGACAGAGAAACAACTCCTGTGTATAATCTGACAGTTCTTGCTGTGGATACTGGCACACCTCCTGCAACCGGAAGCACCACAGTGATTGTGAACCTGGAAGATATCAACGATAACGGTCCAACTTTGACAACCACCTATGCTGAGGTAATGGAGAATCAGAGAGCTGGCGTTTCAGTTGCAACACTCACAGCATCTGACCCAGATCTACCGCCCAACCAAGGCCCTTTCTTATACAGCCTTCTGAGTTCTGGCTCTGCCAACAGCTACTTCAGCCTTAGTCCAGCTGGAGCGCTAATCACCAGCCGGGAGATCGACAGGGAACAGATAAGTGACTTCTACATCTCTGTTGTTATCAGGGACTCTGGTGTGCCTCAAATGTCCTCCACGGGAACAATTCACGTCAAAGTAAACGATCAGAATGACAATCCTTCAGAGCCGAGGTCCATGGAAATCTTTGTCCACTACTTTGGAAACATGTTTCCCGGAGGTTCTTTGGGTGATGTAAGACCCCAAGACCCTGACGTTCAGGATAGGTTCCACTGCTCCCTCATTCCCCCATCCTCCGGTCTGTTTAGTATCCCAACTGGAACGTGCAACCTCAGCTCAAAAGCCCGCTCAACTGATGGAACTTTTGAACTAACCGTCCGTAGCAGTGATGGTGTCCACGGTTCAGTCAGCAACACAGCCAGAGTCCTATTCATGGGCTTCACGAATGCCACAGTAGACAACAGCATATTAATTCGACTCCAATCTCAAGGAGTCAAAAGCTTCCTTACCAACCACTACCTCAGTTTCCTACGCATTGCCAACTCTCAGCTAGCAGGACTCGGCACCGGGGTGCTGCTCTATGGAGCATTTGAACTCAACAATCAGACTTTCCTAATGGCAGCTGTGAAACGAGGCCACGGACAATATGTCAACCCCAGTGGTGTGGCCACATTCTTCCAGAGTATCAAAGACATTTTACATAGGCAGAGTGGGGTGCAAATAGATGCGGTGGACCATGATCCATGCACACGCAACCCGTGCCAGAATGGAGGCAGCTGCAAGAGGCGTCTCAGTGTCGGGCCTGATATGAAGACAGAAGAAAGCGTCCCAGTGATCCTTGTTTCCAACCACCCCCTGCAGCCGTATGCCTGCAGCTGCAGGCCAGGGTACACAGGAGCTCTGTGTGAGACAGACATCGATGAGTGCCAGCCATCGCCGTGCCACAATGGCGGCACCTGCCACAATCTGGTGGGGGGTTTCTCCTGCACCTGTCCTGAAGGTTTCACCGGGATGGCCTGTGAGAGGGATGTCAATGAATGCCTTTCCAATCCCTGCAAGAACGGGGCGCTGTGCCAGAACTTCCCCGGCGGGTTCAACTGCCTCTGCAAATCCGGCTTTGCAGGTACAGTACACGTAGGAGTCACATTTTATGTCTGACCACACAGTCACTCATGTTAGGCTTGGGGGAAAAAAACATGTGGGGACACACACATGCACTCACTCACTAGCACTCACACACTTGACATTGGGTCCAAGGATAATATTTGCTTCTGAATGTTTCCAAGAGGTGTTGTAGCCATAGCATACAAGCATGGCTGCCAAAAACAGTTTGTTTTTTGGATTACTAGTTGGGGGGTATCAGCTGTGATGCATATCAGCCTGCCATGTTTGCTTTAATAAAAAGGATGATGCGAGACTGACCCTAGTCAGGACTTGAGTGTAGACTCCAAACACAGTTCACCAGTATCACATTTCATCTTGTGCCTCCATGTGCTCGCAGCCATGACCACACACAGATACAGTTCTAATCCAACTGTACACAAAAGGATTTTTTAATCAAGGTATTCTCATTTGGCTCTGTTTTGAGTTGTATGACAAATGAGCAGCTTTATAAAAGATCCAATCAGGCCTTTTAGTTTGGAAATGTAATGCATACACTGTGTTATTAGCCTTGATAAAAAGGGAGTGGATTTTAAGTGGAATTACTTAGAACAGTCATTTGAATCCTGCATGTTGTCCAGCCACTGACTGCAGCATCTGAAAGACATTTTAAAAGAGGGCCGTGGCAGGCGATTTGCCTCAAGTCAAGTCATTACTGTCCCTTTTTATTATGACGGTAAAAAATGACCACAAATCTTTTAGGTTTCATCAAGATAAATGACCCTGGTGGAGAAATGCACCTATTGACTTACAGTAGTTTGCATGCCCTCGCAGTGAACTCTCAACTTCCTGTTTTCCCCGCCTGGTTTTTGGCAGCAGAATCAATCTCCATTAGGCAACTTGTCTCAGGATTTACAGCCTGAAATATATTTGCAGGAGTTCATTGTCAGTCTTTTTGTATTGTGCCATGCCTGGATCATTTATTGTCTTGCCCCAGTCCATTATTTTTATTATCAGTGTCACATTCCTTATCATGTTGTTAAACCTTTCAACTCATTTAGATGTTTGCCAGAAATTCAAGTACATTGCAACTGTTTGTCTTCCTGCACTGCAAAAAAAAACAAAAAAGAAAACAGCCTGTTCCAAATGTAATTTGATCATGCAACGAGTTTGAAAATCAGATTATTCTTAGTGAGAAGAATCTGCCAATTGAGTGAGATCATTTCTTTTTTTCCAATGAAGGTTTCAAGATGTTTTTGATCAAATGATGTCATCTTGGACGAGTAATTTCTGTTCTGAAATAGCATCACTTGTGTTAAGAAAAATTTAAGAATAAGTGAAACTGCACTAAAACAGATGAAATTACATCTTCCTGTTAAAATTTTATGGTTGTTTCAACAAAAATCACAATCTAAGACTCAATGTAATTTAAATGATTTGTTGGAGCGCAGATTTTTTTCTTTTTTTTGCAGTACATCTCTCAGCTGTGAGGTGATGAAAGGCCTGCATGACTTGGCCTGTGGGGAAAGTGAACTGTGTTCCCCTCGGGGTTTTTCCTGTGTTGTCTGCCACCCCATCCATTTTAATTTGTGTTGTTCTGTGAACCCAGGCAAAACGTGTGATTCCATCATCAATCACTGTGAGTGTAACCCTTGTTTTAATGGAGGTTCCTGTCAGAATCGGGTGGATGGATATTACTGTCATTGTCCATTTGGTAAGTAATAGTAGGAAACTTTTGAGGGTATTAGCGAGTCCTGCTAAATTGAAAAGCAAGCTGTTTCAGCTGTGCAGTCCCTCTAAAGAGAAGAGAGTTATGCCATCATTAATTCATGATTTAAAAGTGGACACTGTCATTTCATTTTGTGTCTCCATTTCTCCACATTAGTATTGCTGCTGTCATAAATACGCCTCCAATTTAAAAGTAAAACTTTTCAAAGATGCAAGATTAGGATCTGACAACAGTAATATCTGCTTTGTTTCTACTTAAGACAGAACATATAGTATTGCTTGATAAAGATTCTGTTTTATCTGTGGATATTTTTATCACAGCAGCACCGTGAATCATTCATTGGCTTCCTCTCTGATTCCTCTTTTGGTCTGTTTTGTCCTCAGGGGTTTTCGGCAAACACTGTGAACTCAACAGCTATGGCTTTGAGGAGCTCTCCTACATGGAGTTTCCGTCTCTGGATCCCAACAATAACTACATATATATCAAGTTTGCTACCCTGCAGAGCAACGCTCTGCTTATGTACAACCACGATAACCAGACCGGAGACAAGGCGGAGTTCCTGGCTCTGGAGATCTTCGAGGGAAGGATGCGCTTCTCCTTCAACTTGGGGAGTGGAACTTATAAACTGATGACCATGATCAAAGTTTCAGATGGGCAGTTCCACACAGTCATCGCCAGGAGAGCAGGGATGGTAAGAATGTCTGTTTTTACGGTCGAAATTAGATCGCCTTTTAAACCGTTTTCAACATGCATACTTGGCTTAGTAGTTTTTTGGGGGTTTAGTAGCAAAAACATTGCGTAAAAGCTGAGAAATGCCACATGGTATGGACTTACAACGTGTGCTGCACTATCAATAGCATTTATGTCCTGGGCTTTTATAGCTTAAACCTGCATCCAAATTTGGCCTTATATTCTTTTTTGCACCATCAGATGATAATTAAACTCTCCCAAACCACGGGTAGCTCAGCTTATGGTTTTCATGGTTTGTAATTATATTTTATTGCTCGTTGTGATTTACAATACGAGGATCCAAAATGGCCCTGAAGGTTGAAACTCTGTCTCCTGTGCTCTGAATGAGAGGCTTCTGCTGCCAGCAATGCAGTGGCAAGGAAAGAGGGAAGAAAATCCGACCAGGCCCTGTCAGAGCTTCTATAATGTAGCTCTCCGGCTGGACTTCAAATCTGTCATTTCCCACCGTGCACTGAGAGTTTCATAGGAAGCTGGTAAAATCGTTAAATTGTCAGTTTTGAGATGGTGCAGAGTGACGGGATGGAAAGGAATACAGCACACGTTGAGATTCTGTCCGTGCATATAGTGAATATTATAAGAGGTGGTCATGTAAGAGCTCCTGAAGAATGAGACAGAAAAGTGTGTGTGAGAGTGTCATGCCTCAAGTGCCAACTCCCTCAGGCGGTGTAAAGTGAACCTGATCACTGTGTTTGCGAAGGTGCTGTGGGTCATTTCGGTGGTCAGGCTTGAGGTCTGTTCTCAATTCCTGCCTCCTGAATTCTGAGCCAATGTCAAAAGCAGACAGAAACCACCGACACGGTCATGCACCGCTTCATCACGAAGGCTCCAAGTAATCAGAGGGAGCAGAAAGTTCACAGATACTGTTACGATTGTAATTATAATCATCGTCCAGATCCGTTTAATTGTCAAATGCAATAAAAAACACACAATTTGCTTTGGCACAGTGAGTTTAACAGTACAGCTGGATGTCATGTTAAAGTTTGCCAATGTAACTTATAATAAATGGGTTGAATATGTAGACTCATATAAATGCTAGTAAAATACTGACATTGTCACAGGTCATGATATGCTAAATTTTACTGTATAAACATGCATCTGTCCAGCAGACACAGACTAACAGCACAATTTTATTTTGAGTTGTGTTTCTGTTTCCAACAATGACTCTTTGTTTACTCTGTTTTGGTCTCCACCTCCTCCTGAGGAAAATATTTGATTTCTTATCCACTAAATGCTCCAATATGTTCACCAGCTTGTCTCTGTCTGACGTTTTTGCTGCTGTTGGTGGAAACAAGAGCAACAATAATGAAAATCAAAACAGTCAAGATGCATCCCTTTAACCGCAACAATTAGCTGTAAAGATGCTAAAATGCTAGCAAGTAGAGCTGCATAGTTGGGTAATAATTCCCTGATACCAACGCACATCAGACACATCAGGTTTTCAAGTAGCTTCAGTGTAAACTAACTTGTGTAAGCATTAGATGCTCAGAGCAAGTGCTAAGGTGACGTGGTACAAAGAGCGAGAAAGTCTGCGTAGTGAGGAGGACAGGGCAGATTAAACAAACATGATTTTCTCCTAGAAGACCCCAGTTTGTGTCGCTTCTTAAACCAAAAGTCAAGATTTCATTATTTACGGTGACATCTTGACTTACCTATGCCATGCAACTTTTTGCATAAGCAACAAAATTATTTAAACCCCAACCATGACATTTTTCAAAACATAACCATGTAGTTTTGTTTATATATATACGATGTTAACCACAGTTCTAAAACTATAACTGTAGTGGAGTTATAGTTTGATGCACGGGGTCCTGACTGAGTGCATTACCCCTTTAGTGTATTAGCGTGGCGGCAGAAGCCTCAAAATCTGTGCAAATAGAAACAACACCACAGGGGAGAGTAATAAATACAATTTTGGTGATATGACAATAATAACAAGTAGCGTGACAGTAACAACAATAATGTGACAGCAACTGACTGTCTGGAAATGATCACAGCTGAGGATATCCAAACAAGAGTTCTGCTAGTTTATTCTAAATCATGGTTTTAAGTAGGAACAAACAACAAAAACTTGTATGAACGAGGTTTGCAAATGCAGTTTGACAGCTTGGGACTTGCTGTAGCTGATTAGCACCAGCAGCTAATCATCAAGCTTTGATTAGCTGCATTATTTGTCCTAGAAACAAAGGAGAAAACAAATGCGTAAAAGCAGTTACTCAGTGCCTGCACCACAACAGAGATCAATGCCATGGTCTTCCATTATATTAGTCACGGGGAACACAATGATCTCCTGCGGCGCTCTCTTCAAGTTTCCTCCTACGTTAGCCAAGCACAAAAACACGCTCCTCAACTTTTCGTGTTACATTCGGTATTCATTTCCAAGGGGGTTCCTTGAGATACATATTTCCTCCTCCACAGTGTGAGACACTTGACAGTGAGTGCAGCGTACTTAAGTCATGGCTGTAGTGCCTTTGATCACAGGAAAAGACATTAATAAAATCTTCATGTGGTGCTGATGTTTTTTATGGCGCTTGAGAGAGTCACGCATGTGTCCGAGACAAATGAGTCCTGTTGTTCCTCGCTCGCTGTAGTCGCTGTGTGTGACTTGGTTTTGTGTACGTGTCCATGTGTCTGACTCAAGTGTGACTCAAGTGTACTGTGAGGGAGTGAGAGTGTGTGTCTGGGTGTGTGCGCTTGGTGGGGTCGTGCTCTCCTGGATGATTTGTGTCAGAGATCCGGGCCGGTGTGGTCCGTGTTTACTTAAGATCCAGGAGAGGTGGAGCGTGATTGCCCTGGTTTTTCAACACTTTCACACACTTTTCCGGACATTTTCCTCACCAGCCCATTTCTTTTCTTCCTAGCAGGGTCGTTGCCTGTCAGAGCACAGAGAGAGCAAGAGAGTAACCCACATCTGGACAAAAGCTTTACGACCATTAACGGGAAATAGGAAATGTTTTGCTGTAATGTATGGGATTTTTTATGCCACTCTCCCATCAAACCACTGTGATGAATTGATGAAAAATAATTGGCCTGCATGCCATTTGGTGGGCAGAGCTCACACTAACAACAGGACTTAGTTACACAAATACTCAGGGAGAAATCATTTTAAGCGGTTGAAGTAACCCTCAATGGGTTGAACCAGAACCCCGGAGTGAAAGCCATGATGCAGTGCATGAAAAGATATTTAGTCTGGCAAAAACATGAGTCTTTAGTCCTAAAGATGTGCACATGTTTAGGCAGGGAATCGAGCTGCAAACAATATGATTTTAAAAGCTAGTCCTCCTTAGAAAAACAAGCATTAACACGCATATGTGGTGTAAAGCAGTCACATTCTGTGACTGTCATTCATCGTGACAGTCACAGAATGTGGCCTGACACAGTTAATGTCGCCTTGTCTACATCTTTTCAAAACGTTTTATGAAATATGTCAGCATTTTGGAAAAACTTATTTGTTTTCTGGCAAAGTTAGATGAGAAGATTGATTCCACTCTCAGTGTCTGTACACTAAAGGGCAGGAAACAAACAGCCAGGTTCTGTCCAACAGCAACAAATATTGAATTTTCTATCTTACAAAAAGATAGAAAAGTGCTCAAATCAGATCAAACTGTAAGTGTAGCCCTAGGTTATGCAGTTTTAATGACTCCAAGCTTGAACAATGGGTTTAAAAAAATGCATTTTTTCTTTTGTAACATTTGGTTATTTAACAACCTAACCTCGGTTGCTATAAAGTAGCCCAGGCTGCTGGCTGCAGGCTGCTGGCCAGCATTCTTCATTTGGTAGCTAGAAAGCAACTGAGCTTATTTGGCTCCAGCACTAACTTTGACTAAAACTCAAGTTAGCTGAGCAAAAGGGAGAGTAGTTAACCGTGAAAGTGTTTACTGAACCAGTATATATGACACACTCAATCCCACATGACACTGATTATAATGAGGGAGAAACAGAGTGACTGCAAACAACTCTGTCAACCACAGTCTTCCAGAAATGGCTTTTTAAAAAGTCTCAAACGAGCACTAACTGACTGAGACTTAACAGCTGTTGTGTCTAAAAGACGGTCGTGTATGTGTTTCTGTCATCATGTAGGCTGCATCCCTGACTGTGGACCTGTGTGGTGAGGACCAGGAACCAGGCTACTGTGCTGTGAGCAATGTGGCAGTGCACACCGACTGGTAAGAGAAATCACACACATGCAGCACAGTACACAGATGTTCTGTTTCTATGATCCAACTGTGTACATTAAAATAGTGTTGACAGTTTCAGGTCCAAGGCTTGGAAGACTCAATGCATAATGACATTTTCCATGTCTGGAAAAAATAATGGAAAGTTTTACAGAACCAATAGTTTTGCTGCACCTGGTGAGAACATATTAGCTGAATTCTTTCCACTTGTTGTTTGACCTCATCCTATATCAACCTGACACTCGAAATAGGCAACAATTCTAATATTTTGTGGTGCCCAACCTCTTTTATTTTTCTCTTAAAACTAACTTGTGACTAATTGCATTTTTTATATGTATATTTGTAAGAAGATTGAAGAAGTAAAACTATCAACTTATTCAACAGTAAAAACAAAGATGAGGTCAAAATATGATAAAAAATAAACCAACTGAACTGAATGAATCATCTCTGATTCATCTTATGATCCGTTGTGGTGGTCCTGACCCCAAGTTGGGGACATACCAATTCTCTTCCTTGTCTTTCCATTTTTCCAAGTGATAACAGCTTAATTTCCCTTACAATATGCTGTTATTTTGCTCAGTTTATCACTACCTTACTGTCAAAGTATCTAGATGAAAGTGAATTGTTTAACATTTCGGCCTAATATGCAATTCTTAAACATTTTTGTACAATGATAACAGTAAAATGAAGTCATCTGTTGTAAATATGCAATATATGACGTAAACCGTCATTAAATTACTGGATGATCACTGCCTTTACACACAGCTTTGAGCCAGGCCTTGTGGGGTGAACACTTGACACTGTACATGTGTTTTTGTGTGTACATAAGTGTGTGTGTGTGTGTGTGTGTGTGTGTGTTTGTGTGTGTTTGTGAGTGTGTGTGTGAGAGAGATCGATTTGGCAGATGAAGAAGGGCCAGAGGTCTGCAGGAGGTTTATTTTTTAAGGGTCTCTGGACCCTGTTGTTGTGAAACTCGCTGACCTGCAGTGTCTTTATGTGCAAGTGTGTGTGTGTGTGTGTGTGTGTGTGTGTGCACATACTTGAATGCATTTGTAAGCTTTTAGTTTTTCTTTGCATATGTACTTTCATGTCTGCAGCCATTTTAGTCTTTGTGTGCTTCTGTTAATGTGTATATGTGTGTGTGTGTGTGTGTGTGTGTGTGTGTGTGTGTGCAGGATCCTGGACGTGCAGCCCAACAGGCTCTCGGTTGGAGGCGTCAGGTCAATAGAACCCGTCCTTCATCGGCGCGGTCAGGTCGCCACCCACGACTTTGTCGGCTGCATCATGGAGTTCGCCGTCAACGGGCGCCCGCTGGAGCCCAGTCAGGCGCTGGCATCGCGTGGCATCCTTGACAGGTCCGCATACCCCAACCCCGCCCCCCCTTTGCTCCCGCTTTCACCCGCTCTCCATCATCTCCCTCTTCTTCCCATCTGTCCGTCTTCTCTAACCTCCTCGACTCTCGCTGTGGGACATCTGTTCACACTCCCAAACCCTCTCGAGAGTTTTTAAAAAGATGTTTTTTTTTTAAATACAGATTTTTGACGGGGGAAACCAATTGCAGAATTCCAGAGATTTTTTTTTCTTCTCTGTCCTGCTGCTGAATAGCGAGGGCGAGAACAGATCTTTTAATATGCTAATTCTCTTGGGGTTCTTTATGGGTTTTTTTGTGTTGCAGCACGGGGAGAGAAATCACAGCTCATCTGACCCTTTTTTTTCCTTTTTGGCGGACCCCCCCCGGCTGCCGACTGTGCGGCTGACTTGTCAAACTGACGCTGTGTTTGCCGTTGTGTCTGTAGATGTCCGAGACTGGAAGGAGCCTGCACCGCCAGCCCCTGCAGACACGGGGGCACCTGTTTGGACCACTGGTCTTGGCAGCAGTGCCAGTGCGTGGATGGCTTCACTGGCAAATTCTGTGAGAAATGTAAGTATATGCCTTTGAAGTTTTTTGCTGATGCTGCACTTACTAAGGAATATTCTATCATGATTATTTATGATTCTTCCCTCCTGAGTCATCGAACTGCACCGCGTAGCTTAATATAGGCCACATCACTGCATTCTGAGCTTTTTTCCAAAGCATTTGGGCATTTCATTATATAAATACTTGACATCAGAGAACTAGAACAGACTCAGAAACCTTTGAGGTTCACAAAAACTGCTAGAAACTTGTCGCTACTGTATAAATTGCTACATATTGTTAAGCAGTGTAACCAATAATCATTACCACATTTATTTTGAATCACTGATATTGTTACTGAGAACAAATTGTTTCACTTGAGAAGTCTGGAAACCTCAAAACTTAATTTTTCTCTGTTTGCCGTTGGATTTGATCATGTGGGAAATCTGCTGGTTTTGCTTTATGGCACGAAACAACATAGCAGCACTTTTTTCTGATACAAATGGAGCGTTCTTTCTCAGTCATGTGTTTGATTTTCAGGAGACAAAAGGAGAAAACAAAATTGATGCCAGGAAGAACAGTGAAAATAGGACAAATAGGAACATCCTTTAAAAGGAAGCCATGAGGTTATGAGAAATGTCAATTCTTTAAACCATAAATCCAGCGGTCTGACTTAGACACTGCCAATCATCTTGACTGTAGTCTTGTGGTTACAGTGAATTTAGCAAATTTTACCCATCAGTCAGTGGCTGACCGAAGTTAATCCTTGCGTTCTTGCAAGCTGGGTGTCCTAAGAGCTCGGCCTCTGCAGTGACTTCAAGTAGAACTGGTTGGTGAAGTAGAACTATAGTTCGCAAAGTTTATCAAAAAGATAGATTTGAACCATAAACATCAGTCAACAAACAATGCCTCTTTTGTTTTTTTAAGCAGTTTTCTATTCAGTGGCATGAATTTGCATGTCAACATTCACCAAAGTTCATCTTGATGCAAAATATTTGCACAGATGTACAAATCCACTGAACACTGATTCATTACTTCCGTTGTGTTTTGACATTTTAATGCCAGCGTTTAGTGCCTCAAGTTAAATCATTATTTTACGAGAGGAAGAGGGAGAATGGCACAAACACAAAGGAGTTCTAATGGAGTTGTAATGGAAGTCCTCCTAAACAACAAAAACTCAAATTCCATCAACAATTTTATGGTGTTACTCATAAATACAAGTCATATTTTACTTTTAACTGTGTATATAAAGCCAACTTCCTGGGGAAATGACTCTGTATTGAAGCTTCTGTTCATTAAGATTGTAGCCTGATCTTTCATCACACTTGTTGAAAAATGTATATTTGTTTGTGTTTTTTCGGTTTATTGTAACACGCTGCTCACTTATATGTGAAGCGGCATACAGTTTTTTCTCTGTTTCTACTAGCATTGCAACAAAACAGTTTCTATGACCTAACAGAACAGAGCAATCACTACAGGCAGTGACATTTCTAAAACAAGTGCAAATCACACAGTTTTTATCCAAAAACTCACCTGCAATTCTGACAAAAAATGCTGCCAAAGAGAACAAAACGGAGATCTTTGAGATTCTGATTTAAAGATTAACACAGCTAATAAGCACATAATAAAACCACACTCTTTGCAGATTACATTTATAATTGTAGTGTTTATATGAAGCTCTGAAGTGTGATGTGGGTTCAGTATGTTGCTTCAGGGCACGCTGGCTGTCCTGTGAATAAACCTACATCTTTAACTTATGGGAACGTATTTGCAACCACTGGTGAGAATGTAAGGGCCAATTTGTGGTTATGGCAGTCGGATTAGGAAAATCATTTGAGCCTGAGTGTCCGCCAGCTCTGGAGTGGAAATATAAGTTCAAGAGTCGCCTGTGAAACTCGTGTGAAGTCCGACAGGATTGAGGACATTCTCTATCTCTCTCCTGCAGACATGACAGCAGACACCGCCCTGTCCTTGGATGGCACGGGCCGCATGGATTACTCTCTGAAGCAGGGCCCGAAACGCGACGTCCTTCTGAGGCAGACCTCTGACCTCGCCAGTCCCAGCAGCCTGGAGGTCAAGTTCAGGACACGCAGCAAGAGCGGCACTCTGCTGCATGTGCAAGAGAGCAGCAACTACACCACTGTGAAGGTGAGAGAGTGTTTGTAGACTACGCCTTTCGGGATAATTACTATATCAACTTATCGTTCGATATATAAAAATGGACATGATATTTTTTTTCTGGACTCAAGATATTGAATTTTTGTGCTTTTTTGTGTTGTGTTTAAAGTACTGCTGCAAATGTTTGACGAATTGCCCGAAAAAAAACAACTATATTTCCCAAGCAGCAATTTCAGCTGTTTAAATGTTAATTTAATAATAGAATAATATAATACACAATGATCTTCTCATTGCAATGTTTTGTTAACAGAGCCTGAAAGTCAATTTTATTTGTTTTGGTTGTAGTTTATTTATTTATGTTTTATTTATCTAGAATATTTTAATATTTCTTTACCACATATCAATTGCAATGTTTAATATTCTCGAGATTTAAGAATTCATTGCTGTGGAAAAGAATGTACTCATTATGCTCTAATATCGTTATAAAACTAAAACAACAGCGATACGATACTATCGTTTATCGGGATAGTTTCTGGGAAAATATATCGTCCTAAAAAATGTGTTTTCGTGACAGGCGTAGTGTAGACTGAAACATACCATAAATTTAAAAAAAATTACATTTAATACACTGCAGTATACTATTATAGCTCATATGTTAAACGCATCATAATGTACATTTCTTTTTTTCCCCCACCAAAATACTGCCCTCTCTCTCTCTCTCATGCACTGTTTAGTAAATTCAGACCACCTCTAAATAATGAAATGCAGCACCTCAGTTAGTGGTTTCACAATAAAAGCTTCTGAATGGCCCTGAACTGTTGCAAGTGTTCATGGGAGGAAGTCTGGATTGTGCATTATCAGCGCACAACAGCAGCAACAGCAAATTAATATCACCAACAGGAACAGATCAAAGAATATGAAGGCTTTGTACTTAAACATATTAAAATGCACTTAAACTACAAGTAAAGGTCTCTTTCAGTTGATATAAGTGAAGGTTCTTTCCACAACGTACCATGTTCCTGCTTTTGTCCCCATCAATATTATAGTTTAGGCGTGAAGCCAGAAAGTTTATCCTCATGTCCCTTTTTTCCTACAATTCAGCTCTGGTTCTTAAACCGGTTCAGCTCAGGATTCTTCCACTAGTTTTGGTCAGAACCATTGTAACATAGGATCAGTCATTAACAGAAGGTGTTAAGCAATGCTCAATGGAAGTAAAGATTAGTAGGAAGATGGTGGATAGCATTGATTACCTGCAAGCTTTTGTGCTGTTATTCCAGATATTTGTTTTCAACCAAAAAACTAGTGTGAACCAACTATTTACGAGACCTCTGCATGCTCTTTTCGTTTGACTGCCCACTGATGTCGTCACAGTTGGCGATTCAGGTCAAGGGTCACCTGCTATTTTTTTTTTTGTTTGCTTTTTGGGAACTTTTTGGGTTCACAACCAATTTATATTGCTTGAAATGCTCCAAATGGTTCAAAAATAAAGCACCCAATAAACTTAACTAACTAATCATGATAGGAAGTAAAGTGTACAGTTACTCGTCAGTATCAAATCTTCCTTAAACCACATTTATTACTGAGGTCCCATGAAGAATCAGCTTAATGCAAATAGACCTAGATTAAGAAATAGGTTAAGACCTGTTTGTTAAGGTGTATTTGTATGGACATTTAGGATACTGTGGCATAGAAAATGTTGACATTTACATAGTGGCAAAAAAATCACTGCTAGTTATCTCAGAAGATTCAGCTAACTCTGGTTGTTACACAATAGTGTGTTACTTCACTAATTAGCCAGATAATTGTGTTACTGTGAGCATCAGCCGATAGCCACACTCACAGATTTAGAAAGCTCATTAGCGAACGTGCAAGTCATAATTACATAGTTCATGATCATAATTAACCTCTAATCAGTGCCAAGAACACAAATCAGCTTTGGCTCATCCATTCGTGTGAGATGACAGAGCTGACGGTCTGCAGTATGGCTGCCAGATGATGATTGGTCGCATCGCCAAAAGCTTTAGCAGTCGTGAGTGTGTGTTAGTTTGTGTGCAAACATACAGTAAGCTGATGCTGAAAGGTCCCCTGAATGTTTGTGTGCAGATAAGCTTGAACATAAGTGTCTGTACATGTTCTCAGCTCTCACCCCACACACTCTCTCCAACTATAGGCAGACTCTATGGGTCTTTCTCAGCCACCTCCCTTTAGTAAAAGTCCTTCCCCCTCCCTCTGACTGATCCTGGGCAGCTGCCCAAAGAGGCCTGAACACTCATTCATCCTCTTCAATTTTCCTTTCAGACCCCCTCCACCCTCACCACCACCAACAACCCCTTCCCAACTTTAGTATCAGACTTTCTCTCTTATGATTTTGTTTTCCGGCTCTGAGCAGCTTCTGGTGTTCATCGAAATCACCATCGCAGCTTCCTAAACAGCCCACAGAAGTATTATAGGGACCACGACTCCTAAAATAAGCTGAGCAGCAGGGGAACCCACGCTGTATATGTACAGATGTTTAGAGTCTGAACTCTATATATGCTGAGATATAAAAAAAAAAACCTTGTTTAAAGATGTTTAATAGATAAACTTAGTGATAGGTTTTCCAGGTTTAGAGCACTCAGTTTTCTTTGGCTTGGCTGACTTTCCGCTTTTCCCATTTTAAATCAATTCCTCCGGAAGCTACTTATCATTGCTGATTTTTCGGGGTCTTTGAAAAGGGAGGAGAACGGGATTACTTTTCCATCGAAGTGGGGAGTACACATATGAGATTACCATACGCTGTGTAAGCCGCAAATTTGTTGTCCATGCCAAAGTGAGCTTGATTAATTTCTTTTAAAGACGCACTCTGTCCCCTCTTCTCTGGAGGGAGGCTTCAGCAGTGGGCGTTTTTGAATGAGCGTGTTTTCTCTGAATTTCTTGTTTGCAAGCTTCTGGTCATCATCTGGCTGAACAACATTAACAACACACAACAAGTCGTGAGAACATGATTAACTGCAGCGTGCCCCGCCGGGAGAAGAGATTTACAAGCGTCAAGTTGCATTATGCTTTCGATCTCAGACCTCAACATCAGACTCTGATAGCAGTGTGGTGGTAGTTTTGTGGAAACTGACAGAAGACTTCCTCTCATCACTCATGATTGATACTGACATTGCATTAATCTAAACAGCTGCATTTGTAACCCAAGTTTATGCTCCTCAGAGAGCATTATTTATCATATGCCTGTAATGGAAATTATAACAATATCGTCACACTGTTAAAATAATCGCCTAAGTCATTTTTTGTCAAAATTGTTTTTTTCTGCCTAATCATCTCCTCATGATGGCCAAATCGCCTACATCCTCAGTTGATCAGATCATGTGATTTTACCCCTTTAAGATAATGGCCTATGTCAAGTGTGTGACTTAAGCAGATTTATTATGCCGAAATCAAAATAAAATGTGACTTAGGCAATTTTTTTAAACATGCCTTTGTGACTTAAACAAGATATGGTAACACTTTATTTTGAAGGTGTCTACATGAGTGAGACACAAGAGTGACATGAGCGTGTCATAAACATGACATGGGATGTGTCATGAACATTAATGACACTTTGAAGTAACATTAATGCTCATGATACTTGTCATGTCATGTTTCTGACAGGCTTGTGTGACGTGTGAAGTTATTTATTTCTCTTAAGTTACATAATTTACACACAGTGTTATTACTATGCCAATAGCCATCCTTTTTGAGTGAAATGATCAATAAATGTTATATGTTACACTTTCTGTTAAGTTTTTTGTGTTTCCTGCAAAACTTGAAAAAATGAGTTAGGCGATTATATTAACAGTGTGATGATATGCAGAATCAGGGATTTTTCCGGTCTGTCTGCTTATCTCTAATCTGTGATGGGCCTGTATAATGTGGATATTAACATCAAGAAATAAAACTACTATCTGCCTATCTGCTCCTTCTCTCAGCTGAGGAACGGCAACATCCACTACGTCTCAGATGCCGGCGTTGGGGGGAAGGTGGAGCGCACCGTGTCAGACGCAGTGCTGTCAGACGGCCTGTGGCACACGCTTCAGCTGGTCAAGAACGGCTCAACCACGGTGCTCCAGGTCGACAGCATCTACTCCAGGGTCATCCAGCACGCCACCCAGGACTTTGGAGGTCTCAGCGTTGTAACCTTTTCATTGGGAGGGATCCCACCTGGACCTGCTCAACAGAAAACTGCAGCAGGTGAGACTCAACAGTGTTTTTATTATGTTTTTGTGTTAGGGGAGAATGGGATTGAGTGCTAAGAACCTTATTGTGTTGCTTGTGATTGCTCGTATAATTTAAGTAGCAGCCCCTCATTACCACAATTGAGATGCCATTGAGCAGGCTTCTTAAAGAGATACTTCTAATTTATTGTGGGGTTGTATGAGGTACTTATGCACAATCAGGGTATTATCTGTATTATCTACTACAGTAGATGGCAGTCGGCACCACCCTAGTGGAGAAGCAAGCAGGATATTGGCTTTAGAGTAATGTATGCTGTGGACAGGGTCAGCAGCAAAACATGTGTTAGACAGCTAAATAAAGGCCAAGCTAAAAAAAATGTCAATATCAATTTTAGTGTATTTTATCTTTAGAATATTTCCATTGCTTTACCTTACTGTCAGGCAGCCATGTTTCAGTTTATGCTGGTGGAACTGAAGCTGTTATTTTATGCAGTCTTTAAAGCCACCAGACTCTTTGGATAAAAACAGTAATTTTACCTCACAGAACACAGGAGTTGCTGGTTTACCGCTCCCTGGATTGGTTAGTTTCTTTGTGTTATTGTGTGACTTTGGTGAATCCAAATGAACCATTTAAAACACCAAAGTCACACAATAACACAAACCAACTTACCAATCAAAGCAGCAGCTGACCAGCAACTCCTGGTTCCTGGTTTGTGATTTTCTGTAAAAAAAAAAAATTATCCTTTTTGTCAGAGAAGTCTGGTGGCTTAGATAGCAGCTTCAGGTCCCCTTCAGAAAGAGTCTTGTCTGAGCAAGATAAAGCATAGAAATGTGAAAATATTCTACATAGTTTAGATATCATCTTCTCCAAAACTAACTTCAACAGTCAAATCCTTGTTGGATGTACACTCTATGTACATGCACATGTGTACATTTGTATTTATGTGCTGTGTCAAACATAAAGGCTGATGCTTTCAAAAACTGGCGTTTGACCAAGAAACTCATCCACTCTACTTGCTGTAAATAACTAATGCAGCAGCACATTTTGTGGAAACCTGTTATATATACTATAAGTGTGTGTACATGCACATGCTGTACTTGTGTGTGACAGAGCTCTCATGACTTTGTGCGCCCTTATAAATCCAGGCCAAACCTTTTTTTTTTTCTTCCCCCAAATGAATTAATAGTCTGCTGCACAAACTGCTGACCATATTTGGTGTCCGTCCAACAAGACTCTGTGAATCTGGCTTCAAATCTGTTTCTATTTGACGCTGCTAAGATTTACCTGCTATGAATTTACATTAGTTAAATAAACGTTTCTTTATCAGAGTATCATTTATGGACCAAATACCTAATATTGATTTAATTTGACTTTGTCTTGGAACGCCCGCTTTATGGACTTTTGGAGTTTTCGTCTCATTTCCATGGATTCTCATCTTAGTTTAGACTTAAATCACAGATCAGATGTACACGAGCACAAGCTGGGAACAGTTTGGAAAAGGTGAAAGAAGGGTTTCCAGAGGGAGGTAATGCAACATAGTAAATTTTCAAATTTTGGGGGAGGGAAAACCAACCTATGCTATGCACTAATATGGTAAAAAATGAGCAATTTGAATTATTTGTTGACCTTTTTCACACGACTACATGAAACAAGCAAATCTGTGACACGCTGCCTGTTACTTCAATGTGTGTCTGAGTAGTCTTGTTCTGTTGTACTCACTATTCAAGAGCTAATGAAAAGGCACAAATGGATTTAATCTGCAGAGGGATAACTTCAATAAAAATCTATTTACATCGGTGAGGCAGTGCTGTTAGGCAACACATGAAGCAAAAGATTGAATTAGACACAGAGACGTTCATCCGACCCAGATGTATGTCTCGGAGCTATCAATGCTCCGATGATGGATTCTCTCTTAGAAAATATTTCATATTTCTTTCAAATTGGCCAGCGATTGATTTTTAAAATATGAATTGTTGAGCTTTTTTATTTTTTTGTCTCAAGCTTGAACCAATTACTCATCTAAACAAAATTGCTTTAGCTCTGATTATAGCTCCCAGTTCCTGTTATTTGCAAGGAAGTAATCCAGCATCCCCTCCAGGCCACTGTTGTGTTCTTGTTCTCTGAATCGTTTTCTCTCTTATTCGTTGGCAGGTTTCGACGGCTGCTTGGCCTATGTGAAGTACAACGGGGAGAACCTGCCATTTACTGGAGAACACAGCCTCGTCACCTTAACTAAGACCAGTTCGTCTGTCAAGATCGGGTGCAGAGGTCCCAACCTGTGCGAGAGCAGTCCGTGCTGGGACGGCTTGATGTGCGTCAACCAGTGGTACACGTACCAATGTGTCCCACCCGGCGACTGCAGCTCCAATCCCTGCCAGAACCACGGCAGCTGTGTGCCGGACCCCCGCTCAGGTTTCAACTGCGTCTGCTCAGAGTTCTACACGGGCAAGACCTGTGAGACCTTGGTGGCCTGTCTGGGCGTCCAGTGCCCTCAGGGTAATGTTTGCAAGTCGGCCAACAACGGCGGGTTCGTCTGCAGCCCGAGCCCCACAGCGGAGACGATGGTCCTCCCCATCTGGGCAGTCCCTGCTATCGTCGGCAGCTGCGCCACTGTCCTTGCCTTGGTGGTGCTCAGCCTGATCCTGTGCAACCACTGCAGGGGCCGCAACAAGACCAAAGTGCCAAAGGAACCCAAGGAGAAGAAACCCAAGGAGAAGAAGAAGAAGAAAAAGAAGAAGGGTAGTGAGAACGTGGCGTTTGATGACCCGGATAACATCCCTCCATACGGAGATGACATGACGGTACGGAAACAACCAGAAGGGAACCCCAAACCGGACATCATTGAGAGGGAGAACCCTTATCTGATCTATGATGAAACAGACATTCCCCACAACAATGAGACCGTCCCAAGTGCCCCGTGCGCCCCCTGTAACGGCCCAGAGGCAGATATTGAACACTATGACATAGACAATGCGAGCAGCATCGCCCCTTCAGATGCAGACATCATCCAACACTACAAACAGTTCCGCAGCCACACGCCCAAGTTCTCCATCCAGAGACACAGCCCGCTGGGCTTCGCCAGACAGTCTCCCCTACCCCTCGGAGCTACGAGCTACACCTACCAGCCTCAGTACACTCAGGCACTGAGATCCACCCCACTCAGCCACTCCCACTCAGCCTGCCCCACCCCCAACCCTCTCTCCAGACACTCCCCAGCCCCGTTCACCAAGCCCTCCTCCTTCTACCGCAACACGCCAACCAGAGAACTCAACCTGGCCCGTCGTGAGGGCAGCCCGCTGGACCTGCACAACGACATGTGCCAGCCGCCGCCCATGTTTAACTACGCCACGCGGCTGGGGAGGCGCAGCAAGAGTCCCCAGACCATGGCCAGCCACGGCCACACTTCCAGGCCCGGCAGCCGGCTCAAGCAGCCAATTGAGCAGATCCCCCTGGAGACGGGGCCTCCTGTGGGGCTGTCCATAGAGGAAGTGGAGCGGCTGAATACTCCGCGCCCACGCAACCCCAGCATCTGCAGCGCCGACCACGGCCGCTCCAGCTCAGAAGAGGATTGCCGCAGGCCGCTGTCGAGGGTCCGCAACCCCGCCGACGGCATCCCCGCCCCAGAGTCCTCTTCAGAAAGTGACTCACACGACTCCTTCACCTGTTCAGAGATGGAGTACGACCGGGAGAAGCCGGTGTCTTACAGCTCCAGAGTCCCCAAGCTCTCGCAAGTCAACGAGTCGGACGCTGACGACGAGGACTACGGCGGGAGGCTCAAGCAGAGGCGGTACTCAAGCCGGAGGGCAGAAGGAGGGCCTGGCATTCCCCAGATGCCTCCTACTGAGCAGCACTACACTCTGCCCCACAAACTGGGCCAGCAAGCCGGGGGCTTCAACTGGGACAATCTGTTGAACTGGGGTCCCGGCTTTGGACATTATGTAGATGTGTTCAAGGACTTAGCCTTGCTTCCCGAGAACGCGGCAGCAAAAGACATTGAAATGAACAGTGGGGACGGCTCGGTGACCATCCTAAACGAAGGAGAAGCTGAGCAATATGTATGAGACTATTTATTACGATGTTGTAGAATATGGTGATGTTCTCCGTTAAAAAAAAAACGAAAAGAAAAGCAAGACTGTATATTTCAAGAGAACATTGGACTACATGTTTTTTTACATTATTCAGAATTATAAGACGACTTTCAATGCAGTAAGGCAGAAAAATGGCACCTGTAACATGACAGATTTTGTCATTAGCCTCCTTGGAATAGTTTACCAGTCTTTTCTTGGTCCAAAGTCAACTGTACAATCGTGCATTCATCTCTCTGAGGCCTCATTAGAACGTATCCATTGACACCGACCGGCTAAAAAAAAAGAGAAAAAAAGAAATCCGTGTCTGAATTTAATTTAGTGACTGCAAAGCTCCATTGACGTTATCTTGATCAAACATTTCTGTTCTTTATTACCAGCATTGCCTCTCCTTTCCTAAAACTTCTGTCACATTCACAGCTGAGCGATAAGACGGTAGATAATACTAACACTCACAGGAAGAGAATTCCAACGGGCCGTGGAGCCAAAAGGAAACTCCCGGTCTCTGTCTTTTTAGGGGTCAATTTTTAATTTACTTAAAAGGAAGCATGTGTGTTTGATCTGACTGCACCTGTAGGTGACAGGACACGGCCCTCGCTGTGAAAGTAAGAACGCCGTTTTGCTTGCACGGTATGGCGGACCCCACCAATGTTATGATCCCTTTTCTCTGTGTCTTTGCCCGGGTGTGTTTTCTCACAGAAGACTGGCTAAATGCTCCAAGAGTGAGGATTAATCAAGTCCCCTGCCTTACAGACATTTGAGGATTTCAGCACAGGGGAGGACTTTTCCTCTTCTGTTTTTCTGGCCTAAGTTCAGGAGGAGAGGAGGTTTTTTGGGGGGGAAAGTGTTGTTTTTTTTGTCACACATTTGTGTTTTTCTGGCCAGCCAAGCGTTTGATGATTATCATGGTGGTGTATGGATCCTATAAACATGACCCCGACTAAAACACTATGAACTTGTGTACATTTTTTTAATTCATGAGAAATCATGGAGTCATTTGTCATTGGTGTCCTTGTCCATTATTTTGACATGTATGGTTTCTACATTTTTGTACTGTTTATTAACTTAAATTACTTAAGCTGTGTTTTTATGGATATTTTCATATGCTGAAATGTATGTTCTTACTTTCGGGGAAAGTAAGATTGAAGACTTATTTTTTACATTTGTTACATATGTAACATCAGTATTTTCCACTTTTGATAAAACTATAACATGCTGTATGCTTTGTACCTGTAAAAAGACAATAACAGAATAAAAAAAGTATTTATTTAAAGCTGCTTTAGAAACCTTTTTCTTTCCTGCAGCGGTAAGCATCTGATTAAGATGCACGGAAGAGTTTGCAGTTTTTAAAAATAGTCACCTTCAAGCTCAGATTACCTCCCATCCCGAGTCATTTGGGTGGTAAGGTATTTTATATTCAAGGCCCTCTCTCTATGCAGTCTTTAAATAATTCTGGGTCTGAACAAAACATTTAAAAAGGCATTTCAGGACCCGAGTGAAACTGAGCCACCTCTCTCAAAGCCAAGCAAAACATCAAGCGGACTCCACAACGCAGGGCCCTATATTGCTTTCAACAATTATTTACATCTGGCTTATTGAGCAGAACCTCTTTTTTGTCATAGCTCAGTGATTCGGTATGCAACATGCTTATCTTCTCCGTCATCGAGGGGAGAGAGGCCACGAGAGAAAACGCAGGGAGCCGTGAACCCGGCGTAGAGTGACAGCCCGAATCTGGGTAAATTACTACGGGCTCGCTGAGGGCCTCGGTCCTGCAGAGAGCTCTGTTGACCGAAGCCTCTTTGGGAAAACTGTACCACGCTGATGCTGGGATAATAACAACACTCACAATGATAATGAGAGCGTGGGTGGGTGGCGGGCGAGTAAATAGGAGACGAATTCAAATAAACCCTCACAGCATCTCCTCTTCTGTGACACGGCAGAGGCAGCTTCAGCAGCCACCTCCTCCCTGTAGGTAAGCAGGAGGGGTTGTATACATAAAGGGCACATTGTTCTACAGTATGGAAGGATGTAAAACACTCATGAGGACTGACATGAATCTGTCTTCCTGATTTTCTTAGGGGCAGAGTGAGGGGGGTGTTCCTTCTTTGCCTTTTTTTCCCCACAAGTGCTGTTTTTGGATATTGTCCAGATGGCTGCTGCACTGCACCGAATGGCAGAGGAGCTTACGATGTGTTTAAGGATTAATTGCAGTATTTATCCTAAGTGCGAACATTGCATGTTACATTATAGGACATAGCCCCTAGAAAAATACAACATATGTTATTCCTGTCAACTCAAATGGTGCTTTTTCAGTGAGCAATAAGCTATTTCTTTTAGTAATGACACAAGAAACATGTTACAAGCTCACATGATTACGCTTCTCATTTTGGAGAGCACCACATAAAAACACTATGATGCAGAGCTCAGATTGGAACAAAGTGATTTCCAAAAGTGTGTTGCCAACAAGTCGGCCATAATGTGTTCTGCAGATCTGCACACTGAACGTATTCATCTTGAATGAAGGTGCGAAAGAGCCGCTATTCGATTTCCCATGGAGCTCCTACAGAGTGCTGACTTTTTTTTTTCCTCTGAGTCCACAAATGTCGTCAAAACATAATTCCCATTAAGATGATTTCCATGTTGACTCAAGACTTTACCCAGTATTTATAAAAGGATGTGGCATTGAGCTGCGAGTGACTTCCTTGAAACAGAGAGTTCCTCCCCAAAAATCCTCCCGAAAGCTTGTTTATAAAGATTGATTATTCTGAGCCGCAGTGTCCTCATACAGCTACAGAGCCTCCCCAAGTTTCACTTTAATGACTCATAATTAGAAGCACATTCATTGCTGGAACTAAGGCCATATTTCACTCTTACTCTCATTTGTTGGTGTTAAGCGACTTTTGATTTGACTGTGAATGTGCACATGTGTACAGCAGGCAGTGTGAGTGAACTTCATCTAAACCTTAAAATACTTTTTAAAAACTGTAAAATTCAAGTATTTTATACAAAAACTAGCATTTTCACTGGCTGTTGGAAGAGGCTGGCCATGAACCATGTTTTCAAACAACTGTGAAGCAAATTTTAAGCTAAATTATGAAATGTTGCAACAAAAGAATGAAGGTTAAGGGTGAATATAGTGGGATACGACACAGTTTCGTCTGAGGTTGGAAAATTTCAGGAATTTGCTTTATTTGGGTTTAGTTAATTGATCTTTGTCAGCTAGTATTGGACATGTTTTGTGCTGTCTTGAGACGAAGATAAATGAACATATTATCCAGGAAGATCTCCTGTAGTAACTGTCCGCTAAGTCAGTATAACTTATCAAATTTTGGCTTTTTCTTACAGATTTTGTAATTTGATACTTTAAAATGTGCATAAAATATGTGAACGGAAACACGTCCACAATTGTACTCGGTTTGACTTTGAGCTTAGAACATTTGTGTCATATCATCCCTTCAATCCTTCCTCTCATTTTCTATCACTCCTTTACAATAAAGAAAACTTCTTTTAAAGATCAAGTCTTTGCAAAGGTCTAAAGTAACTGACTCCTCTAGACAGGTTGTCCACTCCTACTGAGGATGCAGTTCATTCGTTGTCGAATTCAGGCTTCAACTAATGTGTCATTTCATTATTGATTCATTTTTCAATAATTTTAAGTAACATGGAAAAAAACTAAAAATGAGCCAATGCTCACATTACAGAAGCCAGAACCAGACAATGTTTGTTTGATAAATAGTCTGACTCAACGGATGCAGACTGTTGCTGTAGCGATGCCACTGGTCACATCTCTCACGTGGTCGTTTTCCACTTCCACCATCTCCATCTGTTTTGCAGGGGCACAGTCGCTGCACCCTGGGCTAAGCACCAATAATAATAATAATTGTTCCCCTATAGCAGAATGATAATGGTGCAGCCAGACTATCCTGCAGCACTGATACAACGCTGTGGCGATAGATCAGGCTCTGCGGGAATACATGATAAAAGTCAGCTCTTTCTTGACCTTTGAAAAAGCAGCTGGCAAAACAATCTCAACTCAAGGTCCTCTTTCTCACTTGTTCTGGAGCTTTTGACCATATCGCAGTCTTTTTATCTGTAGATCTAGTTTGCAGATTTGTCAGTGATCAAACTCTCAAGAACATCCAGTTAATGTTGGGTTAAAAGTTACATTACATTTACTAGTTAGTAGACTGAGAGTTGAGATTGGTTTGTCAAATATTTTATTTGTATACTATTCAATGCGCAGACTGTGCACTTTTTCAATGAATGGTGCAAGCTTGATACCAGAACTTGACTTGGATTCTCTCACAGCTGGATTATTTAAAACTTGCTCAGTGCATCTTAACAACTGTGCAAAAAGCAATCAAGTATCCTCCAAACCTGTTACAGCTGTTAACTTGGACTTGTGCTGTTAAACAAAGCCTCCATTATGTCATAGTCAGCTTCCCTTCACCTACTGTACATGTGCCTTGCAACATAAAAACTAAAGGGCCCATGTCACTGTTTTTCTCTGTCAGGGGTCACATTGTCCACCCCTCTCCTTCTCCTGGACTGTACACACCCATCAGACCAGTCAGTCTTCACATGGTTCTGCAGCTTGATGGACAGATACTGGGTTCATCCTCTGAGGTCTTACATGGGAAACATTATTAACGCTCCACAAATTATCACCCGATCTTGAACGCTGCTCTCCATTTTCACATCTGCATCAAAGCTGCAAGACTCGTCTTCGATAAGTGTTCCTTAATGCCGTGTGTACTGCAGCCAGCCGATGCCTTTCAACACACATGAAAGCGTCAGCGAGTCGGAGCTGTTGGGAAATGAAAGAGAAAGATAGATGTATATATGTGTGTGTGTGTGTGTGTGTGTGTGTGTGTGTGAGGAAGACGATGGCTGTCCCATCTTTGGAAAAGCGCCTTTCTTCCTCTTCGACTGTAAGACTCTGCGGTTTTTACTCCAGCACTGAGCGGCTTGGATTAAGCGTGGCTCTGGTTGCCACCAGCTTGGGAACATTTATAGAAGTGTGTGATGGATGCTAAACAGACAACAGCGTCATCATAAGAGCCCTGGCTCTGGTGTCACTGCACTGTCAGGGAGTCGCTCCTTCAGGCCCTGCAGAGGCAACACATCTGTTTCTGATCCCATGTGTGACATTCTGCTGCCTCAGCGAATTCAGAGTTTTGTTTTGTTTTCTAATTCGGGGAGATGCTGCTGACTTAAGTGCTGGTTAACTCACTGTGTGTTTGGCAACCAGCAGAGCTGTCGCCCCGTTGGGAAGGAGAAGATTCTCCCAGTTGGTCCCACTGGTTTCATTTCACTTTGAAACACAGATGTTGGTGTTGTTTACGTCGACTTGTGGGGTGAGGTTGATGACCAACACACGCTGTGCAGAGTTCTACCCTGTAGATGGAACACAGCAGCCAGGATCAACTTCAAGTTTTGATTGAATCATGTTTTATTTTACAGTTATGTTGCAATTCTGCAATTCTATTTTTATATTAAGATTTATTACAGATCAAATGACTTTGTGATAGTGGAATGTGTTGCTTGTAGTGATTAACCCACACAGATTTTTGACCGAATGTTACCTTTCCGACAGCCCATTTTTCTGAAACTTCAACAGTCTGAAAAATATTCCATTCATCCAACAGCCCGTTACCCCAAAAGAAACTCACTATCCCTGCAGTTAGAAAGACTCATGGCAAAGATTCATTCTGCATAATAATTAGCTGTGTTCCATGTGTTGTTTCTTTGGGTTAGGGGGTTATGGCATGGATCTTATAAATAATGGGCCTTCAGAACAATGGGTGATTGTTTTCAAGACAACTGGCTGTCGGACAAATGGGACATTTTTCAGACAATTGGAGTTTCCGAAAAATGGAATGGGCCATGAATAAAATAGCATTCCTCTCAGAACATTTCAGCATGTTTTAGCTCATAGTTTTAGTTTTAGTTTACTTTACTTTACTTTCAACCAAAAAAGCACAAAAGTCCCACGCTACACAACCTACCTAAACAGAGTTAAAGGTAAAGTAAATGTTGAATTTATTTAACCAGGTGTCTAGAAAATCAACCCCAAATGAATGCAAATGTTGCTCCATGTTTGCTGAATGTGTAAACATGCTTAGTTGTTGCTGACATGTTCCTAGTTTTAGCTTTCTACAGTGATAATGTAGCAATGTTGTGTTTACAGCTTCTTCCACTTACCCAAGTGACCGAAAAATAAATATAAACGATGCTTTAAACCCATTTCTAAATGTAAGATGTTTCATTTTTAATAACCCAACTCTATATTTAAACTATTTAACACAAATGGGATTGAAACATTATTTAATATTTTCAAACTAAAACAGTTAAATGAAGCCAACCCCATCCTTTTCATCTGAATCATCTTTATCAGACTACAACTCCCTTCATCACTCTCTTTGTAATGCAGCACCAACCCCTCTTATCATTTTAGACCCTGCTCTTCCTCACCTGGCCACCAGTGGTCCCCACTGTCCTGTATTTCCTGCTTTAACATCACCTGAAGACTCACCTGTCTACACACCTGCTCTGCATTTGTCATCAGCTTCAGTATATATTCACTCCCCAGGCTGGGGACTCAGCTTCTGCCTCAGTTTCCATGCCTAGTTTTTACTCTACTCTGCACAAAACAATATGATTGCTCATCTGTTTTATCATTTTATTGTTGAACAAGTGAAACATTGTATTATGCCACTCAACCACTGCCTCATTAGTCTGTATTTATACTTGTAATATGCATGACTATTTGTATGTTGTTACTTTTTTTCCTTCTATTTTACTTTCTATTTTAATTTCAGATGAAAATATTGTACTTTTTTTCTCCACTACATGTATTGGACACTTACTGTATATATATACTAGTTACTTTACAGATTTAGATTTGACCTTAAAACATATGATAATAATAAAAATAATAATACATTTTATTTGGAGGCGCCTTTCTTGGCACTCAAGGACACCGTACAAAAGGATAGAAAAGAAACCGCAATAAAATACAATAAAATACATAGAATAAATAACAATACAATAGATATATTGGATAAGCTCAGTAAACACAATTCGAAACATTGGCTCCCAACATTTACGTCTAGCGACCAGATACTATCAGATACTGTCATACTGACAACCAAGGCACCATTTAGTGTGTATATTAGCACATTGACTGTAATGTAAACCCATCTGCGTCACTCAGCATTGAGTAATTGACATAAACATGATATAAAAGAGGGAGGTAAGGTGCTTGGCTCAAACAAAGCCTGGACGTTGACCCAGAAGAACTGTGTTTTGTCCTGTGTAAAACCAAGAGTCATTGTTATTGTTAGTTATTTGGAGCAGCATCCGGTAGTAAAGTGTGGAAGTAGTTGTTTTTAAGCCCAACCCTGTTCTTTTAGCCCAAAAGATTTTATTGGGTAAAGTTAACCATTTCCTGTGAACAAGGAAGTTTATTTTGAAAAGCGACTTTGCATTTAATTTGTGGAAAGAGATGCACCGTCCCTGATGGTGGAGTCGGGATAAGAACATGTTGGTGAGCTCATAACTAGTACCCAGCGTGCACTAGGTCCCGTTGTAACTAGCTTGGAGGGTGAACATTTGGATTCAGCCTTTTATTGAAGTTTGAAACTCTGCGGCTGCAGTTCTTTAATCACACTGAGTTCAGTTTGGACCACAAATCCATCCAGCCGTCTTCAAGAAGGGTCTGCTTCGAATAACTCATGATCCGCGGCTTACACACAAAAACATTGCATAAATGATGGTCAACAAGCAAATCACACAGGCCGGGCCAAAACCCCGAGACCAGAATATAACATAACACACACACAAACACACACAGAAGTCTCCATGTGGCCAAATATGCCTGGTGTGGGTGGACTGGCTCTCTAAATGTTTACTGTTCCTCCAGCCACTGGAAGAACAGACACTTTGAAGGCCTCAGCTGCAGTTTAATGTAGAGAAGAAAGGGCGGACTACATATTTATCATCATATGTACAAAACTTAATTTGAAAACTATGAAGGCAGCAATTATTTATAAAGCTTAAAGTAGCATGATCAAGGATTTTGAGCACAAGAAATCATGATTAGTCCAGATTGGTCTTTGATTGAGGAAGTGGATTATTTAATTGCACTTCTGCAACTTGCATACACATCCTGATTATTTTCAACTGCAGTGGTTAGTCAGGCTTCAATTTTGCAGTTTTAATGTTACTTTTAATGACAACAGATCACATTTGCTCCACATGAGTCTCTGATGTTTTACTGTACTTCTCTGTATTAGAGGTCAGTTGTGTATTTCTATGGCGTATTTCCTGTGGATTTCTGCGGCTTATTGTGCACTCGTGTGCCACATTTTTGGTCAGGACAGGAGCGTTTCTTTTATTGTGCTGAGTTAGAGAGAAGATTACTGAGAACTGAAAACAATGCTGGCTCCGCTGCCAAGATCTTACTTCAGCAAAACAAACATCCGTGATGAACTGAGGGAGGTTGTTGCGGTTCAATCCAAACCACAATCAGAAAAGCATAGAAAAAAAGTTTATTTTTTATGCACATGCAGCAATGTAGAACAGGGATACCTCACCTCAGATTTAGATAATATCAAAACAATTCAACTGTCATGTCACACACACTGTAAACAGGAATTTGTTTTCTTGCATGTGAGCATTACCAGACTTTATATCTGTTTCCTCCCTCAGACAAGTTCAACTTTATTTAATTTCCTTTTCCCGTTTCCTTGATTTGCTTATTAAAAGGACATAGTTAATATTTTTTACTTTAATACAGCCTGATGGATTATGGATACAGGAATTTACGGCTCTTGATTTGTGCATTAGGCCTTGTTTTTGTGTTGTATGATTTTATGCATCTGGCTACAAGGAGAATTCCCCCGCAGGGACAATAAAGATGAATTGAAATTGAGAGGATCAGAGCGCAGGAACAAGCTGCAGCAGCAGCGAGCGGGGACTCAGCTCCTTGTTAAAGGTACCCGGCGGAGTTTTCACTGTAAACAAACAACTTTCAATGGTTCTCATTAAACCACACTGTGTGTATCATTCAGGGTGAAGATAGACCTTGAATACATTTCCTACCTGAAAGATTTTTTTTATGGTTTTGAATGTTTTGCATCATGCATCGTCAACACAGGCTTGCAACTACATTCTTCAGACTGCTGCCCTCTTAGTGAATTACCTTTTACTGTTGGTGGAAATTAACATGACACTTCAATGTATGAATGGGGCTGGATAGAAAAATTGATACAGCATAGTATCGCGATATTTTGCATGCATTATATCGATTCATGGCCGCCAAGTATCGATATTTAGTGTCAGCCTTTTTGCCATTTTTTTTTCTTCCAGAGGCCATACCGAGCTCACTTTTAGGAATATATAATGGAAAATACTGGTATCATATGAAACTAGGAGATCTCAGGAACCTCTAGGCACCATGTGTGTAAGGGTATTGTGTCAGGAAGTTGTCGAAATAATGCTGCAAAGACTTTTTTTTATGTTTCATTCAAAAAAAAAATTCAGAGCTGTGACGCTTAAAGTTGAGGAAACTTTGAGAAAATGCTGCAGTTGTTGTCATCCATACATGTTTGATATCAGTTCAGTTTGACTGAATACTTTGTTGGTCAGTCTGTGGGTTTGATTCTCATTGTGGAGAAATAAAAGGACTGAAGTGAGATGACGCAAAATGCTTAAAACTGCAATAATATCACATCGTAACTCAAGTATCGTGATAAAATCATGTCGTGGGGCCTCTGCTGATTCCCACCTCTAATATGTAGTCGCATTAGCCCTGAACCCAGTGAGTGCCAGAGGCCACCCACTGCAGTACTGCAGATGTAAACTCATAATTAAAAAAATATTATATTAGCAGTAAATGACAAATACCAAATAATGTCATTTGTTATTTTTTAGATGATTAACCTTTTGGTCCTAAGGATGACAGTCTTGGTCATTTGGTTCCTCATTGTAGCACTTCGTCTCACAGCAAGAGGGTTACAGTCCGAAGACATGCAGCTCATGTTTATTTTGTAACTCTAAAGTTAGTGAGTGGTTGTCTGTCTCAGATAAGTGATTAAAGATAATGAGTTATAATGAGTAAAGTCACACTAGTCCTGAACTTAGTGGCCAACCATGGTAGGAAAACCATTTTTAAAAATGCATTAAGAAAAAATTAGGGGAAATCTTCTATTGGCAGCTGAAACAATCAGTTTATACTGCATTTGTAATGACACCGAACAAGGTCAGCAGCATTGTTCTGAAGATGACACTGCTGGTCATTGGCCCACTTTGATCCAGACTGAGACCGACATGAATTTCCATTAAATGAAGTCCAGACGTTCATGGTCCTTAGTGTGTGAATCTTAAAGTCTTAAATGATCTCTGAAAGCATCATGAGTTTGATAGTTGAGTGAAATGTTTTGACAACTATCGGAGAGATTACCTAAAGATCACAGGTACATATATTCATGTGCATCTGTAATATGGTGATTTGTAATAATTTTGGTGGTCCTTGGAAATTTTGATGGCTTTTCATTGTCCTCATCAAACCCGTAATTGGGTTCTGAACAGGTTAATATGCACTCAGACAAGTAAAGCTATATTTTCATGCTTGATTTCAGCTCAGTGTACAACTTGTTGACTTACTTGGTAGCAACAAAGTCACAAGATATGTGCATGTACACTTTGCCAAATGTTTTACTTCTTTTGTGAAATACTGTGCACTTTTACCCCTCCAGGCCTCTTTATAGTTTTCGCATGAAGGTGTCTCCAAAGAAAATACATCTGCAACAACTGAGAACTGTTTGCGGAAACCACAAATATCTGATGATAAACATGCAAATGTGGGGATTTTTGCTCAATGAATGACCTTTTTGCAAACCAGTTCATCCTGAAGTCGAAGTTGAATCAACTTAAATATCTTGTTTCGTGAGTTTCCATTATAAACTGAGATATATGATACAGAAACAAGTGAACAGTCCAAACAAAAAGTCAACCTCTTGGAGAAGAATCCAGAGGGAGCTTCACATTCTGTAATTGTTAAGCACACTTTGTCTTTTTCCAGTTATTTTACAGTCCGGGCACAACAAGCCACACTAATGTAACGCTGATGTGTTCTCTCAGCGACAGCACATTATGAAACACAGAAACAGCTGCTCTACACTGTATGTAATTACCACATATTTCTCTGCAGTCTGCCTGTTGTGATGTTTATGAAACCCTAGTGTTCCTGCCTGCGTGCTGGTGTGAGAGTGTGAATGTGTGTGAGGCACGTACATAAACTCTCTCACTCACACACACAGGTGTATGCAGCTCACATGCAGTACACACAAACAGCTGTAAGTGCTCCTTTTGACCCCTCTGTTGCTTCCCATGTGCTGCTTTCCAGGCTGTAACCCTGGATGGTTATTAGTTATGATGCCTGTAGGAAATGGCAAAGGCTAAATGTCACAATCCACAACATAAGCGTGCAAAATCTGTTTCCTAAATTTAAAATTGGCTGTGCTGGGTGGCTTGGGAGTTGGCAGCATTTTGATGGAGCTGTGCCCGTTATTATACTACGCAACTATACAGATTGAATTTATCTGCCCCCCAAACTGGAATTCCAGAAAGAAAACATCTGAAAAGACGGCTCATTAAAACCATTAGCACGATATGGGCTTCTCATTGGCACATGACAGGCTTTTAGCTGCGATCCCATAACAGATCCACGGTTTTTGCTAACACCTGGTGGAATTTTGTAGTTGAATGGTTTGCAATAGCCTCCACTTTGCCCGTCTTTCACCCTCTTGACAGCCTCGCATGTCTACGCAGTGGGAAACAAAAGTCACATACAAAGTAATGGCACTTTTTAGGTATGGAGGAATGCGTGCACGCTTGGCAGCTAATAGGAGCACATTAATTTTCACAAGAAAAAGAAAGAAAAAACGTTCATTGCCTCATTGTCCCTCCTTTGCTCATTGGCTACTTCAGTCGCCTGGTTCCCTTTGGATTTTCCCATGCCCTGCTATCTTTTCTCAAGTCTTAATCTTTTCATTCTGTCAGGCCCACTCTCGGCAGCCTCCGCGCTATTTCCAAAGGTCTGGGCTTCATGCTAATTGTCTCTCAATGGCACGGTTACCTCCCACCTACATAATGCACCTTGTTTCCTCCGCTCAGTCTGGGCTGCACCATTTTGGGCTCATTCAAATTCAGGAGGGAGACGGACTGTAAAGCAATGCCTCAGGCTGCGGCCATGCAAAGCTGCTACCAAAAAGAAGAAGAAAAAAATGTGCTTCCCTGTTTATGGCGGAACATTTCTGTGGGTGGGCCGCCCAGTGGGACGTTTTGAAGGATGAGTTGCATGTGATTGCTGTTGTGTTACACAAAACTTCATTTCTCAGCTGCAAGTTCCCCGTGCCAACATTCATCACACAGTTACTCATGTCACGCCGCGGTGCTACCGAATCATACATGTTACTTCTGAATTAGCTTCACTTTCAATTCAAGTGCCTCTTCTCTGTCTGCCAGCAGTTTGATGTATAGCTCTCAGTTGCAACAAAAAGGCGAAGGGAGGTAAAGGTTATGAAAATCATAGTAACGGCATGAATGCAGAGCCCCACTGCAGGTTAAACGGGAGTGCCGTCGTGAAAGGAACACACAAATTGTGCTAATTGTGTCCACGTAGACCCCCAAATTGCCTATTTTTCTTTCACTGGAGAGATCTCAACCACTCAGGACTAAGACGACAGCCATGCACCATTAACATCTATTCAAGTGCACACGCTTTGATCTTCCCTGAGAAAGGGAGCAATGGGGGAACACAGGGGGAGAAAAATAAGGAGAAAAAACATCATCAACAATTCAAATGCGCCCAATTATTGGACCATAAATAAAAGCCTAATTAGCATAAATTGCTTCCACATTGTTGCTATTTTTACATCATTTCTTCTTCACATTTTGAGGATTTATTCGTGTGTTGTGTGTGCAGGCTTCTGCTTATGATGGAGATGCTTAATTTCATTGTGAAATTGCTGCACTAATTAAAACTGCTGGATAAATATTGCTTTTTGCGCAGAATCCACATGTGTTTTTGTTTGGGAAATTAAAAAAAGGAGGTTTTTATGTTATCTCAGAACGAGCTGATCCTGATATCATCACAGCAACATTTTGATCCGTATCACAAAACTGTCAACGCAGCGCCTGTGACAGTTCAAACTGAGGCCTTTAGTTCAACCCCTGCCACAGTCATCAACGTCAGCATTTATTTAGCTGCTAACATTTGTTTCTGACTTGTAGTTGCCAATTAAATTAGAGCTCAATTGATTTGTCTTTGTTTAAAATTAGGAACAGAGCGAGGGGAAAGCACAGAAACGCCGCGGACAGAATCGGTTTCACACGTTGGTCTGAAAGGTTTTTGTTTTCCAGTCGTTCTTCACAATGGTGCTCATAAAGGCCAGCCTGTCTGCTCTGTCTGCTTTGGGTTATGAAGTCACTTTTGAATACAGAAACAAGACGGCGAGGATCAGGTTGGATCACGGTTTTTTCCCAGCGTCTTCTGAAATAGTGTTTTTGATCAGACAAACCAGAATCTCCAGAAATGGAAACAATATCTCACCACTCCTCCTCCACCATTAACCCTTAATCAACTGCATCTATGTGTCTGTAGGTTTGGGACTTCTGTGCACTGCCTGCTGGGAATAAAACCTGCACTGACTGATTATATTTTTCTTCCTCTGACCAGTACAGCATGACTATAATGAAATTTAAAGATGGCATTCCCACGCAACATAAAAACTAACTTTCCCTCTTTGCCGCCTCAGGGTTAAAAACCTCAACACCCAGTGATACTCCGCTGTCTTCTCCCACACACTTTCAACACGTCAGGCCAGAGGTTTGGTCTGCCATTTGACTTTGAGACATCTTTTGTTCTTTTGTGGCTTTAGGTTGAGTTTTTATTACATAGTCTGATTCATCTAATTCCAATTTATAATTACAAGTTCGAGTCTCAGAAGGTTAGAATAATACACCATAACTTCTCTCAAGTTCGAATGTTTTCCTTGGTCACTGTTGATGTCATTCGGCTATTAAAATGCCAAAAAATGACTTAATTGTAATTTCCATCCAAGTTGCGGAGGGAAAGCACACTGATTTCCAATAAGTGTCCCTATAGATTAGTGCGAGGGGTTGTTTTGGGTGGTGTAGGTTGTCTTGGGGATCTTTTCTGGCAAAAGTGGACAATAAAAAGAAAAATATGATTAAATTAAATATTGTTTTATTACTTTTCTCATATTTTATTTAGAATCCATTTGACTCAGAACCTTTGACAAAACAGCATGTGATCATTCCCTAACTTTAACCAAAGATGACATTGGAGAACCATTATGGGAACCCTTTTTCTTCACAGTGTGGGATGAAAAAATAAAGCAGAGAATTGTCTTTGTCTGCTTCTCGATGCTGAAGTCGAGTTTGCGTGGAGGTCAATTGTGTCTGTGTCTAGGACACTGAATCCAGACCACCTCTCCATGTTGATCAATCAAAGAAAACCAAACATTGCTCTCTTTTCTCATCAGCCACCATGAAATCATGCATAAAGGGGAAAAGATTCCCCGCTTTCGACAGATGCTGAAGTTCAGCCTGCTTTTCAAATGCTCCTATCATGGCTGACCCGCCACTGAACCTCTCCGCTCTGTCTCGCAGTCACTGCCAATGTAAGCAGATGCCTCTTCGGGGTTCGCTTTCAGTCTCTTATTTATGCATGGGATGATAATGCTATCCTGCATGTGATACTTCAAGAGAGGGAAGAGTCAATAACTAATGGAATTCATGCTAAACAAGCACTCCTCTTCCCTCTGAGTGTACCACCCAAGTTTTCTGCTGATACACCTCTGCTGAGCATCGACTCCAAGCCCACACAGTTCGCCACAACAGCTTTAGCTCAATTACTGCAGGTCCTGCTGGATTGAGCCCTTTATATCTCCAGCTGGGAAAGCTCACTCCTCTAAACTCCTAGAGCGGGGAAGCTTTTGGAAAGATCTATAAAATGACATCCAGAATAAAAACCTCCCTCCCTGCCTCTCCCTCTTGCTCCGTGGCTCCATAATACACGGTTTTACTGTTTGAAAGAAGGTATCAGTCTCCCGTAAGTCCTGCAACTGCATACTTTTCGTCTTCAGAAAGTTCAGCGAATCATAAATCAAAAGTTGTACTTTAGGAGTGATGATATAATCACAGGATAGATCCACAGTTTGAGAGTCATCACAGTCATTCAGATGAGATGTAAACAAAATCAGGATACAGTACAGTATGATATAGCACGGTAATCAGAGTTTGACGTGAAATATTTGATGAGCTCTGAGATGTTTTCTTACAAACCTGCTGTCCAACATCTCACGTCAGACTCTGTTGGCAGGTCAGGCATAGATACTCTAAATACACAACCTGTAGACACACTGTATTATCTGTCATCAATAGTAGTGTTGTGCATGAATGCATGAATGGCATTTATTGAACATGCTTTGGTTTGCATAATGAACATAATTTTTAGCATCATTACCTAATAGGCTCGTGAGGATTTATGGCACCCGGCACGCTGTTGTTGTGTCGGTGAAAAAGCAAGTCCAAACAACACAAGTTGAAGACTCCAACCAAACTCAAAGCAGCTCATGTAAAAATAAATAATAAATTGTTGTGAAGTAGTTGATTTTTGGGACTTGAAACTTCAAAATTCAAAATTGTCTCTAGATTTTATCATACTATTGGTTGGGGAATTATCAGCAGTTATCATCACATAAGTATGGGCAAGTATGGGCCTACTCCAGTGGTGGAATGTAACTAAGTGACTTACTTGATTCCTATGGTCTATGTCTAGTACCATCAGGTTGAATGCACTTATTGTAAGTCGCTTTGGACAAAAGCGTCTGCTAAATGACATGTAATGTAATGTAATGTTAAAGTATATTTACTCAAGTACTGTACCTAAGTACCATTTTGAGGTACTTGCACTTTACTTGAGTATTTGCATTTTATGTAACTTTATGCTTCTACTTCACTACATTTTGAGGCATATATGGTTCTTTTAACTCCACTACATTGAGCTGACAGCTTTAGTTACTTTTCAGGTCGAGATATATTGTTTCTATGTTTCGTGATCTTTTTATTATCATTATTTTCTCCTTTCTTTTTTATGTAAAGCGCTTTGTGTTGCATCTCTCTTGTATGAAAAGTGCTATACAAATAAAGTCTGATTGATTGATTGATTGATTGATTGATTGATTGATTGATTGATTGATTGATTGATTGATTGATTGATTGATTGATTGATTGATATAACATAAGAAACAATCAATTTAAAATTATTACGCATTTTTATAAATTAAACCTCATAACTGTATATATAGTTAAAACGAGCCCTACCTTTACAGAAATAAAACGCTGCTTGCATATATACATCACGACAAATAATTGAATAATTTATTTATACTATATATCTGAGTGGGTCCATTCTGCATAACGAATACTTTTACTTTTGATACTTTAAGTAGCCTACACACTGCAAAAAGGGGTGTCTAAAAACAAAATAAAAACACTAAATCTGAGGGAAATTATCTTGCTGCATAAAGCATTAAGATTGTTAAATCAGAAATAAGCATGTTGAACACTTAAAATAAGAAATTAACTCTTAAAACAAGATAAGTTATCTAACATTTCTAATTCTAAGTTTGTTTTATCTTGTTAAGAAACAAATAATTTGCAGTGCACTCTGCTCGGGTCAATTTACCGCTGCTTGCAGATTTAATTTATCTTGTTTTAAGAGTTAATTTCTTATTTTAAGCGTACAACATGCTTGTTTCTCGATATAACATTCTTTATTTCAGAAATCTTGTCAAGTGAAATTATCTGTCCATGCAACAAGATAATTCCCCTCAGATTTAGTGTTTTTATCTTGTTTTAAGACACACCTTTTTTTGCAGTGCATTTTGATGCTGGTACTTTTGTACTTTTACTTAAGTAAGTTTTGAATGCAGTACTTTTACTTGTAGTGAAATAATTTCACTGTTTGATATTAGTACTTTTATCTGAATACTTTTTCCACCACTGGCTTACTCTACCTTCTATTTGTCCAGTAGGTTGTTATCAGCTCATTCAATGGCTGGTCGCTGTTTTGTTCCATTTCACTTTCAGTTAGTTCCTGAAAGCTCCTGGTCAGACTTTTAAAAAAGATAGTTTGAAAAGTCAAATAAAAGCATGTAAATGTGAAAGTGTAGTTGTTTGAGGTGGACGTAAATACTGGAAGGGACATAGTTACATTGATTATGTAAAAGTTAAGCGATGTTACTTTGAATCACATTGTTTACTTTTGGGGTCACATGGGACACAAACACCGGTCTCATGGGTGAAAGTTATTTTGACACCTGCCCACCCTAAAAGCAACTTTGTATTGATTTATACTACGTTCCCTTGTGCCTCGGCATCCTTCGTAATTATGCAGATAAACACCTATTCAATAGATAACGACCTAATCGGCTGACTGTAAAGTAATTCATTTTAATCCGTGTGGACGAAACCTGAGTTCTGCAGGAGTAAAGATAAAAAAGTGACATTTTTATCAAAATTATTATTGTTTCTACCGTTGTTGTTTTAATTTACCAATATTATTTGACAGTTCCTTACTTGTTAGTGGAGCTCTGGTTTGTTTATGGGCCAGTAAAGAATGTGCTACCTCTGCTTACAGTTGCAGTCTACTGCAGCTGATTTTCCTTTCCTTTGAGCCATTCACAAACTGAAATAGTTGTTAAAAAAGGTTCCAGGTTAGACTTCTGACAGTCCCAACAGAGGCAGGAGTGTTAAAAATAATGGTAATAAATCAAAACACAAGGAATTTTGAGAATTGAAAATTGCATACTTGCCTATTGGCCCTGCATGCTCCAAATGAGCTGTACATGTGTGCAAAGCTGAAGGTAATTCCAGCTGCAGGTCCTATGATGGGCAGTTAATAACATCTAAACACAAGATGCATGCAGCACATTGTTTTCTTTTACAGCAGCTGAACATATGTTCAGTGATTGATTTTAAATTATGCTCGCAAATATGCAGCCACAGTAATAGTAGCCTATAATTATATCCTACTGTACAAAATGTATGTCAAACAGGCTCATAAGTGGTCTGAGAGTAGAAAATAAGAGGCAGCATGTGAGAGTTCAGCAGGTCGGCTAAGAATGCTTCGCCTGAATATTTCCACGCGATTTAATTCGGTGGTGAGATTCTTGTGAAGACCCTCCAAACTCTGCACCTGGTTCGTATTCCATCCTCACAATCTGCTTTCTTTGGACACTGCATCTTCCTCCTATTTGATTTCGGCTCTTTGAGATATAAAATACATGCTGATACTTAAAGACTGTCTTCAGGGATGGCGAGGTGAGGTGGAGGGACGAGCCTTCTGAGCCATTTGGAAAATAGATTTATTGAGATTTGGCAGCGGGGTGTGGACTGTAAGAAGAGTTCTGAATGAGACAGAAAGCCACGCAGTCTATAGAGCAACAATTATGGGATCTATTAATGCTCTTTTTTTGTACCAAGCACTTGAACAAGTCGGTCTTGGATTCCGTTCAGGTATTTTTATTAGATGGTTCAAAGGACTCACATGGTTCTTGTCTTTGCTGAACAGTGTCAGCAAACATATTATCTGATCAGATGGATGCAGAAACTCACACAGGGCTGAATTTCCATCTGTCCCACCGTCAGGATGGTCTACATTTAGGTTTTTATGGCTTAGCAAACGGAGGTGGCTCCGAGGTTATTAGATAGCAGTAAATTCCTGGTCTCCGTGCCATTATCTTGAACAAGGGCATATATTATGGATCATGAAAGGTTTACTGGTCCTCCAAAATCCTCTTTGGCTATAAGTATGGAAAGCTAGTCCTGCTGGCAAAAACAAAATAATTCATCAGAGACATGAAGATATTCAAGTAATCAAAGCTGGAGACAGTAGATCCCGGTGTCAGCATTACTGCCTCACGTTCTGCAGAACAAGGAGCTGAACGTACTGTTTTCTAGCCATAATCTGCATTGATCCAAAAAGGATTTTGCTTTGCATGCATGACCTTTATTCACCAAGACATCTGACTCCATCCGTCTCCAACCTGGACCATGTTTCACCGCTTTCCATCAAACAAACCTCGGTAAAGTTTACTGTCTATAAAAGGCAGGGATAAAAGTGGATAATTCAATATACGTCACAGGGGCCTGCTGTCTCTCAGTAGGTAAACTTAGGGACACAGAGAGCAGCCATGTGTGGAGACCACAATACAGGCTGAAAGGTCCCCGCAGTCATCCCTGGTGTCTCTCATGTTCTCCCCTCACTTCTGACAACTGAAGCACAACAAATTGTTTAGAGATGTATGAAACACAAGCAGAGGTTCAATAGTATCTTAATGTTAAGATAAACTTTAATATGATACAGTGTATCCAAAGACATCAAAGAGATGCTATAATAAACTGTTGCCTTCAGTCTGGTTTTCAGTAGGGATGTTTCCAATGACTAATTTCTCAGATGTTTAAATGGAAGTTCAAGCTTTGATAATTTCATTTGTTCATTCATTATCCTTAACCACTTGTCTGCACTCTGGGAGAGACAAGGAGAAATGTTCCCTGACCGAGAACTGAACCCAAGCTGCAGCGGTGAGAGCACCCAATCCAGACCACTAGACCACCAGAGAACCTTCTGTAACAAATAAAGTTGAAACAATCGTTCAATATGTTTTGCATAGTCTATGTTGTAAGAGCTATCTGAAATCTTTAATTGCATTTTTCAATAACCAAATTGTATTTTAAATGTTGCTGAAATCAATATGTCCTGAGGTTGGATGACCTTTATTACACTACCTGTTTGTTTGTTTATTTGTTTATTTGTTTGTTTTAGTCCTAACTGTATTAACACAATATGCTCACATTTAAGAAAGAACAGAATCTCGGTATATTGGCTATTTATTAAAATGCCTCAAGATACTATGTATATAATATACTATACTATGTTAAAACTGGCAATGTAGGCTACTGAATATTGTATGACACTATATTCTCAGTGTTCATATTTACAGTTGTGTTAATGTGTTTTTTACATATTTAGTTCGTAGATTCAATACTTTAATTGCCATACAACAGAACAGAACACCACACAAAATAGGAAGCCACAGACACAGACATAGTAGTATATAGTATTCATTACTGTTTGTATCATAGGCTATAGGCCTTTGTTTGTTTTAGACACTCACCGAGCACTTTATTAGGAGAAGTGTGTACCAAATAAAGTGGAGGTATGGTCTTCTGCTGCTTCAAGGTTGGACATGTTGTGTGTTCTGCTGCAGACCTTGGCTGTAATGAGTGGTTATTTGAGTTGCTGTTGCCTTTCTATCATCTGGAACCAGTCTGGCCATTTTCTCTGACCTCTGGCATTAACAAGGCATCAAGGCTCACCGACCCTAGGCATGGTTGTTAGAACAGCAGTTTGTAAAATACTCAGACCAACAACCATGCCACGGTCAGAGTCACTTAAATCACCTTTCTTCCTTCCCACCTTCTTCAGCAGCTCGTCTTCACCATGTCTACTTGCCCAAATGCATTGAGTTGCTGCCATGTGATTGGCTAATTAAATATTTGCATTAATGAGCAGTTGAACATTGTACCTAATGAAATGGCCAGTGAGTGTGTGTGTGTGTATCATAGACTGTATAAAATAGGTGTGTATATAGCGTATATCTATGCCTGCAAATAATAAAAAGGTTGGTTCATTCAGCTTCCCTTCTGTCACTGTCAGCTCAATGTTGTTGGTTTTTTTAATATATTTTTTTGGCCATTTTTGGGGCTTTATTGATAGGACAGAGTGAAGGGGGAGACAGAGGGGAAGACATGCGAGAAAGGGTTCCGAGTCAGATTTGAACCCGAGCCGCCCGCTTACGAGGACAATGCCCCTATCATACGCGCTCTACCAGGTGCGCCACTGGGAACGCCTCTGTTACCTTAATGTTTTTATATTTTTGTTGAAAGCAGTGTACAGAACACTTGAGTTAACTTCTCTACCCACACATGATGCACTGCAACATTCAATCAAATGCACCTTTTCAGTGAGGTGGGCTTTTTAAACAGTCAGTGTCTTGCCCTCTGTGCTGAAGAGTCAGGAGCTAATTTCCTGCTAACATTAGCCACCATTGCTACTTATGTAACATTTCATAAACAGGCTAGTTAACCAACAGAGTGGATATGTAGCTTGAAGGAACCTTTTGGAGGAATATACTGCTGGTGGTACCACGTGTTGTCCTCACACACACCCAGAAGAAAGAGTTTCTGGTGGCCTTGTTGGCAGCAGCATGTTCTCTTCCTGCTGCTGCTTCCCTTCATCGAGGTAAGTTTGCTGTTTGCTGCTAACAGGCATGTTGTGAGTTGATGTCGGCTCTGTTCAGTTGGTGTTTGTGTGCTTGGCTGTGTTAATGAGGCTGCTGAAGCTTAATTAGACTCCACTAAATGTGCTTGTGGGCTTGTTGACTGCTACTTTCTTCTCTCGTGCTGCTGTCCTCTACCCATGTGCTCTCCTGGCATTAATATTAACTGCTCGCTATGTTTTGCCTTGTTATCGTGAGGCTATTTTCAAAAGTTTGTTTGCAAACAAAGATATCTCCTAAATTTTCTTAAATCATGTTTTGTTCTTGTTTCGATAAGACATCTCAAACTTTTTAAATGTTGCTAAATCATGTTTTTTAATGTTCAATCAGGGAAAAATCATTCACAGTGGTGTTGATTTATTCATGAAGTACTGTTCTTCATGCTTGTTGGTTGGAACCTGATTTGAGATGTTGATCAGTGATGGTGAAATATAAATGTTGAATATCAAATTGCTTTTGTTTTCGAGCTAAATTCCAACAAGGTCTCTGGTAGAAGTTAATTTTGTTACAGTACAGTAGCTTTGGGGACAAAACATTTGCCAATTTACATAATAATTTAATTTTGGTGAAACTCAACATGGCTTCTTACACCTGAGCTAACTATTTTCTCTTTATAATTCACATTCACTAAAGCATTAGAGAAATATGTCTCACTTTGCCTTTTCGTACTGATGGTTTTCTGCTGTTTATCGATACTAAACATACCTTTTTATAAAAGAGAATATCTGGTCCAAACCATGACCTTTTGTAAATGTAATATTCTTAAGATTATATTGCAATTGTTGGATGCGCTCTGTTGAAGAATGAGCATGTTATAGTACTGTACAGTATATTCACTTTGTGGTCTGGGATGCCTACCAGGGGAATGGTCAAATTGTGGTTGGTGCTGCCGTCCCACACAATGTAAACTATATTCTACATAACAGCTGCCGTCTGTTGTTGTATGTACTAGAGTTTTGGGGAAAGAAATGTTTTCTTATGTTACCCAATCTCTGCGGAGCTGACCTTGATATATGCTATTTGCAAAATATCACCATTGTAAATATCTATTTGCTTTGTTTGGCACTCTATGAAGATGTTTAAGACCTTCAGTTTTCCGACTTTAAGTATTCCTTTTATATGTATATTTTGCATTTGTTGAGGCAGATTCTGATGGTTTTGAATCTAAGAGACAAAATTGCTGGCCATTCTCAGCATGTTAGCACTGTGTGGTTTTCTTGTACTATAGTGAGGATGTTTTGCTGCGTTAGAAAGTGACACTGGTGTCCCAATTCCCGGAATCTATCTGAAAAGGCCCACAGAGGTTGCAAAGCTGGGCTTACATGTAGTTTTACTAAATTTAAGACATTTTAAACATATGTACTTTACTCAAACAGACACCCTCATTAGACATTTACACCTATACTTATAGTATTTATACGTTTGTCTCTCTCTTTTTGCATTCAGCACTAAATGACAATGTACAGCTCTAGCTAGTAGCAAGAATGACACAAAAAGGGACAAAAGGTGCATGAACTTTCATTTTGGTTAATGGCAAAACACGGCCAACACAATGTCATTAGTGCCTTAAACCTGCATTCTTCCTAATGGCCAGCAGAGGGCGACTCCACTGGTTGCAAAAAGAAGTCAGATTGTGTCAAAGCCAATAGGGAAAATACTTTTCACTAGATTTTTTTTTTTTTTACCTTGGTAAACATGCTGATTTATAGTCTCAATCATAAGTTTCAATTCTTCAATACAGCATGATGTTCATTTCGTAAATTATGGTCCCATTTAGAATAAAATTGACGATAAAGCGGGGTATGATTTAGTGCGCCATCTTGATTGATGATTGACATGTTGCTACCACAGTGCACTGTGTATTCTCATCGTAGAACGTTGAAACTTTTCATGTGTGTTTCACTTCAAAGTTAATTGCAACATTTTGGTCTCCTAAACCCGAGTCCACAAACCAGTGGGTGACGTCATGGTGGCTATGATTTTTTCCCTCAGTCTATGCTGACAATTTAGAAGCTCAGACCAAAGTATGTTTGGAATTTTTGCTTTAGAAATGACCATTTCAGTTAACAAAAAAAAAATTCTGGCAATAAACGAATCAGTTCTTCATTCCATCTGTACTTCCCAGGCCTTTTTAGATTAGGAGTTATTTGTCAAGCAACACAAACAAACAGTCTCCACGGTCGTCTCAGACGCTCTGCCTCATCACTCTGCAGGTATCAGCTGTCTGAGAAAATAATTAGATAATCTCCCAAAACAAATTTTCAAGCTAAGAGGCCCAAGCTTCCACTTAGAGATGAGAGAGATGTTAAAAGACATGTACAGTTAGAGGTCGACCACAACTGTGATCTGCAGAGATGTGGTCGAGTAATTGAGGATACTTTGGCTGACACTCAGCCCCCGAGATGATTTACAGTGTCCTGATGGTTTTTCCAACTCCGGGGCGTCCGAGACAAAAGGGGTCTGTGCTGCCATTCGCTCAGATGGATGAGACGTGAATGAAGCTGAAAAGGAGTGAAGCCTGGAGTCTAAATCTGTAATCGGCACTCTGTGAAGCTCATTGATGAGGTGCAGCAATGAAATGCTTCCTCCACAGTGTGTCCGACAGCGCTGCCTGTTTGTGATATCCAGAGCCAGGAGTTTTCCCAATTGAGAAACTTTCCAATACCAAATTATAGTCTCGAGTGCTTTTAGGGGGATCCAGAACCTTTTCCTGGTCAAGGACCTCTGGCCGCTGCATTGACTTTAAGTAGTTCAACATCAGTTTTTATCAACTTGAGAAGGCACTTTGTTAGCTGTGCACAACAAGAACCCTCTTCACTAATCTGGTTAGCGGTAAGAGGCACTCAACCAAGAGAGAGTGTATTGGTCTGCATGTGTGTGATTTTTCTCTGTGGAGTTTCAGGCTGGATAAGAGAGGCAGGACATTAGGGAGCAGCCAACAGGGCCTGGGTTTTCCTGGCACACAATAGCAGGAAGTGCTGCCACACTATAAATGGAAGCTGAAATAGTGGCAAGACTCAGTCGGCGAGGCCTTTCTGACACCAGCCAATAGGATTTATGTGCTCGTTCTTCTCTTTTTCCAACTTCCAAACTGTGATAATGAAACTAAATAGAAAAAGAGTACCAGGAAAGTTGTACATGCAGGCCAGTAATTACCCATGAAAGCTTTTTGAAAGCTGATACTGACAGCGATAGCCTCAGATTGAAGCTGCCTAATCTTTTAATCTGGGCCCAAAATTCTGCATAATTTCTGCCATAAACTTTTTAAAAAGCTCGCGGGATTCATTGTTTCCTCCAGAATTTTATTCTGGGGAGGATGGAAAAGTCATTTATAGAAAAGTAATGAAATTGTTTTTGGTGGGAACGGCTTCTCGGGGCTTGGTTTCATTGTATGCTTTACAAACTGGCAACAAAGATGTATTAAAAATCACATCGCAGAAAGTAAAATGTCATCTGTACTTCCATCTTATTGGTGGTTGCGGCATATTTGCTGATATCGGCTTTTTCCCCAATATTGGCACACAGCTCTCAGTCTAATCCAGAGTAATTTGTTACAAACCATTTTAAAGCTTTATGAAAAATCCCATTTTCTGCTGTGTTCTTGTTGCTGTAATGAAAATCACCCAGCCAGACCAGAGTAGAGGCAGAGCAGAGAAGAGACATGAGACCTCTACCTAGCTTCTGTGGTGGAAACCTGCAGTGTCGATCAGATCACCCTCTTTGAAGAAGTGACTCTTGAATGGGAGCAGACATCAGCAACCAATAAAGAGAATTGACTCCATTCACAGGAACAGTCCAGGCAGCCGCGGTCTGCTGTTGACTTTATTGAAAATATTGATTTTACAATAACAGGAGAAATTGTAGTCTATATTTCCTCTAGTAGGGAAGTTCTTGTCATCACTCTCGGCTCCTTGTTGTGCTGATCGTGGTGCTTCTCTGTGGGGAATCACAAGGTTGGAGCCTGGAAGTGAAACAACAATGCTGTACATACTCTGCATTCACATAATTGTTTCCAGTGAGTTGGCTGTACTCAGACTGAACTCACTCTTAAACTGTAATTGCATATCAGAAAGTTTGTCTTTGGGAATTTTGAGGAGCAGCTAGTTCAGTCCAAATTCACTGATTAGAGCGGACAACAGCGACCAATCTGTGGCATGATGCTGAACTGCTGCCTGCACTGTGGTTTGATACAGCAAAGGTTTATTACAGGACGATAAAAATAATAAAAATAATAATTACCTCAAGACAAAATCAGATTAAATTTAATACAAGAAGACAAAGACGCCAAATCATAGCAGACAGCAGGCAAATTAACAAGTAATATATATCAGAATAAATGCATGAATAAAATAAACAAATTATAAGTAAATAAATACATGAACTAACCAAAAAATAAATGCACAAATCTGGGTACACAAACACAAAAATGCAACTAAATAGAAGCAATATAGATAATAAAACGATAAATAGATTATAAAAAAGGAGAATCACTGTTGCAATTATTAAAGACAAAATTCCAGAAAATGTTTCTCTTTTTGCAAGACCGTCTATGTCATAATGCGGCTACAACTGGATTTAAACATTATTAATGGTATTTCAGTATCAGAAGCGCAGCAAATGTCCATGAATCAACAGACCTAAATTGGCTTGAAGTGACACTAAACTTGTTTCTACCAGATCTGCAGATAAATTCAGTCCCTGACAAAACTTTAATGATCTCTGAGGGAAAACTGGGTCACTGCTGCAGCAGGGACTAAACTACTGTATGAGTAAGAAAAGCAAAACTACAACACAGTGGAGATCAAAGACAGTACAGACACGATGTCACTGTAAGGCTGCTGATAAAAGAAGAAAAGTTAGTTAGGTTCTTTATTTACTTTGCAGGGGCCCCTTCTTCTTCTGTACGTCTCTGTTTTACAGTTTAAAGTTATCACTTCTGGAGAACACATTACATCCCTCACCTTGGAGGAGCCCTCCCTGTCTGATGCTGTGTGGCTCTCTCCCTGGAGTCCATGAAAAACTTCACAACCTCCCCCGAAATGTCAAGGGTACGCTTAGTGAGAAGAGCAGGCAGGAGGCAGGAGGAGAGGGAGAACACATTTAGAAGAACTGCTCAAATATGTGAAGTCATCAGTTTGAGGAGCAGATAGAGGTTCACTTGCACTTATGTGCTGCTAGAATGTGCATTAGATCATTAGATTTGAGTCACATGTCATAAATATGGTTCACAACTCAGATAACACCACTTGGTTTGAACTTCAAATGAAAAAATCATAATGTACACTGTCAAAATAGCTATTTTCTAGAAATTTACTGTATTATTTTACAGGGTTTCCATGTTTTTTTCTACATTAAGTGCAAATGCCATAAAAAAGTAAATTATTTTAATTACAAATATAACCATAAAATCGAAGTTGAAATATTCCATTAGTAGTTGTATATAATGGTGTAAAATATATATATATATATTTTTTTTTTACTGTATTATTCAATTGCTTAATGGTCTTGCATGTAAAATTCAGTGAATTCTATGTAAAAAAAAAAAAGAAAGAAAAAAAAAGCTTTACATTTCATTTAAATAAAAAAACAAAATCATAAAAAAAGGTAAAATGTCTCTCCTTCATATTAAAGTAAAAAGAAAAAAAACCCTAGTTATTCTACAGATACATTTTTCAAATACAGATATTTACAATAAGGTATTTGTATTTTTAAAGAAATTATCTGTAAAATAACTTCAGGGTTTTTCTTTACATTATATATTATTTTACAGTGTACCACAATGCTGTACATCTTTGCAGCTAAAATATGTTTGTAATGAGCTCCTGAGAGGCTATTTTGGCCGAGATAAAAAAGAAAATCAGTTTAAGCGTTGAATGTTTGGACAACATCTTTAAAACTCCATCATCAGGATTAACCTCGTGCCCTCTGTGAACCCGATACAGCAGAGATAACACTTCGTTTACAGCACAATCTCTGCCTTCACACTCAGACGTGTTTTTGACACAGTATTTCTTTCACATTCCTCACTGATGGCTCCGCTTCAGACTTTGTCATAATAAATCAGAGTTACTTCCTCAATTTCACGGATTTTAAAATTTCACTTCTCTCCCCCGTGAAGTTAAATACCACGTTTGTGATACCAAATTATCGCAGCTCGCCAGAACACTTTCACAGTGCAGTTGTGAGAGCTTCTTTCTGCATTCCTCCGCAGCAGAATCACATTCTGTCAAATTGCTGTATGACAACCAGGTAATTGTGCATTAAGACTAAATCCTTAAGTCAGTTTTTCTCACTTCAGATGAAAAAGTGATACTCAACGAGATCTCCGGGGAATCTGTGTAGTATCATGCAGTAAAAACAGCCTCACCTGCTGTGCAGAAGTGAATTAAGATGTTGGCATGACCGATAAGGTCGAAAGTAAATAGAAGGACACATGGCAGCATTCTTCTGCTCTCTCTATCCTTTACATCAGGATGGATATTCAAGCGTCCATACATTATGTTTGGAATGTGTACTGCTGCTTTTCCAGAAACGCCAACTGAAGCTTTTGTGGTTTTCTTTTTTGAATTCAAAGTGTGCTCTGTGAATACACAATGACCCCAGAGCATCCAACTCCTCTTAAAACAGCAATGTGAACATGTATGATTTAAAAAAAAAAATACAAAAACTTTTTCAGATTGATATCTTTTGGCCAGGGGCATTCATCTACTGACCAAGAAGTTGTGATTTCTCTTTAAACTGAGAGCCCTGGCCAGTTTCTGGCTGCAGTAAATCTCAGCAGTAGCTTAGAGTTGAGCCGCTGAGGGCGGGTCTGGGTTAGTGGGTCAGCTGCCAAGCAGCAGCTCAGCTGGCATGTCAGCCTGCTTTCAGATAATGTCAAAACATGAGAATGCTAATGGTAACCACGGCCCGTGATAACATTACTTAAATTACTATTTGTAAAAGTTCAACTTTAAAAAAAAAAAGTTTTTTGCACACAGCACAGTGGTGGAGCAACAAAGACTGAGGAGCAATGAAAGCAAAAGACTTCAGGATCGGAGAATGCTGTCTAATCTTTTTCCCTTTGCTTTGAATAATGAAATGGACTATTTCCCATTAAAGAGCTTGATAGAGAAAAGCACACCTTTTGATATTTAGGCTTTAAGACATCTACATGACTGTCCCCAAAGTATTTAGTATGGACAAGTTTTAAGCAATAAAAGTTGCAATTGAATACTTTGACAGATTAGGGCCAATAAAAATGTTTTTTTGTTTCTTTTATGCCCTCAAATCCCTTGTTGTTCATGTAGATGTAGAAAAGGCACCTTTGGTAAATGTGCAGGACTACCTCAAGCTTAAAAATATGTCCCAAGGACAATATTTTAATATACACAAAAAAATACCCCAACACATTTAAAAAAAAAAAAAAGGGTTCAGCTCTGGATTCAGAATTTTAAGAAGGCTATGCTATTTTATATTGTCTACATGCCTTTTTTTTTTTTTTTTTTTTTTTTTAAGATATCTTTTGGCCTTTTTCCAGCTTTATTTGGTAGTGGCAGAGAGACAGAGTGAAAGGGCTCGGAGCCGGATTCCAACCGCTGCTACAAGGACTAATCCATAGTGGTATGCACTCTACCAGTCAGGTAGTCAGCTATCAATACTCACTGAAATGAAAGTTGAAAGAGAGAAGAGGTGCAAAGGGAGACAAGTGGAGGCAGCGGTACTTAATGATTACTGTGAGCTCGTTTTGGTCAGTAAGCAATATTGGGTAGAACCTGATTTTGCGCCCTGGAAAGTTATCTTGTTAATTCATTCTTTAATCAGATATTTACTTATTTATAAAAGAAAGCTTCTTTCAGACCTAACCTGTGTGGTTTGTTTCTTTGGACTTATTTGAATGGATTGGAGTCGTACCTCTGGCCACCTGTTGAGTTGAAGTCTAATCACAGGATGAGTTTACTTTACATAAACACAGGAAGTTCTGTTGCAAATACTGTTGTTTAATGTAGGGAATAACCACCTGTGTTGGATTATGAAACAAGTTTTTTTTCCAAGGCCATGAAAATCACATATGACATGATGAAATTACTCAAAAAATATTGATCTTCACACAGAGAAGGAACAAAAGTTTATATCTGAGTTCACCTTTTGACCCCGGCCCCTCACCCACTTTTCTCTTCAGCATATAAGACCAACACATCTTGATGCTATTGCAACGAGCTGATTGGATATCAACACAAAGCGTGACATTGTGATTGGTAATGTTTCTAATCCAGTCGGAGGAATCTTGGACAGGGTGTGGAATGATAATCATTACGCCTGCTGTGACTCACTCAGAGTAAACATTAGCTTAGCCGGTGGATATTTCTGGCCATGTGCACCTGTTTGCATGTCACAGGCTAATTCATAACTCCTCGAGTGCTGCGCTATGTAAGGAACACATTTCAGCCTTAAACAGCTCCATATGGACAAATACACTTGTTGAGAAGATTCTGGTTGACTTCTTACTTGCCATGCAAAATTAGCTCCATACCGCTCGGGCTGTAATAAGCCGTGGCTCTAATTTGAGCCATAAATTTGCCTCGCAACAGCTTGCACAGAGGATGGACATTCAACTAAGGACTTAATAAGTTAATTACTGCGACACCACATGCTGCTCGGTGTGTGGACAGACATCTCCAGTGTTTCACAGGCCTTATAAAGCTTGTGTTTAATCAGCTTGTAAGGTGTTCAGGACATCAAAAGCTACCACAGTTACTCCACCATGTGTGAGCACTCGAACATTACCTAACCTGAGCTCGTATAAAAGTTAATTTGGCCCCACTGTGTTTCATAATGCCCGAGTTCTGTGTGTCATTTCTTTGTTGTTTCATTTTGTGCCAAATGTTTCTATCATAAAACTGAAATTAAAAAAATAAAAATAACACTTGAAATCTGTTCTGAATTCCCTTTTTTTTTTTCTTTTTTTTTTGCATGAAGACTCAAATGAGACAAATGGAAAGAGTTTGACACAGCTACAGACAGAGGCGTTAATCTGAATATCCTGTCGGGTAATGTCCAATGAGATGGCACATTAACACTTTAAATTCACCCGATGTCACACTCGCCCTCATCTCCATTTCTATATAAAGATTAGAGCTGAAACAATTAGTGGATAAGTTGATGATTAAAATGAGCCGAATCGAGCCAAAAGGGCAAACATTGGTGGTTTTGGCTTATTAAATCTGGGGATTTGCTGTACTTCTGTGTTGTAAACGGATATTTGTGGTCTGTTTGTTGGGCAAAACAAGACATTTTTAGTTTATTTTTAATACATAAAATGTTATTGAAAAATGTTATTGATTTTTTTTTATTTTTATTTTTACCATTTTCAATTTAGTTTAATTTAAGTGCACATTCTCAGCAATAACAAAATTAATTAAACATTTAACAATGTATTCAAAAATGTATTGCTAGAAATGATTAAATTTACAGTACAACCAAGAGATAAAATTAAAAATAAATAATAATTTAAAAAATGTCACCAAAACAAGACATAATGTAAAGTAATAGATGTTTTTTTTCACATAGAACCGCAAGTTATCAATTAATTATGGAAATAGTCTGCAAGTTAATTGGTTTAGAAAATAAAAAAATAGAAATTAAATGCACACATTTAACAACATGAGACCATCGTCACCGTACTACATCATAACATGTGGCTACATTATAGGGAGAATACACAGGCACTTATTTTCACAGATGACTGAACTCGTCATGGTGACGCTTTTCACTCCTTTCAGCCTCTTCAGCGCGATGAAAGGCGACACAAAGCGCCGTCTCCTCTCAATAACTTTGAACTCTCCTCAAAAACAAGTTTGAAATGCTGGTTCTCACACACGACGGACCCAGAGGTGGAATTTTGTGAATCAAGCTATAGATTGAGGACCCGAACCTCCCCCCGGCCTGGAAGAAAGCGCTAATTAGCTCAGATGTCCGGGCGAATACACACCCCGATGCACCCCGGGAGATTGGGAAATAAGATGTTGTTGTTGTTGAAAAATCTCAAAGGAAGGATGTGAAGTTTTGCATCCAATTTAGAGCGAGAATGAGTTTACCTCAGTGAAATTAATTCACCTAAATCCGATCATTAAAGAACATATTACCTCATAGACATGAAACAACAGCTGAACAGTTTATAATTATGAGCTCATAACACGTTTTGTGGCGAATAAGGGAATCCCTGGGCCGTTACAGCGGAGATGAAGCCATGCGGAAGCTTCTTTTCCTGGACTCAATCTGACACAGCGACCACTCCAAAGTTGATTTTGATTGCACTGATCAAAAGAAGCACCGTGTCTCGATATTTCACCCGAGGCAAAGAACACGGGACTTCAAAGACTTCTAAACTAATCCCATTTGGATTATTTAATTAAGGACTCAGGGATATTAGAGACAAAACATGAGCATGGTTGTCACTTCGCTGAGTGACCTGTGGGGAGAGATACAGGTGTTCATCTGAGTATCTGCATCATAAATCAGAAAACACACCCCAACTATTCTCTTCAACCCAAACATTTTTTTTTTAATTTTGCATAAAATGCTGCTGCACAGTTATAGATTTTGGCAGCGGCTCACTCTTCCCATTTGCTTTGGTTCAGTGCACAGGTTGCTCTTTGTTCATTTAATTGTCATTCCAGGGAACATTCTCCAGCTTGGTTTAGATTGGTTCATGATGGCAAAAAATAGTGGAAAAGCGGGGAAGATATGATCGTAACCGCGCTGCAGCCACGTTTTATGTTTAGATGTGGAAGTGATCTCAAACTGAGCCACTATTACATCGGGCCCTGGGGACACGGCTCCCTACTGTAGTTTAAACATGTTGTAGTCTGGATTAAAGAGAATGAAGGACAAGCAGACTGTCTGTGTGTTTGTGTGCATTAAAAAAAAGTGTCAGGTGCTGTGTTAGATTGTTAATGATGACAGAAATGATGTCAACTCTTAAAGTTAATCATGCATATCAGGTACTGAAAAACAGATTTTATTGTTTTTAACCTTTTTTGACGAAAAAAGACTAACAGCTGCTAAATGACATCCAGAACATTAATATAGCAGAGTGATGAGTATGGAATGAGCTGTGTAGAAGCAACCCTGGCTCAGACTCTAAACCCTATTATGCTTTAATGTTGTTTACATCACCTTTAATACAAACTAGCTTTACTCTCATAGAGTCAGACATGTTTACACCTTCGGTGCACAGCACAACCTGCTGTACTGCTGGTAGGTGGTTCAGCTGGTCTGTCTAAGGGAGCTTTCACAACCAGAGTCTGTTTAGTTAGTCGGAATCAGTATAATTGTTGCTTTTGGTGCATTCAGACCAAAAAAAGAATGATTTGCAGAGGGGCGTGTACAAAGGCGGTGGTCTGGAAATATACTACTAGTATTATTTCTTATTGGTTGAAAAGTTGGTGGTGGAAAATGTAAACACGGAAATATACAAAGCAACATGGAGCCTAAGGTAACCCTAGTTTCTTTGATTCTACTGGATGTAATCCTGCTCTGTTGGACTCCAAGTCAGTCCTCTCCATGTTGCATCTGTCGCTCTGGGTACATCTCACAATATGCCCACCTAGGGAGCCCACAATCAGCTGTGTTCTGGTTCATTTCCTGTAATTGGGTCGGATTACAGTGCAATCGAACCGCACTAGGGTTTGTTTGGAAACGGATGGTTGTTTTAGTCTGCACCAGGGTACGATTGCAGTGTTCACAAGTGACCAAACGAAGCGTACAAGGACTTAGCTGAACCAGAGTTTGATTGAAACGGACTAAACCTTGGGTTGTGAAAGTGCCTTCAAAATCTCAGGTATCAGTGTACCCCAACATTATCATAACATTAAAGTGTATGATCATCTATTCAGCTTCATGGTAGCAGAAAGTCAGGGTTCATGCAGGCGTACCAAAGATAACTGTTCGGTTGTAGACCTTTAAATCATCACCAACATCTGATGTGTTCCAAATAGATGTGCCTATTGATGGTTATTTATATCAGCTGGTGTGAATTTTAAGCCACAGAAAGATGGAAATAAGTGTTGATAACAATCATGCAGCTGTATAGGTATTGTAGGTCTGGAAAATAGCACATCTTAAACCTTTTTTAAGAAGTTTTTTTGCAGCTTGCTTTCTTGCAACCGCCACCACAGCTTCAGCTTCACATCACTTGTTGCTAACTCATTTTTTCCATTTAGAAACCAGGTCACATAACCATGATGTCAGACTGGATGTACTTCGGTCTGATTATCAGGTTCCTGCTGGTGGCCAATTAGCAGTTTGATGGATATATATGTAGATCAGTCTCACCTTAAACTCAGATACAGTCAGCTACAGACACACGAGGCACCTTTTAGCATATAGATGAGATGCACCGGGCTTTCCATTAGCTCCAGTGTAAATCCATTGGAGTCAACCTGTGTAACTGCATCCAGTAGTTGTTTTTAACTCCAATACTGTTGTTACACCTAATTAATCAAGTGGTTTTGTTGCCTGTGAGGTTTATTTGTAAAGCTACAATGCATTTAAAGAACAGTAACTGACACATTGTTCAAGAGTTATCTGAGAGGCTAAAAGAAATAGTTCACCACAAATTACATTTCTGAAAAGGTCTTTTCTCACTCATTCCAGTACTAACTCAAGCTCAAAGTTCAGACAGTAGAACCACAGAACAGTGCAGTAAATCTCAGCCTTTTGGACTCAAAGCGGATCCACTTGGATTCAACAAACTTGGATAATCCTGTGGTTGTTTTTTGAAGAAGCTTGATGGTAATTTGATTTTTTGGAACCCTACACATTCAGATCTCAATCACTTAAATAGTTTACCAGAAGACTGAGCTTAAACTGTGGTATTTAAATTCTTGCTTGTGAGCTTCTTGGCTGTTCAAATCTACCACAGACATGGGTGGTGAGATAATCACTGACTTTCCTTTAAGGTGCCTTGCCCATGGACCCCTACCTGTCTGATGGTTCTTAAGGGAGAGTTGGATGTTTCCCACTCTGTTTACTTGCACATTTGAATTAAATATTTAAACCACTGACCTCTAAGTATCTAACCTTTAGGCCACCATCAAACCACTTATTATGGATGTCAGTTTTATCAGACAGGGACCTTCGTTTGACTCTTTGTTTTGGATTAAAAACACATTCCAGTGTGAGTGCGGATGCTTGTGGGCACCATGTGGATACAAGAGAAACACTTAATGGAGTCTGTTGTTAGTTATCATGGGTTTGGGAGAAGACCAACTGTCTGTGTGTGAGACTAAACAAGAATACCGTTGTGATGAATGTTTGGGGATCCAAAAGTTCAGGAGGTTTGCCGTGTCTTCATCCCCTGAAGGCCCCCAGTGAACATGGACACTCAGGTCAGCCATAACCATCAAAATAACGCTTCTACAGACTGATGCTGCTGAAACCAGGTTTGAAAATAAGCCTGCAGGTAAGAGTTTGCATAAGGTCTGTGTGTAAACATATTTAAACTTACAATACAACTTAAAATGTCAAAAAAAAAAGGTGAATATCTGTTCTTTGCTTGCTTTCCAGATGCTGTTTGTGGACTTTCTGTCTGCATGACTGGCCTGAAGGTTACTTGTGGGCAAGGTTAACCTCTTCCACTCCATCTGTCCTTTTTACTGTCTTTTTATTTGGCATCAGTACAACCAGAGCTCAGGCGCCTGAGGTACCTTTAAAAAACCTTCAAACTTAGTCCCTTTGGACTCCATTCACTATGTGTATCTTTTTTTTTTTGTTCTGCTCACCACACATTCCCCATACATAAACTCAACTACAGGACCGATTAATATCATCGAGCTGTGAAGTAAAAGCTAAATCAATCGTATAGAAACAATACAGGAAACACAGTTAGCAGGTGGTGCAATTCAGGGCTTGGATGGACCTAAAACTCTCCCTTTTATGAGTAGATGAGAGACTGCATTGAGAAATATCTGCTACTTTAATCAAAGTCAAAGGTATAAGCCTGTGTACATAGATATGACAGTAGAGAAGTTAACTATAACTCCTAAGGTGCATTTCAGTAACAGCTTAAATTAATATCTTGAAGGATTTTTGGGTCAAGTGTTTTTCATCAGCTTATGGTCTGGTGGTCTGGTTCATGCCCGGCTTCATGACTAGTTTATTCTGCGTGACATCGATGGCTGAGGCTCATGGGTATTGTAGTATTGACAGCCACCTGTCATACTTATTTGCCGAATAAAAAAAGTTAAATCCGTTTACAGAAACTTAACTATGCTATCGCTACATTATCATTAAGATTTTTACATTTCTGCTATTAGGAACAGAGAGAATATAATTAAAACAAAACTGTACATGAGTTCACAATTCAAACAAATACTTGCTGAACCAGCAACTCCACACCTCACAACTCTATTGCAGTTATTATATATATATATATATATATATATATATATATATACACACACAGCTGGTAGTGACAAATGTGGGCATTGTCTAGAAATTGAATCATCTCACACAGTTATTCTTTTCAAAATGAAAAATCACCCCGTTACTGAAACTGATGGATTTATTGTCATGCTTTGTTAGCAAATACACTTTGTCTAGTCTTTTATAAAATAATACAGTAAAATTCAGATGATTAAGAGTTTTTTGATTATACTTTAAAACCTGTAAATGTGACATTGCACCCTCTGATGACTGATTGTCTTGTTTACACATATATTCTATGTTTTTATAACACACACTACTCTGTATGTTCAGTTGGTATTTAAAACTGTATTTTAGGTTAAAATTAGTTTAAACACTAACCGTCTCCCAGAGAAAAACTGTATATGCGACTATAAACATTTTCATGGACAAATCTATATTGCACTCCATTAAAACCCAACTGAATATACATACATTGCGTAAATATACTTCAATGAAATACATTCCTGACAGCTTACAGTTCCCTCGCCAGTTTTCTTCACTCCGCACACTCAATGAAAGTCTCTTTAATGCAGCTAAGTGTTAGTTCATATCCTAAAGCACAGCTAAGTTTAACAATAAGCTGAATAGCTTTGATGTCTCTAAGAGCCTCAAAGATGAGAAGTTTTTCTATTTAATCATTAATCATGCCCTTGAAGCCTGAAAGTTTCTCAACTGAAATGCTAAAAATATTACTCATAATAAGGACAATCATGTAGATTCATCTAGGCCAAGCCCGCAGCGGGACTCCCAAAAAATAAAGAGTGAACAACTGGACACTGGTTGTAGTCCAGCATCAGCAGAGGGGTCGCTTTGTGAAAACTCAAACTCCAGTTTCCAGTCATAAACAAACCTTTGGGATATTAAAGATCACGTAAACACTGAAACATCATCATGCAATATCTGTTCACTCATGACATCTAGTCCCTCCTCTGCACAACAGCTTTTGTTTAGCCTTAAATCCCTGTTAACTAAATAGTTTGAATGGATGTCAGATGTCTGCCGTGGCTGATATTTAAAACTATGTAAACCAAGTAATAAAGTGGGAATTCAATAAGAGCAATGAGAGCGTCCCCTCTTTTGAGTTTCCTACATCTCGAGAACGAGAGTATTCCACTTTCCAAAAAGTTTGCTTACTTTTGAATGAATGTAAAACAAACGCAAAGACATGAAAGAGCATCTAACCAGAAACAGCATTTCTAAAAACCCTGAGGGCAGTGTATTATCTGTCGTTTTTTTATGGGCATTATTAGCATAAGGTCATTATATTCCCAGCATTGTTAAGAGGAGAATCCAAGCTCCTTCAGGAGTAAATTTAACATTTCTTAATTTGGCCGATAACTTTGGAATCATCCAGAACTGTAATCTGATTAAAACTCTTCTCGGCTGCTTTTGAAGTCTGTGAAAATGAGGAATCAATTACAGAGCACACACCCATTTATTTCTGTGTTGTTCCTGGGGAAGCGCAGTCATTTGCCTCATTTTAACTGTGTCAGTACTCTGTGATTAATTAGCCACAGTGCAGACACACACACACACACACACACACATCCCAGAAAGCTTGCAAACGCCCTCCAGCTTGTTAGCACAACCTGCCAACTGCAGTTAATGTTTCCACCTGTTCATTTTAGGACAAAAACAGCTCCCTCCCCTTTCATCTGTGTGATGTTCATCATGGTGCGTTGACTGCACCACAGACAGGTCGATCATTTCCCAGCCTCTTGGAATCACTGATTAAAAAGCTATTTTGGCTACTTGGCTCCCAAAACAATGACTGTTATTAAAGTATGAATACAAAGTCTGTGAAACAGAGGATTTGCTCTATTTCTCTACCCCTAATGTGTTCCAGAGACTTATCAAAATGAAATTAATAGGAGTTTTTATTCCACCTGCTTCAGCTCACTGCCTACAATGGCTGCTATTTTCCCTTTTTTGGCAAATCTTTGGTTGGTTTTTGTCATTATTAGGTCACAGGCGAAGCTGCTGATGTTTTGATATGACGGAAAAATTGTAGCAGAATCACTAAATGGAAATACTGACGTTTAACAATTTGGCTGACTTTCTTATTGTATCTTAGGTGAGCTACTATTGATGGATTAACTGGACAATTTAAGCTAGAAACCCTTTTAATGGCAAACCATTTTCCCCATTTAATAAGAAAGTGTTAATGCTTATTTACACTGTACAGCTGACCTGCATAACTCTACTTCTCATTAGTCTTTAGGTGTCTGTATTAAGCCCCATTTTAAGTGACGGAATTCAGATTAGATTCAAATGAACATCCATTACGTTCATGCTTTTAGCCACATTGGATATAATGAAGTCTTTACATTAGCATTAACCAGCCTTGCCTACCTACTTTCAGTTCCTCAGTGTAGCTGCTTATTTTGGCTCTATTTCTGGCTCTATATGATTGGTTACACAGTATACCAGTATATCTGTATTACACAGCTCCTTGACCTACAGGGAGGAAGAAGGGACTGAGCAGCATCTAGGAATATGGCAGATAGGAGAATGTAATTTGGAACAATGTAAAACTATGAAAAGATATAAAACAAAGTCATATCTATAAATACCCCCAATCAATTGGATTAAAACTGGTTTTCTTGCTTACTATTAGTGTAGAGAGTGGTGGAAATGCACTTGAGGCTGATTGGTAATCGCCAAAAAATGGCCAAAGAAGAAAAACTTCAGTTGAAATCCACGTTTGCAACAGTAACAACAAGCCAGCTGGCTGAATACTGTACTATCCATGAACTAAGACATGGAAGAATTGCATTTAGAAGTTGTATTGCCTTGTGACCCACACAGATCTCAGCTCAGAGCTGCTTTTTCCTGTCACTTAATGAGAGAGGGAGAACAACAGCTGATTCTGCTGGCACTCTTGAAAGGCTGCTTCCACAGAGCGGTCAGTGACATATTTACACTTCAGAGGAGCAATGGTGGAATATTTGTAGCCTATAGGAGAGACAGGCACATTTACACATTTTCATAACATCTTTTTTAACTCATCTAAAACCTCCCAAGATGGTTTAATCAGATTTCAATCCCTCTTGACATTTTGGAAGCCTTTTCAAATCACTTTTTTTTTAAAAAATTGGATAGCTTTCCAGTCCACCCAAGACTCTTAGCTACATTCAGGTTTAAATAATCTAGCTTGCTCATAAACTGTCCAAATTCTCATCTTTTTCCGCCTTGTTGGTCTTTGTTGTAGCAATGCTGCAGTGTCTCTAAGCCAGAATTATTCTTTTTTTCTTCTATTCATTCTTCTTTTAATTTGTCATTCTGAAGGGTTAGATTTGAAAGTCAGCTGTTCAGAATAACATTGTTTTAACTTGAGCTGATTTGAAATAATAACCCTTGACTGAATTTTAGTTCTTTAAGATTTCATCCTTTACAGTGGTTTTGCAGCATCTTTCTGATTGTGCAGGTTGGCTTCATTGCCAGCTTTCTAGGTCTCAGTGCGTGTTTCCTTTTCTAAGCCAGGACAGTTAAACAAAGCTGACATTCATGTTTGTTTATTAATCTAGCTCCAGTAGAACTCTGCATCCAAAGATTATTGTAATATAAGTAAAACTAAAGCTGAAATTCTTTTCTTCCTGGACCTCCACAGGAGGAAAATGAAGTATTTCCTGCAGGGTCATATCTGGTCCTTGCACACTATTTTTGGCCTCCCTTCTCCTTCCTGTTTTCGGTGTATTGTTGGTAAAACATTAAGAATTGTCCCACACAGCACCAGGCTTTGTCAAAGGTTCACAGAGACTGACCTGTAATTGACTGTGAGCCTCTTATTGTTTTGGTTCAGCCAATAACTGCAGACATGTCCCTCACCCTGTACACCTCCACACACACACACACACACACACACACACACACACACACACACACACACACACACACACACGCACACACACACACACACACACACACACACACACACACACACACACTCATACACATATAAACAACACTGACCGTGATGAAAGAACATTAATCCTTAAAATTGACAATAGGATTACAGTGTTAAAGAGCATCGCCATCACTATTCTACTTCCTGCCCCCTCCGTGTCATCTGAACTGTTTCAAATCCTTTCAAAGGCCAGACTCTGTTGTGGCGGGCCCTCACCCGCTGGGCTCGTCCTCTGAACTGTATGCTGACATCTAACTCGAGCAGACAGGTTAATTTGGGCAAAAATTAAAGTCTGCACTACTGGAACTTATAAACGAAGCATTTTAGGGCGCTTTCTTCTCCTAATTGGTGATTGTGAGACTAAAAGAAGAGGAGAGGATGACTCATATTTGAATTATTCACACGCACCGGCTGTGTTACTTTGCTGTGACATTACCAAGAGGAAGCTGTTTAGACCTGCGGGTTACCACAGCACCTGTCTATTACATCAGATTTTTAACAAAACTCAAAATAAATCTGGTGATAATATCCTTTTTTTCCCTTCATGCAAGGACCCAAACAAACAAAGCCTGATATAACTTGACATGTTCCCTCATTAAGATGAACACTCGCTGCAGTTTATTTTGATTCAGTACTACTACTGAAAATAGTCACTAGCACACTAAAATGTTCTATATACTCCGGTTTGAGTCACATTTAAAAGTATTACAGTTCCCAAGTGTCTAGATTGTTTATCCTTTTAAAAGAATGAAACTATAAACTTTGACCCATTTTTAAAGATTTATATGTGCATTATGAATCAATGGGCCTGAGGCCAAAGTGCCACAGGCAGGGCAGCAAAGTCAGACAGCATTAAGAGTCAGCCAGACCTTGTTACTTTGGTCTTTTTGTGGGATTTGTTGACAATAACAGATATGAAATATCACCAGCTTTATCCTTTTAACATCTCATTAGACAAAAACAGTTAGACCTATAGTAACCTGCATGGTTCTTGGCAACATTTCATTCAGTTGGAGTTGTGTTTGTGTCTACTTGATGAATGTGAGTCTAATATTCACTCTCTTTTAGCTCTGTTTTTGGTCTCTACCAGCTCCTGAGGCAGGCTGTATAGCTGCTAAATGCTCCACTATGTTCACCAGCTAGTTACCAGCTGTGACATCATGTGGCTGCTATTGTTTTCGTCTTGTGTGTGTGTCATCATGAGAAAATGTGCTCCTGGGACACCTACTGTAACAGAACTAGCACAGAAGCTTTTTTGATTAACTTGCCCTTGGTTATACAGTATGTCTGTCTGATGACAGACATACAACCAATATATAATTTTGTCATCATGCTGTTACAACTGTGCAAGATGCAGTAATGAAACTTTACAGGTGTGTAGGTGAGATCTAAATGAAAGCAGAGTTTGAAGATGGGTGTGGTGCTGGATGTAGGGTGGTAGGAAATAGGGAAGGGAATGTTGGCCAGCCCACTTTAAGCCCCTGGCTTTGCTGTGTCTGTCTGCTGTTTTGTGCCGAGGAGGTAGTGTACAGTGGGTTTTTACAGCTTCTTTACTGAAAACAGCTGCTTGCTGCAGCTGACACTATGAGAGCAGTGAGAGTGAAGCAAAATGTTAAAGTTGCAGCTGAACAATGAGCTGAAACTCTCTATAAAGCCCTGAAAAGCCGAAGGGAGCTGCAGGTTCATGTGGCAATTATCGGTAGTTTCGGCATGAGCGACCATTTTCACATTGTCATTTGATATGCTATTATAAAAATATTGATTACAGCAGCTTTAATGCTTTCATTGGAAAGCACTGCAAATGCATTCTGTTGCTGAAACCCAAGCTGCTGTGCTCGGAGCACAGATGACTACATCCTCTGAAATGTTGCTGTTTTGTAAGTTTTTGCCTCAAGATAACTTTAAATACAAGAGTTTTACTTTTAATTTCCTTCGAGTAGATGCCCCATTTTTTAAAACTTGGATTGCTTCCCAAACTTTCACTGATGTAAAGCGGACAATGCTGTGAGACAAATATAGTTTCAGCAGGACTGATATGTGAATTAACACCCCAGTGGATGTAACGTGATACACGGGGCTGCTTTCGCTCGTCATTTATTTTAGGATTAAAGACAACTGCAGTTTTATTTATGCCTATATCATAAACATTCTGCATACACAATAAACATGCTCTACTATAAATTTAATTTCTAATCATAACGAGCCATGATTTGCCACAGTCTTAGCTCTGCATCTAAACCAGATGTGCTCTAACTGGATCCTGGAACAGTAGATCCAGCAGGACCAAACCCTGGAGGACACTTCTCTGTGTCTTTTCACGTTGAAAACATGAAATTAAGACGTTACACGAGGAATATACTCTCAGGGCTGCTCTCATGCTGTGTAATTTTTCATTTATGCTTTCTGCTCTCTCAGGAATTTAATGACATCATCACAGATTCGATTTATGTTGCGAGTCGCTCGGTTGTGTTTGCTACCGCTGCAGACGCACACCGTCTCACATGTCTCCTTTTACAGCGCATCAGCCTTGAACTGGGAAAATTGTTCGCATAGCACACGTGTGTCATCCCAAACTATTCACTTAACTCCTTTCACTGTAATGCAGTTAGTCAGGGGACTTTAGAGCTCTTTCTTCCTTCTCATAGTTTTCTATAGTTTGTAGCTGACTGGATTGTGTTGCTGCGAGGATTCTTTAATGCCTGTGAGCACCTCAAAGAACTCTGTGCCTGCAGCTTTGACCTTACAGTCAAGGAAAATTGTTGTAAATGCATGTATGCAATGTGCAAAAAGAACAATGCAAAGAATAGGCTTTTTGTCTTCTTACAGAATGTGAAAGCAATGTGTCTTATAACCTGAGAGTTATACTGAGAATAATGCACACAAGTCACACGGTGTTTACTCAACTTTGGAGAAAGTTTAAACTCTAGTTGACTGGTTCTCAAACTATAATACCATTGATCGTAAACTCCCTCTCGTGGTATGTGGGGAAATCACAATATTAATTACTAAAAAAGATAAATATGTAGTACAGGCATCCATGATTTGTTGTGTGCTACATTGTGATGGCTAGCCAGCAAACAGAGGTAAAGTCAGTGGTTTGATGATGCTGCATGGCTTCGAACTGGAATTATAAGGAAGAGGAGTATAAGAGGAAAATATTTTGAGAAGAGTTTAAGTGCCGGTTCTAGTGCTACCCCTTTGTACAGTGTGGCTGACAAAAGTCAACATTAAGGGATCTCATGTTTAGGAATAAACCTCCTGCATGATCTGTGTGTAGCTCAATAGGGTCAGACTACGCTTCTGTATTTTAACAGACAGGTGAAGTGATGGATGGTGTAAACGTTTGAGAGCCACTTCCCTCTGTATAGTTTATATCTTTACAGATACATATAGAAACTAAAATAGGAATCTAATATTTATTACTGTCCTGGTACTGCTGCAACAGCCATATTTTTCCACTGGAAATCAATGAAGTATTTGGAGAGATGGAAGATATCTTAATCATGATTGTATTCCAGTCCTCTAAGAGTGTTAGCACTCCTTATATGCATATATATATATATATAAGCCATATGCTATTCTTAGGACTTGGTCACGCCATCATTTATGACAGCGATATTTTCTGACCAGCATCATCACAATGAGCATATTCACTAACAGAGAAAGGAAAGTAAATCTGCACAGTGCTTTCACATACTTAATGCTTTCATGAGTTCACTGGAGAGAACTGGGGGACGTTTTCAATGCCTGCTCCAGAACGACCCATTTTACAACAGGGCAGTTATAGCTTTGAATTATTTTTTATTTTTCTCTGAGATTCTCTGCTTTTGCAGATGTGTGTAACTTTTCTTTTAGGGATTAGGAAATCAATACAGGTGTGCTTGCCACAAAAGTGTTGAGAAGACATATTGATTTGGGTTAAATCATAATCCATCACTTTCTTGTGTTGTTTATTCAGCCATCAAATGACACGATGGTGGGATAAGTACCTCTTTTTATTTGCACACCAGGGCTGGTATTTCACACATTGTCTGCATTTAATGAAATTTTGGCATTCAAGGTTGTTTTACTTTATTTAAGTTTTCTTTACTGGAGTGACCAACCCTAACCCATATGTGTCAGTCCATCAGGCTCACGCAACAGACAAAGATTTATAGATCAGTCTGAGCAACATTGTGCCATTCTTTTTGAAGGGAATCTAAAAAATGAGGGTTGAATGCTCAGCCCAGTCCTGTTTCATTTCATAATATCTTCAGCTCTTCCTGTGTGGATTATGTGGAGATGCCACCCCCTTGGTTTATTATATATTACTGATGCCACAGCACAAAGTCATCAAAGAAAAACATTGTTTCGTTCCACCAAGAAAACCATCAAAAGCGGTGTCCCGGAGGCCCGGCGGTTTAAAACACATGCCATGCAACCATAACGATCTGGGTTCACGTCTGGTCAGGGGCTGTTGTTGCATGTCAACACGTTCTCTCTTTTCATATTTCCTGTTGCTCTTTATTGTTTTGTATTTAATTAAAGAGAAGGAGAAAGGAAAAAACAAGGTGAAATATGCTGAAATGCTTATTTACAGTAGGATGCATATGGCACTACTCCAGAAGCTTGATTTTTTTTTGGGGGGGGCAAACTTTTTATTTTATGTTTTTTCTTTTTACAAGATCAGATGATAATCCATCTTGTCAGGATTCTATGCATTTGTCCATAATCCTTCTGAGGAGCTATAGGCAGCAAAGGGGTGTGGTTTATATGTGTGTGATGACATGGAGAGGCAACTGTTAGTCTGTTACATACTGTAAAAAGATGGACAGTTGGTCCATCCAATCACCAGCCATGTATTTTTTGAAAGTGCCTGCCCTTGACCAATCAGTTTCCAATGACAGATTTTCAGACGCAAACCAGCATCAGGTTGAATGTTTATTGGGTCTACATAACAAATACAAGCCAAGTCAATTTTATTTATACAGTCCAAAACCAAATTTGCCTTAGACGATTGTAAAACCTTCAGAATATAACTTTAAAACATTGTTAATGAGGTCAAAGAAGCATCATTTACCTATTTGTGGAGTTCCAAGAACTTCAACAGAGTGATATTTAGATTTCTGGAGACTGATTAGTTCAGTTCAACTTTTTTTCTTTTTGTTTTTAAGTTTGACAAACACATACAGTCATGGAAAAATTATAAGACCACCCTTGTTTTCTTCAATTTCTTGTGCATTTTAATGCCTGTTACAACTAAGGTACATTTTGTTTGGACAAATACAATGACAGCAACAAAAATATCTCATCATTATCAAGAATTATCAGGAAAACCATGGAAAATGGCTAGATATCAACTCTTAAATTAAACTTTTATGAGCTATTTTTGTTGTTATCATTGCATTTTCCCAAACAAATGTACCTTTAGAGGCAATAAAATGAACAAAAAATTTAAGAAAAAGGGTGGTCTTATAATTTTTTTATAGTTTCTTAAGAATGTATTTCTTCAACATTTAGGTAAAAATAAGTATTTGATCCTACTCTGTATTTGAGATACCCATTAGAGCAAAAAAAAAAAAAACTTGATTGGGATATCCCGTGTTCAATCCGAAGGTATGTCATTTACAATGATATAAAGCAGAGAAAAGCTGACATATCTCACAATCCTGACAATCCTCACATCTGAGAATCTGAGTTAAGCTAATACAAAGGATTTTTGTATGACAAAGTTATAACTGACAGACAAAACTGAGTAAGAGCTTAATCAAGTACTTGTTTCGGCACCATTTTTATCTGAGATCCAACATACTCCATCTACTTTGTTCCACTTACTCTCGATAATATTTCTGTCATTCATGCAGTCACTTCAGTATGCACTCCCTGTAACAGTGTATAGCCTTTCAGTTGGATGGAAAATAGCCAAGACATTTGGTAATGACTGAGGCCTCCAGAGGTCCAATTTTAAAAAAGGCACGAGACTATAACAAATCCATATTTAACCACGATAGTCCCGGTTCCTAGATCGGCAACATGACCTAACCATTCTATTTTGAATCTAGGTCTATCCAGGCCACTTCCACTGTGAAATCAGAGCAGCATGTCTGTGAGATGTGTGTCAGTAAGCTATGTGTCCAGAGAGCCGAGAGTCATTTATCAGTCTAGGCTCGGGGGCCGCTGGGAGAATGAAACTCAACCTGACACCGGAGCTTAATCTGCACAGGTGTCTCTCTGTAAACCGCCAGCTGCTCCTGACATGCAACCCCTTCATTTAGGTTCTGTGGGTGTCATGTGGGGTAATACAAGTCCATTCATTGATTCAGGGCCTTATTATAGTGATGTAGTGTTGTTTGGAGTTTGGGAAAGTCTTTGGATTAGACTTGGGGAAACTCATTTGGGTGAGCTGAAAACATTTTTGTTTTTGAAAGATTTGAATGCGTACATTTTTTAAAAATGTATTTATTATTTAAGGAGGAAAAGTCTCCTTTTGGGGATGCGGAGTGGACAATGAATGCATAAAATAAATGCATTAAATAAAACATGCAATGGTAAAATCTATCTACTATTAAAAAATACATAAAAGGTGACATCCTAGTAAGAACGTGACAGCCTAAAGACTAAAGTCTAGTGTTGCTTTCAGACAGAAGGTGAAGGGGATTTCCATCTTGCTTCATTCGTGAGAATTTAACCGTGAGACCATTTGTTTTTTTCATTGGCACCAAACACCAACTGTACCAACTGTATGAGAGCGGTAAGCTAGCTTGCAGCAGCTGCCTACCTGCAAGAGCGTTGCAAAACTAAGAGTTGATAAAAGTGTTTCTGGGTGCAAAGCAGTTATCACCACAAGTTCAGTGTGGTTAACTGTATTCGGCAGAGCAAAATCAGTCATCGTTCATCCCTGCGGTGGTGTGAGTTCATAAAGCCCTCTTTAAATTCACCTTAATAGTGCCTTTTCATCTACTTTGTTTGTTTTTTATCCTATCACTTCTAAAAATTCACAGCAAGTCAACCATTAAATAACATAATTATATACGGCACACCCCAAAAACACTGATAGAAAAGGTATTGGGTATACAATCTAAATCCATATTAATCTAATCTACACTAACTACACTACACTCTACTCTGGGTAGAAAATTTTGAAAAATCATTTTGAAAAAACAAAATGTCAAATTGTTAACAATATTCTAAAGTGTATAAACTTGCATTTTTTACTTCTCTGCAAACAATTTTATCACTGTTGAAATGACAAAAATAAGGTTCATACTGCAGGTTTGTTGCATCTTTTCCTTATAAGAGTGAATTCTTTGATTTATAAAATAAATTAACCTTTTTTTTCATATGATGTCCCAAACAACCTTTTATAGCCAGCAGCGCTGCAGCCTCAACTCCACCAGCTCTTCAGTAACCGTAAAACGCCTGATGTACAGTACGTGTTGAAACATCTGACATGTGGCATACAAAAGCAAACATGTGCCTTTCAGCCTCGACATCATTTTTCAGTTCAAAGCAAAGATTAATAACAGCAGGAATAACAAAGCCCTCCACTAAACTCCATCAGCTCACGCTCAACTGACCCAGCACAGAGGAAATGTAGTTCGGATGGTCTGAAAAACTCCCAGAAGTGCAGTGGTCCTACCAGGTCCCGCCGCTGAGCAGCACAGTAGCCCACTGTGGATTCTCAACCAAGTCTGTGTACAGAACGTCATGTGCCGTTAACATTTCAACAGGTTTGTTTTATATCGCTTTGGGGACGGAGTTCGGGGGGGAAGAAAAATCACATATGCATGCAGTATGTCGTCTGACCTCTTCTTTCACATTAAATCACATGTTGTGTTTGCTTGTGGTTCCATTGGATATTTGTCAGAGACAGTAGCCACATCCGAAGACGGTGTTATGGTTAAGTTGATGGAGTCTGTGGTGTGAGATATCCTGGACCACAATGTGCTGCTCACATGCCTGTGCTGTATGGTCTTTGTCCAGTCAAAGCAGTTCACCTATATGTAATTCCATTTACTGTATATTATGGTCTGTGCTAGCTTCAACTGTCCAGAGAAACCTGTGGAATATTTAATGGTAAAGCCAAAGGGAAAGAGCCACTGATTGTTCCTTTTTTCATCACCTCTTTAACATTTTATTCACATGCTCATTTATTTAATAGTGCTGGAAAATCCCTCACTTTTTTCTGTCATTTTTCTTATTAGACGTTTTGCTTAAACTTGCCAGTAATCGAATAAGTCTGGGGGATAACTTGAAAGTTTTTGACTATTATAGAAACAAAATAATCGTGATAAAAATGTTTGTGCCCACATTTTGTCTTGCAATGATGCTCTTGTTTTGTGTTCTGTTATAAATCCAGCGCACCTCTTTAATTTACTGCAGTGCATTTTTTGCACCTCACTAAAAGGCCAAACTTACCATAGAAATGCAGTCCATAATCCATTCATGAGTGGTTTTCAGGATCCATGCTTTTGTTCACCAGTTACCATACATTAGAAAAGCTTTAACCTAAATGTTAGCCCTCCTCTCTTCTCTTTATGTAAAGTCCTGATGCCACCGGAGCCAGGTTGGTGTACTCAAGATCTGAGGTCTCCAATTTTTGAAGATCTTGGTCTCCAATAAAGAGGACTTTGGATTTTATTTCAAAACCATAACTGCAGGGATATCAATAAATTGAGTATCATCTGATTTATTTGGATATTTATTTATCTAATGTCAGCTCCGACAATGATGTACGTCGTTGTACTGCTGGCCAGAAGCACACTGCATGTTACTTTAAGGGTGCTGATTTTGTGTTTGAATACAGTAACAGATCAAATGTATAACTTTTTAGTTGGTCAAACCCTAGCACTAGTGTGTTTTGTGTCTTCTGAACTCAGAAAAGTTTAAAAAACAAAAAGTTCAGTAAGTGCATGATTTTTCTAAAGTCAATGAGTAATCGCGTTAAATAGTCGTCATCTCAATATTGACCAAAGTCATCATAATTATAATGCTTTGCCATAATGGAGCTCCTATAAGCTGTGTGTTATTAGCTGATTTCAAAATGAATGGTCACGTCTTGAAAGGGTTAAGCCACATGTTTTCTTTTCCATATTCATGTGAACACAGACTAATTCCACCTCTTTGAAACCAAATAAGCAGTGATTTCACAAAGACAGCAGAAGGAGCCATTAACTAAATCTGTGTGAGGCCCTCCTCTGCAGAAGTCACGCGTGGAAGGGTTAACTACTCAGGTGGAATGAGAACCAGAAGTGACTGTTTCAAGATGAGAGTCACTCGGAGGAGAAAAAGCACTTGTCTCTCATTAACACTCAACCCTCGCTGGCCTTTTCTGGAGTGCATTTGCATCCACCTGTTGACCCTGGCTCTGCTCCTCGCCTTATCCTGTCTCGAGGGAGCGTGCACGCACCAGGTGTTTCCCGCTGCACGTGATGCATCTCTACTGTACGACTGCAGTAATGCTCTGTCTTTACTGCTGGAGCCAAACAATATGTTTTTGACACAGTTCTAAGAGACTGAGCTGGCGTGCAGAGGATTTCACATGTTCCATTGTAAGGGCCTCCTGATCAGGGTTTATCCCAGCCTGCAATATTGGGAGACTAGACCTCCAGGAAATCCCCAGTGAGCACGAGCACACAACTCCTATTCAGCAGAGCGACTGGAAGCTTTATTTTTCTACAAGGGGGTGCCACACACACACAGAGCAGAGTGCAGCGCGTGTGTCCCTGTGGCATCGCATGCAGGCAGGCATGCGTTTTGAGAATAATGAGTTCACGGGATCACGGCTGGTTTGGCTTCAGATAAAGCCATTTACTCTCTCAGAAAGTATATTTGCCTTTTAATTTAGCTAAGCCTACATAACTACCTGATCGAGCCCCCTGATTCACAGCAGGCTTTGGCGACCTACAGCACGGGGCTCACGCATGGCGGCAGATCTAACTCCCCCAGTGTTGTTCTAACATCCCTGAGAGTGTGAGGTGCAGCAGTGTGTGTTGAGCGGCTGGGAAAGCATTGAGGACTCAATTTCTGAGAGACAAAACAGTGTGAGAGATGGTTTTCTCGTCCAAAAACATAAAAAGAAAAAGTAAAAACAGAAGGCGACAAAGACAGTCTGAAACAATAGTTTGGCTCCAAGCCCTCTGCTGTTGCCTAAAACGCTGATTTAAAGTACAGACATATTTTTCCATTTGTTTCTTGAGACCCACATTTCCTCCTCCTCTCACTGACCTCCTCTCACCCTCACCCTCAGCAGTGGGACGGCTCACCCGGTGCTGGTAGCGGAAGCCCATTGAAACCAACAAGGGCAGGAAGCCAGCCTCCTCATCACAATGCCAGCTGCTTCCAACTTAATTTGTCAGACGGTTCCTTTCAGCAAATTTAATTTGAGAGAGATACAGATAATAATCCGCAGACTGCTGCAGCTATGTCGGGCTGCAGTCGAGGATTGAGCTTCTTAGAGCGACAGGAAGTGAAGAAAAACCAATGGCCTGCGAGAAAAGAGACGGTTTTGTGGGAAAATGGAAGGTCTCCACATAAGTTTGAATAAACAGGAAATGGAATACCTTAGTCTTTTTCCTTTTTTGCCTCTCGTTTACATAGAGCTGGTGCACATAGGATGAAATTGACCTGAACTTGACTGACCTGGTTTCTGGGGGAACAGAGCTGGAAATGACAATGTAAACAGGAATTATGTGGCCTGTATTGGTGCAACAGTGTCAGAAGAGGTTGAGCCCTTGTGCCTTGAGTCCAGTCATGAAACCTGAGGCATCTGGGAAAAGTCTGGGAGCACCTCTGCTCTGTGAGCGCGGTGGTTTCATTCAACACTTTTAAATGGAATTGTCATAGACTGCATATAGCGCTGCTGAGAACCTACTGATTTACAGACTATTTTGGTTTCACTGCAGGATTTGACCTTTCAGAAGCGTACAGTTTGGCCAAGTTTTTTTTCTTCTTCTTGTTACCATTACAGGTTCAAGGCAAAAGATGGAATCTTGTGAAGAAATGAGACCTGTTTTATTTTTCCAAAGCTGGAAGATTGACCGTATTGCTTTGTTTGGCAAAAAAGGCAGAGGTTAAGATTTCTTTCTAGTGTCTCTGCTGTAGATTAGATGTTAGAATATTATATCTTATATATTATATCTGTGATCGCTGCCTTATGTTAAAAAAAAATCACCATATATGGTATTCAATGTATTTTATGTATGTATTTCTTTATGGAGAACAAAGTAAAAACAAATATTGTTCGATGTTTGTTTTTTTGTTTCGTAAAAAAGCATTCATTGGATACAGATGTGATGTTTTAATCAAATTGAACAGCAATTTACTTCCATTCTGATATAGATTATTCTTATATGAATATGTGTTTGAACAAAAGGCATGTTACTTATTGTACATGCAGCTTGTTATTAAACAGCCAAATTAGAATTTGTGATATCCGGTGTGACGTCAAGAATCTGAAAACTACAATAATGTGCACCATGACTGAGTCACTAAAATATCATAGCATCAACACTACTGAAAAGAAATAGACCCCTAAATTCAGGTCTGAAAATGAAACTCTGAACCCTTTGAACACAGCGTTACCTCTGAGCTCTGCAGTGGTGCCCTGATTATTAAATACTGTGGGAATAAATTAAGTAATTAAAAGTAATTATGTGTCACTCTGCACTTTAATTGGCGTAGACACATGGGGTGAAAAAGTAATTATTGTAAAATTTGACATGGAGGATTTTAACATTTAAATAATGTGGAAGTGCAATTATGACAAATCACTTTAAGTCCCAGTTCCATGCAAATATGACTTTGGTTATTGTATATATGCATATGTCCATTAGTATTCACTGGTAAATATCATTCAGGATATGAAGTTTTTATGGAACATGAACATGGTTATCAAGTCGGTAAGTTAACCCAGAGTTTCCGTATCTGGTTATAACTGCGTTCACATAAAAGAGATGGCGTTTGCAGCATATGTCCAGTTACAAACATGGAGAATTCACATCATTCAAAAATTAAGATTAAATTATGATTTAAGGCAATGACAAATAAGTTAAACACATGAGGCTCAAAGCAAAACAGTTACAGCTGCTAAATGCAGCTGTGACTGCATAAATTACCATGCTTATTATATCACTGTAAAAAGTTAACAAAGCATTTTGTTGGACAGAAGAACATGTAAAACATGGGGAAATACAAGTGTTGCAGATGGATGTAAGATAATTTAAACCTTATTAATTCAGCTGCAGCAAACAAAAATACATACAAGATATGAAAGTAAGCCTTATTACTTGAATCTTTTTAGTACAAATACAAGACTTTAGTTCTCAGTGTCTGTTGTAGGATGATATTGGTATAGAAACACCATAACTAAAATAAAAGCTGCTTAATAGTATATGCATCAAAAATGGGAGGAGACAAATAAGTAACGCAATAAAAACCCTCATATAGACACCTTTTCCTACCTTGTCTATATAGTTGTGATTTATAGTATTAATGTCTTAGCTTGGTTTGTGCAGAACATCCCTCTAACATAATCTCTCTGTAAAATGTCTGTAAAGAGTGTCTACGTTCCTCCAGTCATTTACAGTTGCTCACATCCTTCAGGCGAATGGATCTGATTCTTGTAAACCACTTCAACTGTCCGAGTTTCTGGCCTCCCTCTGCACAGCTCCTCAGTAAGCCATGTGTTTTGAATCTTTTGTATGATTTCTCCGGCTCTTTCCTTCCTCTGGAAAATGTCTAATTTCAACCCGAGTAAATAAATGCGCCATAGTTACTTTGGTGCCGCTTTCATTACACCAAGCGCAGTCGTGTGCTCCGACTCCCTGACAAAGACTAAAACAGACAGTGTGTATGAGCCTCTTAGATCGCTGTTGTCTCAAGTAACCGTACCTCATTCCAATTATGCAAAAGCTGTAAACACAACCAGTAGGATAATGATAATAGGAAAAATATGCCCCAGCTATCTTTGGAATAACAAACTCAGCCCAAGAATAAGAAGCCTCAAAGCCTCAACCTGTGTGAATATTAAACAGTACAAGCTATAAATATTCTACAAGTCATACCTGTTGTCATGTAATATTTAAAGATGTCGAAATGATCCAATTAGACAAAAACGTCAAGTCGAGCACGTCTCAGGAGCCTTGTAAGCAGTGACATCAAGGCCTGCTCACATCCTATCATTTGTCTGTGTAATTAATTGTTCTTGCAAAAGTTGAAAGCGACCATTTGTAACATGGGCATTAGTCATCATCGAGAGGCGTAGCTTTCACACAAGGACAATATTATACCCTCTATTCGTGTGAGCTTCATTTAAACAAGGCCCTAAATCATTTAACACTTTCTCAGATGTTCCTCCAAGAAGCAAAGGAAACGTATAAGTGATAAAAAAAAAATGGTAGTTCAAGAGCTATTAGGATACGGGATGAAAAAAGAGATGACAAACATATGCTATTAATGACCAACATCTGTAATGTCAAGAAGATGTTGCTATTCAAGCCTTGCATAGGAATCAAAGACACGTGCGTGGCAGAGGGTTAGCGGCACTATGAGTTCAGCCAAACGCTGCCTGGCACTTTGTACCGGGCATGCAAAACAACCACGGTCTGCTGAAGAGTAGTCACTCAACACGGGAACAGCTGCTCGCTGATTCAATTCTAAACAGACAAGAAGGGTTTGGTAAACTACTGTTATGCCAGAATCAGGTTTCTCGTCCTGACCCTCTTCCAGCCGTCACTGTTAGTAATGAACCACATTAAGTGTGTCCCCAATCACTGCATGAAGTCACTGAGTGGATATGAAAACCACATTGGGCTCCTCTTCTTGAAGATGGCAGCTTGTTTTATCCTCCTTCTTTAAAATTGGAAAGTAGGAGAGTGGCATTCAATACCTAAATGTGCAGATTAAGACCACCTCAATTGAGTTGAAGTCATCTCCAAAGCCAACTTGAAAGGGGATTAAAGAGAAAACTGTTCATTGTTCTGTTTTTTTACCTTACAGAGAGGACTGAGTGATGGTGGTTTTAACCTTATGGCCAGCAGAAACAACAAACAGCTGTAGTATCACTTAAAGCATCTGAACTTATTCTTCCTGACTCTGTACACAAGAGTCTGCTGTGTGATGCAAATGTCATCATCAGAGGTTGCATCTTAAACTTTGTGGAGACATTCACAAATCCCCAATTTATTGTGCATGCATGTGCATTTATTATGGTAACGCTGTTCGTTTTATTTGCTATAACCACTGCAACATAAAAGTATGGTGAAATTATGAAGCTAGCTATTTGGCCAGATGCTATATGAATAAAATATGAATAACAGTAATATGTAATAACTTAATGCTTCAACCACATACACTCTTGTTACAGTATAGGAACACATTGCTATTGACAAATAAGTAACAACTTTGTGAGGCTCATTTTAGTCTTAACACTACCATGAAAAAGTGGTAAAGTAGTGATCTACTGCAGGTATGGAACGCCAGACTCCAGACAGAAGTATAAACACAAATACTGTGTGTCTGTGGTGTCTGCAGCTGTCCGTGTAGATGTCCACTTGTAAGAACAACCATACTACCAAGGCTTAAGACTGTTTTCAAACGGCATTAGCATTGCATGAAAAAAATCAGATTAATTTCAATGAGCCCTCTGCAGTGAGGGAGTGCAATAAGTGCAGAGTCGTCAGGAAACAAAAGTTGAGCCAACCTCTTGCAAGCAAGACTTCACATTTCCAGTCGATTGTCTTGTCATTTTGCAAGTTACCTGATGGTTGAGGAGGACAATATAGTTGCCACTTTAGTTGTAAAATATATCCTCAAAAGTCATAGATCTATTACTCAATTTGATCTTTATACCTGTAATTCTGGCCACACACCCAAAGCAATACATTTTTTAGTTTGAATAATCCTACAATGAGGTGAAAGTTAATAATTTCCTGCATATATTTGTGTACCAGCTATGAGTAATTTTCAAGACAGACAACTTTTAAGTTGCGATCTGAAAAAAACAAAACCCAAAGCTTTATTTTACTGTTGACATCTATAATTCCATTTTGTCCTGAGCACATAGCTCTTGGACAGCAGTCCAGGAAACATCAGGTTTAGTTGAAAATATCTTCAAATTGTCTGGTTGCAGCATTTTGGTTTTTAATTTGGCTTTTTTTTGGCATATGTTCTATGATATAAAAATACAACTACTGCAGTACTGTAACACACTGCTATTGCAACGTGTGCACTCTGAATGTCACGTTGGGCAGGCACTGGCACAGAATGGTTGCTCACAATGAAAAACATGTTTTCGAGTTGTATTAACATTACCATGTATATTAATGTTTTTTGCACATGTGCCTGGTCCCTGTGGGTGCCTCCTGAGAATACTACAAAATCAGTCTTATGAAATTCCCCTGCTGAAACCCAGTTGACGTTATCTAGATTTATTATTAACATCTGGTACTTTTATCCCTATCATAATACCTTCATGTCAGAGATATGAGCATTTTGTCTCTTTGTGATGGTTTGCCATGAATTCTTTTAACAGCGGACACAAGAGGCACTTACGATCCTCTTCCGAACGTATATATACAAAGAAGGCCTGTAAAACTGTGGCCGCACCTGTTTCTCAGAAAGATGGACCGGCTATCACATGCTTATCTTGCCAGTTTTATCTGACATGTTTCAATTTTCATCCACTGCAGGAGATGGCACATGGCTAAACACAGGATGGAGTCTGTTCCAGACAGATGGGAAAGAGCAAAGTCTGGAAAAAGGGATGCCAGCTGCGTTAATCTGATGCTGGATCGCGATCTGCGCTCCAAAGCAAAAACGGGCAAATTTCTCAAAGCAGCCCTGCGGCATCTTTAGCACAAAAAAATGCCACAGGATCTCGATGTGATCTGTTTTCTATCAGTGTTTGATTGAACTTGATGGCTTTTCTTGGCATGACAGAAAAAGCAGGATCCTCGAGTGACATTTAAGCTCAATGTCAGCAGGCTTTTGCTGGAACAGTGGCAGATCAGAGTTCTTTTGAGGCATCTGTGTGATGGAAACATGCACAACTGTTCCCGCTGCACTGGATAAGGTTAATGTCCTTGAAAAAATGGGTGCAAGTTTGTAGCTCCCTTTGCAGAGGGCATTCATGCATATAGGGACAGTTAGCATGACAGTTAGCTGTGGCACTGTGTGTGTTTCCTATTTCTTTTTTCTTTTTTTGCAGTTAAAACCACAATAACTACCCAAAATAGGATAATAGTGCATATTTCACTTGTAAGATTAAGTGCTGTGGAATTTCCAAAATCATGTTCCATAATTAAACAAAAACACTTTACAGAACAATTAAAATGTTTTATGATGTTTCCACAAAAACAGACTGAAAAGAGCTGAGTTGGAGAGAAAATCAGATGATAAAACACTTCTATGCAACACCAAACAGTAGTATAGAAGTTTAACATGTACGCTGCCAACATATCCAGCTGCATTTTAAATTCAAATGAAGCCAGTTGTGAGGACTTGGGTTGAGGATTACTCCAATTGCTGGGGCGAAGGTTTTTAGTGGCCAGGAGCAGGAGAGTGTGGTTGTGCTGGCGGATTCCCAACTGTGAATGTCTTTTAGCGAAATGAAGTAGAATTAAAAAGTTCATGTATACTCAGCAAATCCATTTCTGGATGAATGAAAAGGAGGCCAGGAGGAAAGCTCAATAGCATGGCAAACTGTCATAAATCAAAACCTTCACACAAACTCAAGGTATGCACTTAATATGACATGGTAGAGAGTTTCTTAGCCTGTGGAGAGCTACCAAAGCGAATACACTAACATTTGAGTGCAGAGGGATATTCCAATCAAAACTAAGAGCGGGGTATGTAGTGCAAAGTATGCATGGCATACCCTATAATCCTCCCTGTACCTTATTAAACCCAAACACTACTCCTGTTTAACAAGGACGACTCCTTGTTAGAGAGTCAGATTTTAATCTCTTCAGTCATGCTGTTTTTCAATATGGTTTGAGTGTTGGATTAACTTTACATTGCAGCAGATAAAGCAATATATGGCAACAAGGGACCTATAAGTGCACAATCTTCCAAACGCCCCTGAGTGGCTTCCTCTGACATCCGATCTCCTGTTCTCATTCTGTGTTTAAAACTACAGTGCGGCAGCGAGCGCAGCACTGTCAGTTCTCCTGGTCTCTGTGAAGAAACAGAGCGCTGGCCGCTGAAGAAGTTCCCCTCCGACGTCCAAACATCCAAATCAACCTGTCCCAGGTGCTTCGTTTGCCTCCTTCCTCTGAGTGGCCCACATCCTCTCACCCCAGTGATCTCTCTTTCAGCCCTCAAACAAACAGCTCTACCAGACGCAGAGATATTTTTGTGCAGATCTCGTCCCAGACCAGGGCAGAGATGAGGGAAAGTTATCACATGTGCAGAAATGAGTCTGAATTCTTGCCCCTCGTATTCGGCAGCCACTTTTATTAAATGCGCCCTCAAAAAAGTGTGATCCAGCGCGAAAAAAATCTCAGCTACCACATGCGGTGGCTGATGTCCAAGGCAAACACTCCCACCGGTGTGTACACCAAGACAGATGACTATAGGACTCAAGGCCTGGCTAGCACAACGTAGCCCTATTCAGTATTTATTTTCACAGTTCAAAGCACTGGCAGCAGCCCACTTAGTGTCTGCAGTCCAGTCCAATGCACCCCTGATTGCCACAGTGAGGCTTCGCAGCCCACAAAGTCATATACTGTAGCTTGTGCCAGCTACTAACTCCACATCTGCAGTACCCCCAGAAATGGCGAGGCAGCATCCAGGAGGGAAGGAGGGGGTTTGAGGGTAGGCTTATGGGTAGGGGGTAAAGGGATTCCTCTGAAACCACACTTTGCTCTGGGTTGAACGGCTGCTTTGTGCAGCTCGGCGTGATCACACAACCCACATTAAAGGACAAGGTCTGTTATTCACCCGAGCAATGATAAGTAATGTCTTGCAGGCCGACGATCGGAGCGGCGAACTTTCTGCCCTTGGCTGTGAAGTTTATCACTGCATTAACTGGATACCGTCCTACCCGCCCCCACAGGGCTCCGCTCTATAAAAACCTGTGTGATATACAAGCTACCGTATGGAATCAAGGAGGATGCGGGGCTATATGTGGATGCAGATGTGAGAGCGAGAGATGTCTCGTGTTTCTCAAGATACTTTTTTACTGTCTGGGAATTCCTCGTCTCCTATGAGTGATTTCCTCAAAGAGGGATAAAGGTGGAAAATCTGTTAAATGTTCAGGAAAATGTTATGGAAAATCATTTAAAAAGTGATCACTGGAGAGGTTGCGGAACAAGCTGTACTCACAGTGGTGTGATCAGAAATCTAGGTCACTTAATTTCATTGTGATAAAGTTTTATATTCCTTTGTCTGCACTGAAAACATGCATACACTCGGGCTTCATTCTGTTTGCATTCACAGCTCAACATTGCCATACTGCAAATATCTAGCCAATAATCACTATCGGCTTCAATAATGCTCAAATACTAGTTTGACTTTCAATCCAGATCTCACTTTATGTGAATGTCACACACTGTAAATGACGTGTATTTTATTTTGGAACAGTGCTGTTCATCACTCAGTCCAGCCTGAGAAAGGAGGAGTAAAATGGAAATATGGATCCTTAGTTTACAGTTATTGGCTTCAATTTTTATTACCACGTTAATGAGTAAATTGAGAAAAGTCAACTTCGAGTTCCACTTAAAAGTTCAAGTCCAATACGGTCTCTAATGGGAGATTTTCATGAACACGATAAACAAAATACAAAAACACACTTTAAACACTCCTACAAACGCCAAAAATATCTTATGCTTGGATGGCAGTGACTTGAGTTGCATCCAACATATTAATTTAGAGCGGCTTTTCAGCCAAATTAACCAAAATTGTTGTTTCAGCTTCCAACTGATTTTATGCATTCTGTATTTTTTGACCAAACCCTCTGTCCTGTGCTTGCTGACTTGACCCTAGAGAGCCCTTCAGCTGTATGTAATGGCTGTGAGACTAAATCAAGGTTGGCCAATACATACATGCGCTCCGCTTTTACTGCCTGGCTCCTCCTCATGAAGTCCCTCTACTCCAAGTTTCCCTCCCAGTCTGGACTCTGTCAGATACAGTTGTTAGCGCTCATGCTACACGTAAACTGAGAGTTTTTCTTCACAACAAGCTCATCAGCCTGACTGTGTTGGATTAGCCCCTCTGTGCTTATTAGTCCAGGCAGTAAGTACCACAGGACAGCAGGGACGAGTGAAGTTTTCTCACTCCTTAACAGTTCTGGTTTTAGGACTCATTCAGATGAAGTTCAACATAGAGTTTGTTATTTCTGTCTGTCATGATACAATATTTAGGTGATGTGTAGTTAGATTAGATTAGATTAGATTAGATTAAACTTTATTGTCATTGCACATGTCACAAGTACAAAGCAACGAAATGCAGATAGCATCTAACCAGAAGTGCAGTAAGCAGTAATTGTGAATCATATTGCAATATATACAGGAATGAATTGTATAAAAATGCACTATATATAGGTATAGATTATATAATAAATAAGATAAATAATAAATGCAGATTTAACTGTACATTAGTGCAGGTATATATATACATATACATACATACATATACACACATATATACATACATACACACATATATACACAGATATATATATAAATGTTACCTTTCTTCATTCCTCCTTTTCACACTGGCCTGGAAGCGAAACCTTTGAAACACTGAAAAAGATGTGGGACAAAATTTACACTAAAGTTTAGCTGAAGCTAATGTCTTATTTAGCCAAATGGAGATTATCCTTATAATATCATATGTACATTACTGTCTGCTCAAATAAAAATGTTTATTTGTAAGTTATTAATGCTTAGTCACACAATTGAAACTACAGTTCTAGAGTCAAAGCCTGAGTCTCAGCACAGAGCTGGGACCTTCTGCGTAGGACAACATTCATGGACCCACGCTACCTGAGCCCCGATTATTGGGCTTTATTGACAGATTCCTTTTCTTGGAAAAAGGCAGGTGTACTTAAGAGTGAACTGTATTGAGATTTCTCTTCTTCAGTACATGTGGGGACTATTGTTGAACACCATTCCCTCTGTCTTTCCCCTTGTTTCCTGAAATCTGTCTTCTGTCAAATATCAAGTCATGGCATAATACAACAAGATCTCCAACCCAAACGACAGAAAAGATCGTTTGTCAACACCACCCATAATGTCACATATGAGCGTTTGTCGTATTGTTCTAAAAATAGCACACCGTCATTATACATACACGTACGGTTGTGGTTGTAAAGTCAGGTTTTGGTGAATTTAGGCTAGGTTTAGGGCAAAAACTCCCTGGTTAGGCGTTATAAAAGACAGTTTAAACAGTAAATAAATGTGCGTAAATGCCGGAAGTAAAGTAGCTACGAGAGTCGTGACTGTCGTAAGTTACTTCAAACGTCTCATGTGACAGAGACCAGTCTCTGTAATATGGCCAAAAATGGAAGAGCATGACATTTTATGCTTTTAAGCCAGCACAGACTAGAAGTCCTGAAGTTCAATGGATTGAACCTTTTTACAGCTTCGTATGTGTTTTCTCTCTTTCATGGGATTCTTTGCAATCCAAAAAACTAAAGATTACAATATGTGGCCGTTTTTACCACATGCAGTCTTTCTTACTGTCTGTAATCATCTGGAACATGAGAAACTTCTTGACTATGCTGTGACTGCATCCTTTCGCTATTCTATTCCAAACCTCAAAGACAATTCTCTAATTACAGACTCGTTACAAGGGAATTGTCCTTCGTAGGAATCAAAAGAAACTAAACAGTGATGAGAAAATGGAGGAAGAGCCCCATTTTCACAAGATGAATCAGCAGGACAGCAGATGATTAAGGGCCAGCACCCCGTGTCCGCCCTCTTCTGTCTGTTTGTTTGAGACAAGAGCGATGCCAAGACAGAAATCTCCAGGATTAGATGGTAATAAATTGGTGATGAAATAATCCGGTTGGACAATCCCATTTCAAGGGACGGGAAGTCGAGTTTCCCAGCACTGTGTCAAACAAAAACACAATGGTTTATAGACATGATGAGTGAGCATCACTGAAGCCGCTCCTTAACAAAATGCAGGCGTACTGTATTGGTTCTGTCGGGGTAGTCATCGCTTTGTTTGGTACACAGCCTCAAACATGGTGTGCTGCAGAGAGTGACTCATTATGGTCGGGGTACTTATCATGAGAACAACAGAAACCAGATCAAGACAGAACAGTTACAACACTTGGACATGGATTTTATTATTCAACTACAGTAAAGTATTTTATTGATCATTAATTTTCATACAGTCACGTGCATTATGTCATGAACATTGAAAAACAAGACCAGCGTATCAAATCTGTGAGGCTGCACTTATTACTGTGCATCGAGCTAAATGCTAAAGGCAGCATGATGACAATTCTGATCAGAGAGATAGAGGAGGTCTTTTATATCAATTGCTATAAGGTTTTATAATGCACAAAAATAACTTTGCACTTATGTCTGTCTTGAAGCTGCTGTGATTTCCTATAAAGTTTCTGTGTCTGTAGGTAATGTTTGCCATGTTAATCTCAGTTTAGCATGCAAGTATTTGATGATTAGCACTAAGCACAAAGCACAGTTGTGGCTGATAAGAATGTTATCAGTTTCATGGGTATTTGGTTATAAATTAAAGTAACTGAAAATCTGGAATTTGATCTGATGGTCAGGAGAGATTAAAAGTCAGAAGATCACCAAAGTAATTATGATTCATCCTCATGGAGACATGGACAGGTCTACCGAATTTCATGAGAATCCATCCAACGTTTTTTGAGACATTTCATCCAACCACATAACAAGCACCAGAGTAAACCAAAGTCATGAGGATACATCTTGTGGGAACCAGGCATATGTGTTCAAAACTTTGTGGTAATGTATTGAGTAAATGTTGTGATATTTCAAGGCAGGGGTGTCAAACTCATTTTATTTTCAGGGCCACATAGCGCCCAATTTGCTCTCAAATAAGCCAGACCAGTAAAACCACTGCATAATAACCTATAAAAAACACCTTCCAACAATGTTTCCTCTCTTTAAGTGTAAAAAAGTACAATTATATTCTGAAAGGATCACAGTATATCCACAAAAATGATTAATCACATGTAGTTTGTAACTAAATATGGTATGTTTTTGGCCATTGGGCCACATGTTTAACACTACTGTTTTAATGGATAATTGAAAACTTGGATATCTGTACCAAATATCTTAAATGGTTGTTAAAATGTTCCACTAAAAAGCAGAAATGTCATCTCATGGTGGCAAAAGAAGGAAGGAAGGTCAGGGAATCAAAAAACTGTCACAGGGATGTATCCTCTGTTGACCATGAATGTCTGTACAAACTTTTAAGGCAATCTTTCCAGTAGTTGTGGAGATATTTCAGTCTGAACCAAAGTGTAGGAGCAACAGGCCGTGCCATTCGTAGAGATACACGATCAGCATGGCTAAAAACATGCATATACAGAAAACGCACAGCTGTTGAATACCTCTATAATCATATTTAAAGACATATAAAGATAAACTTTTTTGGCTTTACAGGAATTCTACCTATATATTTAGTCTATTTTGATCCTTTGCCCTTTAAATGCCATGTTTAGTGTAAGCCCTATGTATCTCTGAAACACAGTTACCCTAAATAGCACTCTCCCTGTCTTGGATTTGTAAGCTGCAGTTCTCGATATTTTACACGCAAATGATGGTAAAAGCATGTAACCCAAGATCACAATCTGTCTGCCTGAGGCAAACAACAGCAAGTGGTGTGATCCAGACGGAAATGTAACTAACTGTGTCAGACGAACCTATAAAAGCATGTTTTAGGTCCGCAGTGATTGACGGCTGTGCAGAATGCATGTAATTTGCATGAAGCCACCACCGGCCCACCCACGAAAGAATATATGGCATCCAGATCGAGAGCTTGTCCCCGTTTTTCTCTTAACAAAGCAGATCTTTGTCAGGGTTTGTAAAGCTTTAGCTACAGGGATCAGATATCACGTGTTATCGTACACCATGTGGTTTGATTTGTTCATAAAATTCTTTTTTTTTTCACATCTTGCAGTAAATTTCAAATAGTCAAAAGGAGAATCATTTCTGTGGGGTTTTGTAATGTACACCAAGGAGCCATTCTGTTAACATGGCTTAACATGGCTTTGGGGTGCATTCATGCTCATTCAGATCAGTAAAAATGACTTATCCACAAAATAAAAAAACATTTTATTACAAGAAAAATATGCCAAAGTATTAAAAAGTAAACATACTCATGCAGAATGGTCCTTTTAAGGTCCCATCCAAAGGGTCACAGGATAGGTGCAGTACTTTGACAAGAAAGAAAAAGTAATTTTATGTTACATTTATTTGTTTTTCTTTGTCTTTCCTCCAATCTCTGCTTTTTTAGTCTTGTAAAATACTATGTAGTTCTAACTCTTCTGGCCCATAAGTTTTTTAGATGAAACAATCTGAGAGGTTTAGTGTTGAAAATAACTCTTTAGTTGGAATGTTTGCAACTCATGGACATATTGATTTGTGATATGTGTTCGAAAACAGATTTTATTTCATTTACGGGTCAAAAAGGTTTTGGAGTGTGTTTTGTTTGCAGGATTTTAATGTGAAAAGGTACTAGAAACTAAATATATCAAATACATATAATGGAGTAAGAATTACAATGTTTTCAATGTCTTGCAAAATGACTCTTTAATAGAAAGGTTGTGGTTAGGGCTCAGTACAGTATAACCACTAAAACCACTCATCATGTGCATTAGGTTGGCAATCCATTGAGTATACACTATTTTTAGCATATAGAGGGAACGTCTGTGAAAAGACTTCAGCATGGCACTAGCTTCCAAAGTCATAACACAAGAACATGACATCAGAAATCATAAAACCTGACTCATACTGTACTATGCTTACATTACTGTCATAAAGCAGACTTTCAAATGTGCCTTATCCCCCAAACTTTTTGCAGAGCTTCTTGAAATGTTGACCCCTTTTCAAAGAAATTTGGCAGCAGATGCACCGAACTCTGCTCGGGAATTGGAACTGCACAAACCTCAGCCTTCACCAGGGCTGTTATGATGTGCAAGTTGTTGAATTTATCTACATGTGTCCTCAATGTTTGCTGCCATAAATACTGCCGAGAAGCGGAGCTGCCCCTTGCACCGTAATTTATCATTCCCACAATCGGCTCTGTATTTATGACACCACGCTGGAAGGATGGCGCCCTATCCAAACGATGATCTCATCACGCTAAATCCACGGTGATTGGTTGGGTTAAGTGAGTGATGACAAAACTGGCTTTTCTCTATGCGATCATCTAATTATGGATACACATATCATTCAATAAGTCATGCAGCGGGAACAATGGGGACGTTTCAATCCAACATGAGACGTCCAAAAATGTTTAAAATGGATTAAACTAGGAAATTTATGTTTACAAGTCCTGATGCTTTGACAGACCGTCACATTTGTAAGACTTTTCCTAAATGTTTTATTTTTATTATGAGTGTATGTCAAGGATAGAGGACTACTTCAGAACCTTTATTTGAACCTGCAAAAATAAGCATGTTTGATAAGAATGTATCAGTATAAATACAAATGGAAGCATTTGTGGACTAAAAACTAAAAGTCAACATGTTTTTATGGGTAAACATGTAAATAAACTCATGTAAGTGGATACATCACAGTCAACACTTACTTGTAGTTATTTTAACCCAAATGCTGTTCATTTTTTAAAATCCTAACCACTTGGTTTTGTTGCCTAAACCTAACCAAGTACTTCTCTGTGACAACAATAACAGTCTTTAAAACAGCAACCATGTGATAATTTCCCAATGTTAAATAGAAAGGTCATACAAGAAATTGCACATACGTTTTTGTAAGACATAATCATTCATGAGATTACATTGGCGCAATTTAAATGGGCCCCTTGTGGTGACAAATATCAGTTATTATTATTATGCAGTTATCACCAACTGAAGTTCCCCTCAGCTTCATTTAGACTTTCAGCCTCTACAACCTACATGTTATTACAGTTGAACAATAGTGGCCTTCTACAACCAATTAGTGCAACGAAACATGCAAGTTGAGGCTTTCTTGGTAGGTTTTCAAGCAGAAAAAAAATATGAACTGGTCACAAACTTTCTTAACTTACAGTGTAGAACAGCACACGAAATGTGATTCTGAAAATATCTGAGGCAGGAAATGGGCAACACAGTAAGAGAATCTTGATTGAACAGCGTTGGATCCAGTCCTCCATTGGAACCTACCTCATTCAAAATAAATATTTGTGTTTGGCTCAGCTGGTGACACCACAGGTGGAAGTCTGTCTGACTGGGAGCGTGACCAGACACCTCTGCCAGAGCAAATAAAACATGAGCTCAGCAGATTTGACAGGGTTCACAAAGTTTTTATGCATGTTGTAATGACAATATGTATGCAAAAATGTTAAAATATGACTTGAATCAATTAAATATATTGCTCAACCCCTACTTTGGCAATCTATTGTATTTAATCTAGTCTTAAATTATAATCTGCACAGCACTATCTGTCAAATAAATGTAGGGGTATAAAGGAACAACTGCCTACAACTGAAGCATCATAATAACACATTAAGTAAGTAATATTACCTAAAAATGAAACTCTTTGGATTTTGTTTTTGTCTCTGAATTCATGTGCAGTCAACACCAGCAGTCAGTGTTTGAGCCGTGCTTTTATGTCCTGCCACATAAAAACCAAGAGAGTTTTTCACATGAGCTCCTTCCCCACATCTAATGAGTGTGATTTCAAGTGTGCGTGTGTGTGCTCACTGGTGAGGAAATGAAGCTGGTGAACAACGTTATAAAATGTTACACAGTACTATATGAGCTGCCACACCAGAGCGCCAAGGCACCCACGCACGCTCCCTCATCATCACCGCGTGGCTGTTACACTTCCTCTCCCAGTGCCTTGTGGGTACATCTGGATAACCGGTATAATACAAGCTTCACATGTAGAGAGAAGTGTGGAAACATGGAGCTTTCCAAAAGGACTGTGGAGGGGGAGACGTGCTGACAAGTTCAGTTCCAGGCAAATTCGGATGAATTATTATCAGGGCTGGTAATCTTTGGTCGCACTTTTCACAGTGGGATATAAAACCTTTCGGGTGTAAATGAAGACATTCAGACAGATAATTTCCACCATTCCTCTCTGCCACAGAAGAATGGACACTAAATGTTCTCCATTTGTTATTCAGGAGTTACAGAGCAGCATTCTTTTGACTTTTCTACTACATGGGCAGCATGAAATCCATCCATTCAGATATACAGTAAACTAAAATACTCATGTATTTCTATTTTTGTATCATTCTCAAGTTCAGCTCACTTTTACTTGTTTTCCTCTTGTTGTTCATGGCTTCTATTGGTTGAGTTTCAGGTTTGTTTTTGTATTGTCCTGTAAAATCATGTGGTCTACTCTGTGAATTTCAAAATGGACTAATCTAAAAAGGAGGATTTGCTAATTTTTAGCAAAATCCATTTGTCGTTTATGTGTAATTAGATGCTTTCAAACAAAGGAGCTACCCAGTAAATCCACTATTTTTGGCCAAAGTCGAGTGGTGAAATGTAAGGTGTGAATGCTTTGCTCAAGAACATTTAAGGGCTGTTGATTCATATTTTTTCCAGTATGACCAGTGTTTACATCACGGAAACTAAGGTTTTATAAGGTTTAATAATGACATTTTCATTTGCATTTACGTTTTTGGTCACTTGGACCCCATTTTTTTCCAGCTATTAACATGCAAACACTTATCTGGATACATTATCTTGATACTTACATCTAATTAAGGGTATTTGCACTTATGCGCGTTTTTTGTTTTTTCTTCGTTGTCAGCTATTTTGGTAGCTTCCTGCCCAAATTGTGAAGCCCAGAACTGCCCCAAACACAGAAAAATTTAGTGCAGCTCCAGGCTACCATTGGGCTAGGCTTTGTCATCTTTGATGGGTTGTTGTTTTCCTTTGACACAACTTGAGGCGAAAACCCGGACAATTTGCCAGTGAATGTTGAAAACCAGACATTTTATGTTTTATAGATATTTGTTGGCACTTGAGCCACCCCAGCTTGAAACCAGAAAGATCCTTTCCAGAGTTTCAGTTTGCCTAAACAAAACAAAATATATGGCTTTGGGCAACACTGTCCACTCTAAAAAGAGCGCTATTGTAGAGTTGTTTGAGAATAAATAAGCAAAATTTAAAATATTTTTTTTTTTTTTCCACCAATCAGAGGACGGCAGAAACTCCCCAAAACAACTGTACACATTAAGTCAATGAGCTTTTCCACTTGTGAACAAACAAATGCTAAAAGTTGGAGAATAGAGATTTCATGTTGGATTTCATTGTTATCAATAGTAATAAGTATGGACTGTGATAAAAAGTGATTGGTGGGGGAGATGATCTCTGCCATTGTAAAAGTTCTTCTTGATCTTTCTGACTGATTCCTGGTAATGACTTTGACCCCCTCCAGTACTCCAGTAGTAAAACAGCATAAAATGAAAACAGGAAAAATTTGCCCCAAAGAAAAATAAATACTGGCACAACGTGTAAACATTATGAGGTGCTTTTATTCACAGTTAATTGACCATAAATATGGGCCAATAAGTAAACTGTCTGGTATTTACTCATTCCTGGGTCAAAGGAGGTTAAAAAGACAACTGCAAGAGGTGTAAAAGCAAATTATAAATAGTTTGTAAGACTCTCAGGAGACTCTGTGCTCCACATCCTCAGGGTCCGATCACCTTCAGCCACGACATAATTACTGTGATGAAATGGTGATAATGAAGGAAAGCATTTGTCAAATCTTTATTGAGTCAGAGCACATCATAAAGAGGACAGAATCCAGCACAGTTCAGTCTCCAGGCAAGTTCATCCAATAATGAGCAGGGAGGGGGGGCTTCTCCTCTCTAATAAATAACATCTGAGGATATCTGAAGGTTGTCTCTTATTTTCTTGTTTCTTCTTTTTCTTCCTTGTCTATTTCTTTTCCAGCGAGGATGACTGGTACTCGTAATGTCTTCCAGCTGCAGACCGCCCTTCCCCCCCGAATCCTCCCTCCCTCCTCTTTCTTATCTTTGCATGAGGTGAAGTTTCCACTTGCAGGATAGACTCTACCCTACTGCTCCCGCTGTCAGAGGCAGACAGAGAGAAAGATGCAAATTCCTTCTTTTGGTTTTGGTCTGCAGGAGCTGTCTTAGCACATTAAAGGATCATTCATCAGGATTCTTGTATGAAACACTGACATAGATTCAGACATGCCCTCATATCTGCTCACCAGTCGGGCTATTTGAAAGATAAAGATGTGTCCAAGTTAATGTACAGTATGTCAGATTCCTCTTTTGAAAAGAACTGCTCTCGGTTTGAATAGATCCAACGCCTGACAGATGATTCTGAGTGCATTAAGACGTGTACCACCTGGTTTTGACATACTAGAGCCATCCAGAACCTTAACCACAATGCATTTCACAGGCCCACTGCACCAGAAATGGGGACGTGGAGGAGGTGTTGATTTAAATTTAAGAGAGCTAGAAACATTCTGAGAAGATATATCTGACTTTGGAGGTCTTTCCCATTTATTTCTTTTCAGCTCCAAGCATTGTCTGAATCTGATTGCGCAAGAAACACGTCAGGATCATCTTCAACTTTCAAACAAACTTCACCAATATTCATGTCATCTTTTTCGTCCAGACCCTGATTTGTATGTTTTAACATGTCAAAAGCATAATTCCTACCATTTTTATATTGTCATTGTTATGACAGTGTTCTTTGTGTAATTTCATCTCCCTGGAAGCTACCGAGCAGCCGACGCCTCTGTGGATGTTACACTGTGAAATCGTCATCAAAGCTTGGTTTCAGGCAGTGGACCGTATTTACATTCAAGTTCCATGATTTAAATGAGTTGAGGGAACAAATTGTGCTGAAATGAGGCTCTTCGGACCAGACTTCACCTCCTTTCTGCTCTCATGAGCACAGAGAAAGAGACGTGAAGCCAAGGAGAGAAAATGCAGCCTACCGCCGAGGTAGACTCTCCTCCTCCGCACGCAGATTTCCATCCAAACCGCAGCTTTATCAAATCTGGACATTTATTTTGTATTTTTCTTGCTTGTCATGATGATTGCCATCAAGTTTTCCATATCTGGTTCTCTGTGCTGTGAGCAGGCTGGCGAAAGTTAAGAATTCATTGACAAGGGTAATACAAGCCCCATTCCTGAAAAGTTGGGACGCTGTGTTAAACATAAATAAAAACAGAATGCATCAAATTAAATTTTCTGAGTGTATATTTACATCTGTCTGTTTGAACATAAAATACACTGTTTTGTACAGTTTTCAATCGAATATTCATCACAAAGGACCCTGTTGTAGGCAATGTGGGCACTTTTTTCATTGTTTTTTTAGGCACATATCTACTACTGCTATTAAAAATTATTTTATTTTTTGAGTATTTTTACTTGATTAGTATTTTTGTATCTAAAAGTCAATGAAACCCAAGCGGGACTCCTTCAAATGTCCTTTTTTTGTCACCAAATCAAAACTTGAATATTCCGTTTACTATCACATAGGACACAGAAAAGCAACAAAGAAGTTTAAACTAGGCCATGTGTTGCTTTCCTGCACAGATGGCTTGAACATCAAAATGATAACTGTTCTGTTAATCAACTATATGTTTAATAAAGTAATAATTTCAGGTTTCATAGAGAGATCAGTTGAATGCCAGTGAGTTAGCACAAGTCATTTAATGGCAAAAAAGGATATTTGTCATTGTGTGCCAAAATGGCTTGTTAATTTGTTGTCATAATGAATGTTTGTTTTTGATTTGGTGCCCCTACTAACTGCCTATCTTCTGGAAATATTTGGTTTGGTTGAGCTGTCTTAAACAATTTGGTAAGGTACTAAATTGCAAATACAGCGACATGTTTTCACTGTATGAAATTGATATGGCAGTTATTTATTTCAACATCTAGTAGCAGCAGACACTTAGAAAGGCCTATTTGACTCTTCAATTAGCTCTTTTCTACCATGAGACTTATCATAAGGTCAGTTGATTTTCTTGAACTGTGTTGGAGTTTCTGAAAAAAACCCACATTGCTGCTGAGTTTTTCAACTTTGAATACCAAGCCCAGTTCCATATAGTTACATTTCATTCTAGAGAAGGCAGACATCACTGCGGCCAACATCACCAACACTCAGCAAATAACACCAAAACAATGTGGGGTTTTAGACCTTTTTCTCTTTAAATAGCTGCTGAAAACAACAGTGATGGGAGTGGTGAACCAACAACAGTAATTGCAAGCCCAAAAACCAAAACAATGAGCTGAAAGATGCTGTAACTCTCTTGAGCTGAGAGGAGCTGCAGAGTTGGCTGGTAATTTGTTCTGTAGGGCCATCAGTATGAGTGAACCCTTTCACCTTACACATACTTCTTTGATCAACTGTTGATTATAAAAATATTGTTTCGTGCTGCTTTAACTGAACAAACCACCAATGACGCCATTTATCTGTCAAGTCACAGCTGCTGTTTGTAATTATTCTACAAAATACTTCTGGGAAGTCTAATTTCTTTAGAGAAATATTTGTGAGTATTCGGGAAGCTTAGGAAGATTTTATTTAGCAGTAGCCTTACCAATCAGCATAAATCTTATGTGGTTTATAAGCAATGACATTGTGCACATCCTCAGATTTGGTAAACTTGACGATACCACATCCAAAGTATGAAAACTCATGCACATAACTTACTGGCAGTCGGTTCACAAATAATTTTTTGGGCCTTATCTTTCCACTACTGAATGCTGCTCGCAGGAGGAAAGGAAAGGATATACAAGATTAAACCAATATGAATTCTCAGTGTTACAGTAGTCCGGCCAAAACGTGTGCAAAATAACCATGAATCACAAGTGTTCTCGTACCAAGATGTGACCGCAGGAGCAAACTCTTTCCATGCTGCAGTGCATCATCATCTTCAAGCACGAGTGCACCCATTGCTCACCATACACAGAAACACAAAGCAGAGCACAGGCCCTTCGCCCCGAGAAAATGAAAAGAAGCCCCTTTTTTGCATCCTGCCGAGTTGTAGACAGATGTTAATGCATGACGAACATCTCAGGCTGCTCAGATTCAGACCTGCCAGCGCAGTCTGTCTTCGTCTTGTGGAGGGTCCTCTCAGAGATGTGCTGCAGCGTGCAGGGACGCAGACCTCCACCGAAGCTTGGAGCCAGGCCCCACAGCGCCAGATGTGGGATGAAATGATGGGGAGAAGCCGCGGGGGGAGTCGTGCACCATTTCAGATACTGTGATGTGGGTTGACGTGAGGAACACAGCACATGAACGCAGCGAGTCCCGTGTCTGTTTTGGCAAGAGGCAACAGTAATGGCTTTAAGGCATGAATGCAGAAAATTAAAACCAAGAGAAAGAGATAACTGTCAAAGTTAGATTTTTGACCTTTTTGATTTTTATACTTTGAAATATGGTTCTTCTCTGTTTGCAATAAGATGAAGATAATGGATTGGTCCAAGCTGCCTGTATACTAGAAATCAATCACCTCACTACAATGATGGTGTGACACATTTCTACCAGATACAATCGTGCAGCTGCTCTTGTTGGCAGTTTCATTATTCCACCGTGTAAAGTACACAACATCAGTTCTGGGAAAATAACAATACACAAAGCACATCCAACCTTTTTCTTGTCCCTCTGCGATTTGTAGCAGCTTTGAGCCAACCCCGAAACAAATCTAAGTTGCCAGCTGAGAGGTTATTCAGGTTAATCCCATTTTCAAACGACTTGTCGTCGACCTCTGAAATGTTTGTACCTCGTGCTACCAAAGGGAGTTGTTGCAAAAACTGAGAAAGTTCTCATCCAAAGGATTTATGGCAGGCAAATCCGTAATAAATGAATGTTTTCCGGTGTTAACAAATCACTGTCTTTTGAGCTCACGTGCCTGCGAGGTGACCGAATGTTTCCAGTCATGGTTTGTTTATGTCTTAAATGTATCGGGCTCGCAGGAATATGTTGCAATTTTGCTGCACTTCCAGAGACACTTGATACAAGGCAGGTTTTGTGGAGGGCACTTTTTTGTCAGTGAACCAAAGAAGCTGATGCAATGATTGTTTCCATTAACAGGCCCAGAACCTATTTGCATTCCTTTAAAGTATAAAATTCTGCATTCGATGGCTGAAACAGTCGCCCCATATGACCCCAAGCACAAGTCTCAATGTAAAGCAAACTCCTTCTCCCTCCAGACTCACTATCTCCCAGACAAGAAGTATTTTCAATAAACAATTTAGAAAATGATTAGTGGATATGCGATACGTCTTAGTGGTTCCGAGCTGAGATCTGAGAGGATTACGTTCGAGGGAGACTTCAATGCAGCTGGCTTATCTCCTGTATCATCTCACGGGGTCATTCACATAACAGCAAGCATCTTGAATTGGCCACAGATGTGTCTCCCTAAATGATAATCCTGTCACTGATGACTGGGGAAGGGTAAAGACCAGTTGATTAAACAAGGATTGTGACGGGGGTTCGAGGGCCCTGATGGGATTAAATGACTGTCAAAACTAATGAGAAGCAATGAGTTGGTTTTGATGGGTGGCTGAAGAAAACCTTGGAATATTATTCAGATAATCATAGATGATTCATATTTTTGAGACAAGCGGACAACGGTATCGTCCTAGAATGCACTTGACCCTGTGTTATCACCTTCACACGGATGATATAATGAAAACATTTCGTGTTTCATTAGAAGGATTTTGAAAAGAATTTATGCTTATTCAGGTGAGACCTTTCCCAAATCTTGTCTTATTAAGTAGGGATGGAAAAAAATAGATTCACAGAGATGTTTTTAATGTCTATATTGATACAATTCAACTTCAATTGCTTCATTGTAGTCTATGTAATGGTTCAAGGAAGTTGTTGCCTATATTGTTTGAATCTAAGAGTAATAGATAGATAGTGTGTAATGTGGTATAATATCCATTTCAAGATATACAACTCATTACTATGTTCCTGTTTGGGAGTATTTGGGGTTAAAAACCTGATGATAAAAGTAACCCAGTGTTGTTTATATGTAAACACCTTCATATACCATATACCCACATAAAATGTCAGTAAAGTATGATGGTATGAAAAAAACACATACCCCCTGTTGTGAGGTGTCGTGTAGTTTGAACTCAAGTTACTAAAACATAAAAAATAAATACAAATCTAAAAACCTTTCAATTTCTGCATCAGATGCCTACTACAACAACATCTGGGTTGTTTCAAATTACACGTTGATTATGCATGCTATTAGCACTATTTACATGAAAAATGTGAGGAAATATTGCCTGCTGTTGATAATTTAGTATTAATATGAATTTGTGTTAACCAAGAATGAATGGATGGATGAATGGATGGATGGATGGATGGATGGATAAATGGATGGATGGATGGATGGATGGATGGATGGATGAATGGATGGATGGATGGATGGATGGATGGATGGATGGATGGAATACTTGTATTTTGAAAGCAGGAAGTAATCTGTTGAGTTTTTTTGTGTTTTTTTTAGAATTGTATTTTATTAATTTCTGTGGGTCATCATATTAGGTACCAGGAAGTACATCAAAACAACAAAAATTTAAAAAATAGCAATTTCAGAGTTTCATCAATATCAGAGTTTCATAGTATTTCATCAAAATCAAAGTTGCTTCACAATTTCATCTGTCTTACAACGTTCAATGCGTCCCTATACTAATAATTGGTTATACAGTCCCAACCAACCCAAGATCTGTGTTTGGTCCCTACCAACTCTGAGGGAGTTCTGTGGCTCTGTAGCTGCTAAATGCTGCACTGCATTCACCAGTTAGTCTCTCTAACTTTATCGCTCCGTGTTTTTTTAGCAGCTTTAATTCCCAGCTGCTCATGTGGAACAGCAGTGGACTGGATTGATGCCGAGCATATAAAAACTTAAAAATGTTTTATATTAAAAAATACTTATATTTTTGCTTTTTAAAGTCTTTTGTTTTGCCTCTAGGGTTAAATCTTTCAGCATAATGTCCTTACTGTTGATGTATGCATACGTCTGAGCCGTGACAAAGACGTTCCATTGATTGAAACTCGTCTTAACTGGAAAGAAAGATTTCAAAGTTCGGACTTGTTTCCAAATCAAATTTGATGAATGCCGCAGATACAAACTAAAAGTTTTAACATTTCAGAGTTGTGTTTCAAAGCAGAGGTCACAGAAGTGTTTTCTTTAGAATTTTTATGAAGCATATTGGTACTGGTTTGTGTATATCCATTTCAGTCTCATGCAAAGTGCTGTTCATTTTGGATTTGTTTCCTGGACTGTCACAGCAGTGTTCAGTGAGCTGGATTGACCCACATTTCCCCAAGTGTTTCTCCACACCATCAAAGCTGTTCCTGCTCAGTTCGGAGCTAACAAAGTACGATGAAAGGTTATTTCAATCGGACGGGGAAAGCTCCAATCACCAGACAAGGTTTGGAGCTGCTGCTCTATTGCTGGTCTGAATGGCACTGAGCTTGATTATCTTCCAAGTCTTTAAACGTCTCACACAGTGTCAGCCTCCTTCTGTTTAAATCCTTTTTTTGTGTGTTTACATCAGTGAACAAACTCTGCATATGAAATAATGTCTTGAATGTAAGTGTAGCCTAAAACTGCATTATTTAAGCATGTTAAGATTTGATATTTCTGTCAATTTATTTACAGGCCAGGCTGAATAATTATTCAAAAACTGAAAGAACAGTTTGGAACATTTCAGTACTTATGAAGCAGTTCTGCAACAGCTATTTATCAACACGTGGGGACGTTGAGGTTGTCATGAGTGCAATGTTTCACAGATGTTCTGCAATGAGTTCACATCTTTCAGCAAAAGCGGGTGTTTATTTTGTCCTTAGTGTATGCCTTATGACGAATGGCTGATCAATTGATCATGGAGACATGCTCAAGTGGAATCCTGTCAAAAAAAAGAAGTATCCCATAAACATTTGGTTCTTGTTATATAGCTGAGAACCCTACAGCGGCCTGAGTTGGCCACGTATTGTCTGGACTGTTTGCTTTGAGCATGCGGATACCATTGGCAGGCGATTCCCAAGAACCACCCATAACAAAACAACCAGGAGCTCCGCTGTTCGGCTGTGAAATAACGAGCCTGTGCGGTGAAATTTATTTTCAGAGAGGAACAAAAATGCACACATAGCTTTGATGATGTCACCCGTATGCCAGATCCCCTGCATGCGCCTCACAAGGCATTGGCTATCAATGAAAAGGTTCCATTCTGGTAGCGCGGTGATGGGAGAGCGAGCCAACACGGTCACACCCGAGCTGGGAACAAAAAGCTCCTTTGCAGCTCGACTGCTGTTTGATATTGTTACCAGACTCCTGCTCAGCTTTCAGGGCCCAGCCTCAAGTTCTCAGCTGAACTCTGGGAGGTCACGCAGAGAGGTGCAGCTATAAAATCCAAGGATAATGAAAAAGTTTACCAAAGAGAGGAACTCCTGTTATCTAATGACCCCAACTGGCTTTACAATCAGTGTTTGGTTTTCCCTCCTTGAGAGAGAAGAAAAAAGAAAAAAAGAAGTATGGAAAAGGGGGATAAGACCGGAAAACCCCACACCCATTTGGAAACAATTCCAGCAACCACCATCTGAAAGTGCTTGGTCGTGATACCATCACACATTCCCAAAAGCAATGAATCTTGGGAGATCTGCAAAGACAAGCGTGCCTCAGTTTGCAAAAAAAGAAAGAAAAAAAGAGCTAGTTAACAGTATCAAATCACTCCCATAGCAGGAGAGTAAATGTATTAGGTAGAACATTTAATGTTTTGGGAGATAGTTGTACTTTATTGGTGTTTTTACTGTAGAGTTGTTTTCATGGCGATCATATTATTAGTCCGTTACAGAGGTAATAATATGATCATATCAGGAAAAGTAAACTGGCTTTACCTTAAATATTGATCCCACTTTTTTCACAGGGTTGCATTATGTTTCTATCTGTGCTGATCATTTTCTTTATGATATCTTACTTAAAAGTAGTTAAACAGTTAAATAAAAATACATGTTTTACTAACACTTGGTGTGTGGTAGGACTTTCTTTGTAGAAAATAAAAATCACACAGGAGGTGCTGAAAAGTTCTGAAAATTATTCAAAATTGGAATATCTTTGAGTTTTTAGTTCTCAACAAACAAATCAATTTGCAGCCTCTATCTTGACATTTTCCTCATTCTCTTGCATATTACAAACCTAACAATTGAATGATTAATGCTAACACAGATTGTATCTTTGTTGACGTTATCACAGCTAAACAGTTTTTGCGTGCGCCTCCTTCATTATTGTGAGTGAAGTGTATTTTCTTTTCCGCAGTAATGTACTCGATATGGTGTGCTGTGATTGTAAAGCTACAAATCATCATATTTGGACCAAAACAAAAAGCCAGTTGCTGTTTGAAATATCGGCCTTCACATTCAACTACCAGGTTTATTACATAAATGCTGTTATGGCAATGCCAATAGTCCACTTTATAGGTTGGCATGCAGCAACAAGAGCCTTGTTTCTGTGCTATGATCTCAGCCCGAGTGAGAATGATACTGTATATCAGTTGGGACAGTATTATTGGCCAGTGTTATTTTATATGCTTAGTGCTCTCGCCTCACAGGAAGAGGGTTGCGGGTTTGAATCCGGCTTGCAGCTCTTCTGTGGGGAGTTTGCATGTTCTCCCTGTGTCAGTGTGGGTTCACTCCGGGTTCTCCGGCTTCCTTCCACTTCCTCTCACAATTCCAAAAAATTAGAATTGAAACTCTAAATACCCCGTAGGTGTGGATGTGATTGTGTCTGTCTCTATGTGTCAGCCCTGCAATATTTTGGTGACTCCCTCCTCTCGACCAGGGCTTAATTGGTTGGTTTGTTGGATGCATTGAAATTAAGGATAATAATGATATCCATATTTCCATGAAGGTCGGCCTAAATTACTAGAAATTGCAGTATTGAAATGCCTAAGATCTAATTGTAAGAGGTAACTTATAAACAGTTTCATCATTACTTAGTTTGACCAACTTTTCAGTGGTTATTATCTTGGTGGCAACCACAGATTGTATAAAGAAAGAATGATGGATGTTCACTTCCTCCACTGTATATCACTGAAGCCTAAATATTCAGATAAAGGTGCCACCATGTTGCACTGGTGATGCCATTTGGAGCCATAGTCTCTGTCTGCAGCCCAACCAATTGCGTGTAAATTACAGCTGACAATCATGAAGTTACGGACATGTTTTCTTGAAATACCCGGATCATCCGCTACACAAAACCTTTATGGACCAAAGAAACAGCAGTAGACGGCTCCTCTCTCTCCGAGATTCAAAAGATCCTTCACTCCTACAGCCATCAGTTTGTCTAATTCTTCCAGAGTTAACCGACTAACTGAATTTCCCCTCTTGGATAAATAAAGTAATTGATTAATTTGATTGATTTGATTATAGGAACAGATAAAAAATGAAAACCACTTGAACTAACATCAGCATGATAACAACTCAATAAAAAAATGACAAAAAAAATCTTTGGGAAACATTTATTTGACCTCTACTTTGAGTTTTAATTTTGACTCATGTTCCATCTACTAACATGGAGGGGGCGGGGTTTATAGCCTGCCTATACCCCACCAGGGGGCAATCAAGATGCTGGGGTCTCAAATTTGATCTTTATATCCAGTCTATGTTTGCAACAAAATGTGTTGTTCATTTGATATGCTTATTTTTTTTATTTTCCATCACTGACTTGTTAATGCTGAATAGAAGAAGACATGTTTTTTTGAATGAGTTGCGATGGCCGCAGCAGACAGAGAAGCACTGCCAATGGGCATCTCAGTGGTAACCACATTCAAAGTTCTTCATGATATTTATGTTTCACATGAAAGGGAACAGCAAAGACACTCTGGTGAGATGCAGTGAAAGGTTATGAATCATGGTTTAAACTCTAAGTACATGATTTGGAAAATCTACTCAGCCAACAGGACGCTCCGCCTCACCTTTCCTTATTCAAACCGTCTAAAATGAGCAGCCTTTGTAAAAAAGTTTCACTGTTGGGTGCATTGAATCCAGGTGGACATTAAAACATAAGCCAGAAGTAAAAGTTTTGACTTTAATGCGTGTAGTACTCAACTCCTGAGCTTTATTTCTCCTGAGTTTTTGGAAAAGTATTCCAGGTGCTCGGTGCAGTCCAATCTATCAAAGCAGACCTCATCCATCTGCAGCTGGGAGATATAACTGACACTCTTCATATCAAAAGTCACTTCAGGACTCCCACTCAATGGAGCTCACTTTGAGCTGTGCAGACTTTGCCACCCCCCTCCTCTGTATCCTGTCAGGCCCCGAGCCAATACGGATTTACACCTGGCAATTTGGAGATGGAAAAAAAGAAGAATTAGCTCTTCCAAGTTCAGAGTCCAGAGCTGAAATGGAATTTTTTTTATCCTATTTCCTTTTCCTCATATCACATCCGGCTGTCAAATACCCTATTATGCAAAGCCGTCTCAGGAACTAGGATGTGCACATGGTGGATAAATCAGCATTTTTTTTTTTTCATAAACTGCTGGGACTGTAAGTTGTTATATACAGGTCTGACTATCAGCTAGGTGTAGACGATTACATTTCTCTCCCACTGGTCTTGTTTTCTGCAGCACAGAATGTAAGGAAATAAAGGAGGAGAAAACCAGACAGACAGTCATTTCTGCACTTGCACTTAAAAAGCTCCAATTAAGAAATAAACGTTTATTGTCTAAAATTTTAAAGACGGTGAATTGTAAAGCACCCGCGTGTGAGTGTGTAGCTTTTGGCTCTTGTTGTTGGATTACAGCTCTGTTTTCTTTGGGAAAACGGCTTCAATAAATGCATTTGTAAGAAGATACAGTTGTATTAAGACATTTACTCAGCGGGTAAAAACCAAGATACTTGTCATCATGTACTCCCAATTGATTTTAATAAGGAAAGAAAAAGCAGCGATTAGAAAAACAAAAAAGTTAAAGTTCCCACCATCAGTATAAATCAAGACTTTGCAACTGTGTTTGTAATCACAGAGCAGCAACACATGCTAGATCAATCCGTCAACCGTCTAACCGAACAGGAAAGATGGAAGTGCTTTCGGAAGATCCAGCGACACCTTCAGAAAAAATAGCCGCCCACTCGCGGCTGTGCAGCACGCCTGTTTTCTACGTCAAGTTTCAATAGAGACACACTTCCTCTGCTTGAACCTCGTAACACGGTGCAATTGGTTTTTGATCGGGGCCAATGTCAACTGTGATAGCAAGGCTGCAGAAATATTTCCCCTTGTTGGGCGATTGGGTTACAGTGAAGCGGTGCAGAGAGGGCTGTTGTCTCTATAAGCTGAGTAAGCTCCTCCAGGATGCCAGGAGAGCTGAACTGTTTTACAAGTTTCTCTCATGAGGACGTCTAGTGCCCTCCAAAAACCTTACCTGAACCTGTAGAAGCAATACACTGCTCTCATCCTGTTGGTGGTATAACAATATTTGATGTCAATTAGTGTGTTTAAAGGTTCCAGTATTGAGAAATGTAAGAGAAAACAGGGAGTGACCACATACTCTAGACTGTGTGCCAAACACAAAAGGAGGGATGACATCACGTGCAGTGGTTGACCCCAAATACAGAAAAAAGCAGTGAGCTGCAACTAATATTTGTTTTCATAATTGAGTATTTTTTGTTTTAAAAAAAAATCAAATCAAATCATGTATTTATCATCCAAAACCCAGTCAGTTCATTATTTTATTACATATTGTTTTTGCTTAAAATGACTGTAAATGATCAAAAGTAAAACATTTCTGCATTGAAATATCAAAAATCTATGTACTAGACCTATATTATATATTTAGTTGACTTTTATACATCACAATGTCTCAGATGTTTCCAACATTTTTTTTTATTAAATCTAGAGAAATCTGTAATTGTAATCAGGGACATGCTCTGTGTCTGTTGCTTGTCAATGCCGTCATATCCCCTTTGTGTGTGTGTGTGTGTGTGTCAGTGGTGTGATGTTACCAGAATTTGTCATTCATTGCTTTTTTTTTTAACTTGTCATTTGATCTTAGCCAGATGAGGGTTAGGGTTAGCATCGGAGAAACACCGATTTTTAACATAAAACTGCTTTATTCACTGTTTTCACCAGTTTAAATCACAAGGTCTTTCTGTTTCAGAGGATTCAGCGGCTGGTAAAAACCTCCTGAACGTCTGAATCTTCAGTTATCAGAGAAACAAGCTGAGAAAATGTTAGCAGCAGCGCGACTAACAACGTCAGAGAAACAAGGTGTTCACTGGTTTACTCTGTTTTTATTACTTAATAAAGTTTCCCTCACCAGAAGGAATTCTAACCAGGAGAAACTGACTACGATGCTCTGTTTTTTGTTATTGCTTTGATTAAGAAACCCCTAGCAGCAGATAATAAAGTATTGCATGTTTCATTGTTTATGACAAAGTAGATTGAATTAAAATTTTTAGATCCTAACTGGAGCCACTGATTGCATGGATTCATAAACAGCAGTTTTCAACAGCTCTAATGAATCTGAAATGAAAGTATTGAACAGGTAGCTACCATGATTTACACTGTATGGCAAATTATTGCATGGTTGACACATTTTTTTGTTTGTGAAACATTTTATAAATGGTTTATATTATTAAAGAATCCAACCCTACATATTAAATCTTAATACATGTCTTTGTGTGGCTTTTCAAGTAGAGCTATTCTCTTTAAATCCTCGCTCTAGAAGTGCACGTGTTCCCCCACTAGCAGAGGATTGAAACATTTTCTGTCTCCTGTCTGCTGAAACCCTCACTGCTGTTATCTGGTCAACTTTACAATCAAACTGGCATTTGCTTGGTTTATTCTGTTTAGAAGCGTTGCCCTAAATCTGTAAAAAAAAAAAAAAAAAAAGGCCTTTCATCACCACATGCAAGATGTGTTAGAAGGTAGAGAAGAGGCCAATGAACCCTGACTTTCAGCTATGATAGGGGATCCTTCAGTCGCTTCGCCATCTGGTCTCTGACCCCTAAAATACTGGTTAAGTTCTTCTCAGACCCATCCCAGACAGAGAGGATAAAGGAGGAGTTGCTGTTAATGCTACAAAGGTTCTACAAGGTAAAACAACAACTTGGTGTTGACAGGAGAAAGTCCTGCAGCTCCAAAACACTTTATGGCTTCGGGAATGAAGCAAAAAGAGCAGCTGTTTTCAGATTCTGAACGCGTACTGAGGTGGCCCGGCCGAGGAGTCCTGAAACAGTTCAACACATAATCAACCATGGATGTTTTATATTCAAGCGAGAAAAAGAAAAACTTGGGAGATAGGAGCTTTTTTTCACGACATGTGTGATGGATGATGTTTTGAGTAAAGAAAAAGAAAGAAAGTTGCAGGTGTTTTTATTTTGGATGTGGTTATACATTAAAATATGAAATATGGGATGCCAAAGCGGCGGTTTCTACAGCTTATCAATCAAAACGGGGATGAATAAATGCAGCTCCGCCGCCTTTCTTGTTTTATTTTGATACTTCGAACCCTCTCAGGAAATAACAAGAAAGTGTAGCGATGCACATTTTAAAGAGCGACCGTCTGCTTGTCATAAAGTTACAGGTGCACCGAGCCAGACGGACTCACCCTCGCTGAGAGGTTCACAGCAACAGATTGTTTCTGAATCAGGCCGTGTGTGAAAATGGCGCCGGGTCATGTTTATCCCATTACATCAAATGATTTAACATGGGCACCAAAGCAGGCATGCGGACATATTAATAATGGAATTCCTTCTCCGTATTTGTGATTTATAGAGTTTATGAAAACGTCAGCCTTGTTCCGACGTCCTTTTGGCTGCACAGACGTTTTGTGTTTAGCCCATGAATCCAGCGATGGGCTCGGAAAGTATCCAGAGTGGGATAGAAACCTTAGCGTGACCCATGCAGACGGCTCCTCCACTGGGACCTGAAGGGCTTCACCCGTACCAACCAGCAGCTCCACTCCCATGAAAAAAGAAGCAATGCCACACAGGTTGAAAGAGGCCTTAAGCCCTTCTCCTGCAAAGCAACTTGGAAATATTATGATTGCGTTCGTAAAAGCTTTCACTCATTTTGACAGGCACAGCCAGCTCAACAAGGAAGCATTGTCTGCCCCGTACAAAGAGGTGGTAACCCCCGTGGAGAAACATGCTCCGACCAACGAGCTGATAAGTGATATGAACTGTGGAGTTTATGTTTGAGCTTTTTCGCTGCAGTGCGCATAGCTTCCCTTCACTGCTCTGGGCTGGATTTAAAGGGGGGGTGGGCTGCCTACTGTACTTACACAAACCGCTCCGAGTTTTTTAACAGACGCAGCATTGTGAGATCGCACCAAATAACCAGTCATATTCCATGATGAACTTGGACACAAAGATTTAAACCTTTCATATGTCATCCGTCCACTCTGGTTTCAGAATGTCGTGAGGATGCACAGCGAGCCATCAATACTGACTCTATTATGACTGAGGAATTACAATTCAGCTTGTGCGTGTAACGCAGGAAGGCAATATCAACAATTGATTGAACATGTGCTTCAATGTTGTAAACAGGTTGTCATCAGTCATCCGATGCTTTTACTTCAATTTAAAGTAATCCATATGAAGCAGCACAGGTATCCACATCATATTATTTTCAAATTGGATTGAATTTTTGGCACGAGATTCACATGAAGTCTGTTTGGAAAGAGGATTTTGATGCTATGATTTAAATAACATACTTCTGGTTATCATAACATATCAAATATGATCATAAATTGTAAGGCATATATGAGGGTAGCAGCAGAATAAAAGTCCTCTTGATCCATTTTCCTACTTCATGCCTGCTATTAAGTGGTTCATTGGTTCACAAGTCTGATTTGTAGAGGTGGTTATGTGTGAAATGGGGCAATATGAAGATATAATGTGAGATGATGTAGGTTTCTCAGCTGGCACATACATTGCAGTGCCATTATGGGCACTAAACCACTGTAAAAAAAAAAAAAGTAAAATAGAGTAAATCTCTGCTTGAATAAGGCCATCATTGAAAACAGAAAGGGTTTTTTAGACGGTGTTTTCCTTCTCTATAGTGAGGGTCAAGGGACAGAGGGTGTTGTATGTTGTACAGATTGCAAAGGCAAATTTATGACATTGAGCTATTAAAATAAAGTGGACTTTAAAGCAATGTTGGATATAGGAGGATGAAAAAGTAAATTCACATAAGAATAAGCTAATTTCATTAGTCTGAAATGATTTGCACATGGATGGTTTGTCTAGTATCTTGTAATAACTTTGCAAAAGGAAGCTGAAGTATTTTTTTGATATTGTCATTTTGATATTGGTGTAGCCTGGCAAAGCAACAATTACTGCACCACTCTACAGAACTCTGAGTCATCTCTGATGGGTGAAGATAATGAATTAGTCCTTTCAACACTGTATGTGACATGGACATGTTCAGTGCTGCAGGTGATGATGGGTTACCCTGCTACTAGCATTGCAGCTGCACAGGCAGAATACATGCTGTGTCTCAGTTAGTGTTGTTGTTATTTTGAATGCATGAAAATGTGTTCACATTGAAAATGATGTAGAAATCACAAAATATTGTACAGATGCTGGTGCCAAGAGTGAGAACTGAGTTAGGTAAGAAAGCTTTTAAGTACGCCGCCCCTTTATCATGGAAAAATAAGCTAAATTAATTGAAACTGTCTGAGTTGATCACAATCTGTGAATTTAAATTGATTCTAAAGGATAATGAAATAATTTCTCTTGGTCAGTGTAACTGCTCCATATAAGTCTCTACTGAGGCCCCTTCGGTGTTGTTGTGATGGCTGTATCTGTATTTAATTGTATTTAATTATTTATGTTAACTGTTTTTAAATGTTGTAACTTTTTTGCTGCTTTCTTGGCCAGGTCTCTCTTGGAAAAGAGGTTTTTTTAATCTCAATGAGACTTTTACCTGGTTAAATAAAGGATATTGCACCTAGGAAAAAAAATAAAAAAATAATGCAGGAAGCATGGCACACTCATAATGGTCAAAAAGTTGAATGTGGAACACTGGACACTTTACACCCTCAGTGGTTGCAATCTTTGCTTCATAACAGAAGGGGACAGAATTAATGAAACTGGCGGTTGCGTTAACTCCATTGAACAGATGGTGTATCTCCATCTCTTGTGAAACAGGGGCAACATAAACAAGTAAAAGTAAAATCATGTTCTTTTATAATATGTTTTAATACGACTATGAAGTGAATACACAAGCTAGCAGATGTTTTAGAGGCCATCAAAGTCACCTTTTGACAGTCATACTAAATACAGTGTTCCATTAAATAGAACAAGAGGTCAAATGTTAAGATGTTTGTTTCTGTTTAGTGTGCAATAGACACTACACTGTCAAAATGTATGCACTGTGCAAGTAGATAATATACACAATGTACTACATAAAAGTACTACTGGAAGTCCAGATAGTGTTATTTGTCTTCTTTTTTTTAACCTGTTTTCTCAGGCTTTTCCATCAATAACAGTTAGTGAAAAACAGCTGGTTATGTTTAGTATTGTAATTCATTAAATAACAACATGGGTAACTAGTTTGTTATAGTGTACTAGTAAGAGACTTTAAATAGTGTCCTATTCTCTATTAAATCAGACTAGATTCTGAACTGAATCACAATTCCAATAATTAAACTTGGACTGAAAATGTTTCTCCCCTAATATCCATTGAGCAGTGAATTATCTTGATTTGTCAGGTATTTATTTTAAGGGACTTACCAAATAAACCAACATTCCAATTTGATAATTCTCTCCATAAACTCTTCATCAATTGTTTTTCCAGAGTAATAAAAATTGCATATCCAGTGAAAGAAGATACACATTAACTTCCTGAAGAGCTTACAGAATGGCTGAACTTATTGTACCTGCAGCTCAATAGCTGTGGTCTGGCTTTAGCAGCATCAGTTATTATTAAAACCTTAAGGTCACTGTTCAGATTTGAAGGGTTTCTTATTTTATGTGACTTGCAGGTTGTTGCTGCCAATCTGCCATTTTGGTGTAACTGTATCTTGCTGCAGGATGATGTCATTGATGTGTTACCACCCCTGTTCTTACCGGTACACCGCAATCCTTCATACCTGGAGCCAAGCTGCACCAGAGCATCTATTAAAAAGGCTGAACGGGTAAAGAACATCCAAAATTAAGAGAATCACAACACTTACTGTGCAGCACATTCGTCTTGTCTAACATTTGTAATCCCCCTAATACCCGCCAAGATGCTTCTAAACGCCAAAGCCCTCCTGACGGTGCTCTAGTGTTTCTGACTGCTCTGGCTTCTAATACTTCGCCTGCGGTGCCAGAGGTAATTCACCGGGCACGAGTCAGTGTTTTCTGTTTCAGTGCAGCCTGTTGTAAGGCACATGCATGTGGGCAACATATTAAATTGTGGTAAATGTAGAATAAAGTATTTAAAATGCATTCAGTTTCACAATCTGATAACAATCAACTCTTCTTTATTCTATTAGCCATGACAATGTTTTAAACAAAATTGCCATGAGTACATATAAACATTTTTCTAGATTTGCTGAAATATTTATCTTACTTTGTGCAAATGGAAGAGCTCCAGTATTAAACAAGGTTCCAAATGTTCCTGTGCTTCAAATTGACAAAATCAAATTTGCCAGCCTCCTGTGACTGCACGGGGACTCACACGAAGCAGGACACTGAGCAGAGTGATAGCTAATCACTGTGCCAGACCAGTGTGGCGACCTCCAACGCCGCTAACATCTGATGAAATATTCCTGATAAATTGCGCTCATGGCAGACAGAATCGGGTTTCGGCCATTTTTCCTGCGTATCATGTTTGCTGACTGTATAAATGTAGTAATTGAAATGTAAAGCAGGCTTCCCGTGGTACAATATTTACACAAAACTCCTCACATATGGTATGAATTGCAGGACAGCTGCTATCAATCGCTGGAGCCGAACATAAGAAACACTTCGAAAATGAACTTTAAATTAAGAGGGAGGGATGCACGGTCTAAGACTAAAGATTCCAGAGTGTAATTCCTGAATGTACAGAGTTACTGTGTATTTTGTCTGAGTTTGATGGCATTTCAGAGTGCTGCCCTCTACAAACAGAAGCCTGTGTCGGGGCTGTGTAGTTCAGCTGTACTTTTGACCAGTTAGTCCAATGTTTCTGCACTGTTTGTTAAACCAGACTTCGACCTACATTTAACAGAGCAGTCATTAACCGGCTTTAAAACTTTTATGTTATTCCTCCTTCTTTTTGGGAAAAATATTCTAAAGCTCTTCCATTTTCCAACATAACATACAAACCATTTGCTGTCACCTCCTTCATAAAAATGATTCAAAATTTTGTCTCAAACTTAAGTATTTTAACATTTTTATGAAAAAAGGGAGAATAACAAGTATTTTATAAATTCTTGCATAACAAAATAATATCCAAGAATGCTTTTCTGTCCACATTTTGATTGGTGTCATGGCCTAGAGCCAGGTTCATGACACATTGGGATCATCTCAATATTGTAGTTCAAATTCACCAGTGAACAATTTTACTGTCAGGACGTCCTGCAGCGTATTACTATTTTAGGTATTACTTTATTCCACACATTTTTCTTTCTTGTAGAACCCTGGCAAGTACATTACATCAATGCAACTTAACCACCAACAGTTGTGTCGGAAATGCGGATGTGTTATGCAAGTGGTGGCTAATGCAGTCTTTAGCCACTAGCCTCAAACAGGTCCGCAAAGACTACAAAAATGGTTGATTGCTCCCTGCAGGTCAAGAGTGAGTTACTGCACCGAGCGATGGAGTTTAAGTATCTTGGGGTCTTGTTCATGAGTGAGGGTAAAATGGAGCATGAGATGGACCGGTTAATTGGTGCAGTGTCGGTAGCGTTGCACCAGATCATTGTGATGAAGATTCGCCAGTCTGTATACTTTTTGAGACTCACCCATGGTCATGAGCTTTCAGCAGTGACAGAGAGAATGAGTTTCCTCGTAGGCTGGCTGGGCTCAGCCTCAGAGATGGAGAGTGAAGGGCTCAGATATCCGGAGAGAGTTTGGAGTAGAGCCGATGCATCCTTCCATCGAAAGGAGCCAGTTGAGGGTCCTCCAGAAAGAGACTGAAAACCTTGCTGGGGAAAGGGGCATCTTGAATACCTTGCTTAGTCAGCTTCCCCCCAACCCAGCCCCTACTATGCAGAAGAAAAAGGATGTATGTATATAATCATACAGAGTACAATTCCAGTGAAATACAATCCTATTCAATTCCTTCAAGCTGTGCATCATTTGTGCAGTGATGTTCCCCGTCAGAACGCCTTCTCCTTCTTTTACTGGACTGAGTATTTTTTTATGACTGACTCAGACTGGCACACAGAAAGGAGACACTGCCACTCCGGGATCCAGCCAAGCCTCAGCTAAACAAAGCACACCACAGTTCCTGACACCCCACTGGAAACCGACTCAGTATCGATCTTCTCATCTAACTCGCAGCAAGAAACCAAACTATTCCTCTAAGCACAAGCTAAGCTGTAGATAAAACAGCTACTTTGTTCTGTATTTGTTCCTGGAAAACACTTAAACTTCAGATTTTTCAGATGGCCTGCAGACGAGTACTAATACATCAGAGCAGGCTTCTTTCCTGGCTCATTATATGCTTGGGGGTCACCGCTAAATCAGTTGTAATCATCTGAGCACTGACCACACTCCCGTGACATTTAGCATTTCCATTAGAAGGGGGTCTGACTGTATTACTGTGCGGCTGCGGTTTCTCTGCGGGGTGTACCGTAAGTCAATAAATTTCTTTACATGCTTGCCATTTTTTCCCCCCGTCTCTCCTTGATGTGTTTGGTCGTGCAGCTGCATGCAGATCTGAGTCATGCTAGGATTCTTCTTTACTGTACTGTGGAAATATTCAGATGATCAGCAACACATGACTGGGAATTAATCATTTGAAACCTGTGGGGTGAGCTTCTTGCCAGCTCATCTCAAAATTGCCGTGCTCCACGTCTCATGCCACGTATGCACTCTGGATGAAGCATTATTAGAATTATGCAAATTCACTCATTAAGGAGTTTTGTGCAATTCACCGGGGATTGGATCACCTCCTTTTGGCAATTGGTTTCTTTTCATCTACAACTTTCACTTTTTCATGACTCATCGCCAGTGATGGAGCCATGATGCAAGAAGTGTGCCGCCTCTCTCCTTGTTACCAACAATTGACTATTTGGGTGTACAACATGGATATTGGGCCTATTTACTCCCCCTCCACACCCCTTCCAATCTCAACATTTTCATAATTTAACGCTTTTCATCTTCCTATGATTTATTAATTTACTGCTTTTGAAGAAATCTGTTACCACTTTATTCGTCATGGTGTCGATTCGGTTGGTAATAATGGCTCTAGCGTAATCTGTTATCACCTCTAACATTGCATGATTGCGTGACTAAATCTGTAGTCCTGGATATAGATCATTGGGATACTCTATGGAAATAAAAAGGCAGATCACGCAAACATCCATTGGAAATTAGTTAAAGAGAAGCAGAACTTCCAATCAATTATGTGTCGGTTTTGGCCTTCAAACTACTGTCACAACTGAAATAGTGACAGCACAACCTAATAAAAGCTGGTCTTATGGTGTCAGGCTGGTTCCTGCCAAAAGAGGACTGAGTGGAGGAGCAACATGTGGAAACAGGCAGTTGTTTGACATTGAAATGGTTTGGTGGAAAGTGTGGGTCAGTGAAGGCATTTAAAAACTTTAAACTGCACTAACAGAGGTGTCATTTTTGGAACTTTAGCCATCATTTCTAATAGCAACAATGGTATCAGCAAAGTACCTGCTGAGATCTGTAAATGTGGTGGCATTTTTAAAAAGTATCAGATGGGACAAGAAACACAAACAGCCATACGGTCCTTAAACAAACCTGTTTAGCCAGAGTTACTTAGAACAGAGAACTGGTCCAATCATACACATCCATCACAGCTTACATACCTTTTGGATTAAGTTTGAGCTGCAGAACATGCCATAGTTATGCACACAGATACTTCTCCTCTGCAGTTTGTTATTACTACAGACACTTCGAGTGCACTCACCTTTGGTTTCACTTCCAAATAAAGTGTTTATGATAATCTGCATTAACTGTGGGTTTGTTTACAACTAGTCCAATGATCATTCATGTTTTTAAGCTCATGGATGTAGAGAAGACCATGTTTCTTTAGCATAGAATTTACTTAGTTGAATATACTCTGGTAAATTGGTCTGGTCCCTCTCAGCGCTTTTTAAATATGAATCAAGATACTGTTAATCTGTTGCCTATTTCTAGCCTCAAGTGTTTTCAGAAACACATTTTAGTTACTGTTTACCTGTAATTATGAACGTTTGTGACCAAGCCGCCATGAAAACAGACCAAGCACCGACCCAACTTGCATTTTCACTCAGCGATATGTCACACGATTTGTTGCTCTGATTGGTTGGAAGTTGGTTTCGTTTCAGTTGTAGGTCTATTCAGATGCATTTTGTCCTGGACCCATTGTTTACATCCCTTTGAAATCAAAAATGAACTGAGAGGTTCAAGATTAATATGCACTTACGAATTAATCTGGCAATGTCAGGCTACTGCTTTGCAACAAATGCTGATATCAACAGCACACTTGCACACAATGAGTCAGTATAATATTCACCATCTTGGTTTTGGATATTAGCATGCTAGCATTTGCTAATTTCTTGTTTGGATGCTTTTTTTGTGTGATCTGGCATAGTATGCAACTGCAAACTTTGTTATGTGTGTATTTCAGGAACAGACTTAACATCTGTACCGTTAACATTTTCGTTCAAAGTACCAAAATAAATGGCTCTGACCACAGTTATATAAGAGCCCTCTCTCCTGTATTCATTCATTCATCCTGCCTTAAGTGAGAAATTAATCCGAGCTTGTTTGCATTGAACGCCACTTCTCTGCTTCTTCTCCTCCTTCATCAAACCACATCAAAAACGCATTATATCATTACTGGCGCTAAACATTCTGACAGATAAATTAATGTCCATACCAAATTTTGTAGCAATAAATCGCTCAAGGAAAAGTTAGAAGTCATCAAAGTCATTAGTATTCATCATCTTGGCACCACAAATATCTGCACCAAATTTCATGACAATACATTAAGGAGTTGTTGAGATATTTCATTCTGGACCAACAGACTGACCATCAGTTTATCATTGCCATCCCTACAGCCACTTGCATGACTAAAAATGGCTTTAGCTCATTATAAACCACAATCATATTTATGGATCATTTTCTCTCATGTGTTTGTAAAAAAAAATCGCTACAGAAAAGAAAAGGCAAACACATAAAATTTTGCACGAGAATTCAGTCTTTCTGTAAAAGTTATGTAGCCGAGGCCTCTTAAACGGATCTGACTGGTATCTTCAACAGTAGAATTGAGCTTCAGTCACACCCTCGGTCATCTGCTACCTGAGGATATCCAAATGTTTCTCTTCATAGAAAACAACAGGCCGCGTTCTTTTTTCAGACATCTGAATACAATAAACCCAGACCAAAGCCTTGGATACACACCCATGTCATATTTATACTGGCACTGACATGATACTAAAACTTATTTTCATTACACTGATTGTAAATACCCAGAAGTTTATGGCTTTGTACCTTCAGTTGTCTACATAGCAGAGTTCAAACCTGCCACGCTGTGCATTGATCTCACAGTCAAATGTCGAAATAAACCGATCCGCATTTTGTAGAGAACAGGACAATGCTGGATCCTTGCATGGGAAACATAGTGGGACATTAATGATGCTTGTCAACAATATCAGTCACAACTCTGGTTTCACAGGGAATGTCCTCATAATGCTGCACCTCACGTACGTTGGGCCGCAGGCCTCTCAGCTGCCGTGGCCTACATTTCTTGCTATTACAGATGTTTTGGCCAAATAAGCAGTAGCAACACGCAGGCCTGAAATTGGTCTTAACCTTTTCCTCCCCTGGAAAAACATTCCTTACTGGTGAAAGTGTCCAGTGTCCATCCAACTCTTGAGCTGCTCTATAAATATGTTTCCAAAGTGAATAAGGTTTGCAGTTTATCTGTGAGACGTTTATTCCTTTCTGGTGTGATAGTGGAAAGTAAAGTACTGTACTTGCATTAATTAATTGAGTTTTTTTTATGTTTAACATTTCTTATTTACTCATCTCGCATACATAGAGCAACATCAGCCTTCACCTGGAGTCAAGTATCTTTCCATCTTGTTTTAGCTCTGTTTTGGTCCCCACCTACTCCTTAGGGGAAAGTCCTGATATTATCCTTTTGCCATATTGGTATCTGCTGGTGGGTAAAACCAAATTATAATACACTGTAAAACTTTTCAGTGTAAATTTACATACTTTAACTGGTAGTTTCTTACTATATTTTACATATACAGTGTATTACTAGAAGTACATTTGCAGTATATTGTTGTATTCCTTCACAACACAACACTGTTCAATTCTGTCAGTAAATTACTGATTATATTCACAGTACATTATAAAACACATTTACATTGTCAGTACATTTCTGTTCAATCACATATTTTTTCTCCCAAAACGCTTGCAATACAGTGACACTGTATGACAATCAAAAAAGGAGAATATTATATAGAAGATTTCACTCTGCAGTGTACATAAGTGACAAGGATATGTCTATAATAGAAACCATGCCTTCTTTACATAGTAGAGCTCACCCAGGTTTATTTTTCAACTATAAAAAGCACTCAGCACATCAGCTGATATATTAAAAAATAAAATTAAAACTCTCATTGCCTCTCATGAGAGAGACTCTTTCAATCTCATTATCAACTCTCATGATAATGAAAATAAGCAACTGTTTGCTAACCAGTTCATCATATCAACTCAATCAACTAATGTTGTGTTCACAGCTTGTTTCTGCTTCTCCCACATGGGGGTTATTGCAGATTTAATTCAAATCATGAGTGCAGAGCTTTTACTGGTAATGAAGGATTTTTTTTCATTATGGCATTTCTGTTTTTACTCAAGTAGAAGATCTGAACACTTCTATCATCCCTGCTCTTATTTCAGAGGCCAATTAGCTGAAACGAGAATGGCTGAGTCAATTGTGACTCATAAAGCCCCACAGGAGAATCCATAAACAGGGAAACCTATATAGGAGAAACTGATTTCCCATAACAAATGTTCCCATGCCGTGTGGTTTCATGTACATCAGCTCACTTCCCTTTGCCAAAGTTAATGGCTCCACATAATTAATGTTTAAGGAAGCCAAGGGAGTGTACATGGGTTTGTCCGTGAGAAGGAGACACTTTGAATTCTTCATGCCATCCCCGACCTAATCACAGCACGTCTACACCAGGACTTGCACATACAAACAGTTGATGCTGACGCGTGTTGTATTTTGTGGGCGAAGAGATGAGCCTTAATTGCAGACTTTGGAAAGTTGTCAATCCCACAAAATAGCTCTCTGAGCCACATTAGGGACATGACAGTTTGTCCCCTGGATATTTCAACAGGCCTTTCTCACTGGAAGTAACTCTTCTGAAGCTAAAGAGTGGGATTAATTTTGGTTTAAACACGGCAGCCGCATAAATCACTGCAGTATTCCATTAATGCTGTTTGTTTAATCGATGCACAATGAAGTTTGTCCTCTAATTTGTTCACCCCAATTTATGAAGGGATTTAAACTGTCGAGTAAGAAGTTGGAGAGGGTCAAGCTGAATTTAGAGCGTGACATGGAAATGGAAGAGACGCTTAAATATGGAGGGACATTAAACATCAATCACTCTGAAGGAGCTATTATGTTACAGCTGAATTGTAGAAAGTGAAGTGAATTTAGATTTAAACGTTTATGTAGAACAGTTCATGAAAACAAGTGTTTTTCATTGGAAGCCTCCTAACCTTGGCTTTCTGCCAACAATATAAAGGTAAAACACAAAGTTGAGGCCTGCTTTGTCAGTCCAGCCTTCTACAAATGGAGAAAGTTTGTTTGTTACAGAAAAGAAAGTTGTTTTGCTTCTGAGTTACCCCATTACTTAATATGTTAACATATTCACACTCACACTTTTTGATAATCTAACATGCTTTGTCAGTAGAGCTGTATCAATAAACCGACCAACTGATACAATCCATTATCCATCCATTATCGTTAACCGCTTACAGATTATAGATCGCCAGACTATCGCAGGGCTGACATATAGAGACACCTACGGACAATTTAGAGTCACCAATTAAACCTACGTGCATGCTTTTGGACTGTGGGAGGCAGAGGAAGCCGGAGAACCCGGAGAGACATGGGGGACATGCAAACTCCACACAGAAGAGCTGTAGGCCGGCACACTGCCAACCCTCTTGCTTGAGGCGAGAGTGCTAACCACTACACCACCGTGTAGCCCACAACAACAATCACTACTATTTTGATTAACCATCCTGTTTTTAATTCATGAATTGCAGAAAAAGTTATTATAGCCTCTCAAAAATAAATTAAGGTGCTCAGTTTTACATCATTAAACTGAATATTTTTGGGTTTTTAATTTAAGACAACACTTTGGACAGGGATGGAAGGTTTTCACTGTTTTCTGAACTTTCTTGAACTTGTGGAATGTGGAATTTTTTTCAAATGAATTGAAGAGCTGATGCTGCATTGCAATGGTGGCTTAAAGGGGTAAAATAAAGTTGAGGTAGTAGGAAAAGTGCTGAATCATGGTTGAGTAGAACTGGTGATAAAACAAACTAGTAGTATGTGGAGGCGGAGCTCCCAAAAAGGGCAATGCAATGCAATGCAATGCCTCAATAAGGTCAATGCATAGTTAAGCCATGTAAAGAACCTGAAATATCCTAAAATTGACAATTTATAGAGGAAAAACTTTACTCCGTCACCACCTGACCACACTAACTCATTCAGGTATTACAATGAAAAAGGGCGTATGCTCCCCTGCTCCATTAGTGACTAAAATAAAAACGTGTTGCCCATGAAAAACCACAAGAGTCTGTGACCGGCTGTGACATAATGAAACAAACAGGTGTGCATCTACAGTCTTTTAAGCATTGCCAAATGCCATTGTCCCAATTATGTGCGAACTGACAGAAAAGGGAAGAACAGAGTTTACTCGGGAGGATTTTTTGGTTTCCAGATGCCGTCATTAGACATGCAGAGGAGAATAAACACATCCTCATGTTCAAAACGAGGAATGTTAATACTCTCACCTGCTGCCGTGCTTCTCTTTGATGGTGCCAGCGTGAATTGGCTCTCTTGTTGGCAGGAGTTGTTACAGGATGAGGCCCCGTACCCCGACTTTTGATAGGCCTTGTTGTGTGTATGTGTGTGTGGGTCATCTGTGGGCTATGCTGCTCGGATTACCGGTTGGTCCAATACACAGAGGAGATGACTGTGGAGTTAAAAGCTGACTGAAAGCAGCCATTTCAGCAAGTCAGTCAATCACTCACACACTTATCCGTCGACACGCTCAATTCAATCTTTCCTTATCAATGATCACACTCGCTTAAAACACGCAAAACTGCACACAGCTACTGTCTAATAACAGGAGTAAATATAACAACTGTAACCACTTATGACATGGTACAGTAAATTTAAAGGAAAATTTAACCTGAGCTGGATTAGAGAGACGCTTTCTGAGGCTGAGAAACTGTCTGTCAATGCAGACGAATATTTGCATGTAATACACATCACACATTCCTCCCCCTAAAACCACCATGACACATCGAGCTGCAGAGCTCAACCAGCTCTGGGGAACCATATTTTCCCATGGCCCAATCTGAAGCTCCAGTCTAAGTGAGCACACGTGGCATTTGGGAGAGTTGCAACGATTTCGCGTGGCAACCAAACACAACTCTCCTGGCATCAACAACAAAACAGCGGTGCTCTCAATTAGCCAACGCAGGCATCGGATCCAGCCTGTCAGTGAAAGCTAATCAACTCTGAAATCTTTCTCGTTACGTCTTTTCGTTTTTCTGCTGACCTCAACTTGGAGTAACAAAAAAACCCCAAAAACAGTCAGGAAGCATCCGTTTCTAATCAGGACTCCTGCTGGATTACTCAGGGAGGAGAGAAGAAAGAGCGAAGCAGGAATGAAATATTTATTAAAAGACTTGCAGCTGCTTTTGATGATATAATAAACAGTTAATACAAAATTAGATCAGATAACCCTGAGGGGAAAGCTAATTATCTTATTTTTGAAATAACTATAATCTTCAGCAGTACATCTGGTCCTTGGTTAATGTTGTCATTAATTTTTGTGATATTCTGGGCTCCTGAAGTCCATATGCTAAATATGTTTACATATTTCTTATTGTCTCCATAAAATATCTTGTCTAATCGTTCTTTTTTTTTTTTATTCTATACTTTACTTCCATCTATTGATACATCACTGCAGGTTTTACCCTTTTGATCTTCTTATCCGTCCATTTAATCTTAATCTCATGTTCAATCTATGGGAAATGACTTTAATGAGAGCATTTGTTACATGTAAGTAGTCCATGTCAAACACTAGCTAAAAATGAAAGACTCAATTAGTGACTCAAATGCACACGTAACAATATTCAGGGAGGTTTTTGATTAGAATTTTTTGTATTGCCACACATGCCTCAAATATGGAAAAAATATGCAGCTAATCAGAGTCTCATTGAGCTGCAATTACATTGACAGAGCCACAATTTCACAGTCACAAATAACAGTTTTATTCCCTGCTTATCATATATTAAACTGTGTAATCCTAGAATCAATGAAAATTAAGAGATGATCTCATTCTTTCGGATGAAATTAAATTGACACGAGACCAATTTCCAGCGATTAACTGCTGTTTCTGGTTCAGTTTGTTGTCTTTGTGGGATGTTGATACCTCCACCCAGAAACTGCGAGCGGGGTTAAACAAAACACTAAGGGTTTTATTTGCACATACGCTGTGAACCACATCTGATTAAAATTACAGCATCTTTTCGAATGAACAAATGCTTCCTCTCTGCCTGTGATGTGCCAGAGTCTGGTCTCTCAGCACAGGAGGCTTAGGAAAAACTCAGCGAAGAGGTTCTCAAGGTCTGTTTGGAGGGGGAGGACAGGGGGCAGCTCAATGGCTTTGACTATCTCCCACTAATGACTCTGATTGTTTTTGCATAGACCCAGTGTCAACCGCTCCAAACCGCATTATCAAGACTTTGTCTACTTTCCAAACTATGGCCTACTTAGGCGTCATGTACAAAGCCAACAGGAGGGATGAGACTCTTTTTCTTTCTTTAAAAACCCGTTTTACCTCAAACTCTTCTGTCTGCAGATAAAACTCACATGATGGATTGCCTCATGGCTGCGGAGGCTTCCAAAAAACATAAATAAATGCTGCAGTACTCGGGCCGCCTCGTGGAACCCCACGACTCTTGGCATTCGTAGAGATAAAGGGAATAAATTCATTCTGGAGCTCCTGTAAGTGAGCCAACAAATCAACCAGGATGCTCTCAAACAGCCACAGATCCCTGATGATACTTTCATTATCAATAGAAGTTCATCTGGTTTTTCCATCTCTGGCAGGAAAATATTACAATTAGAATACACATCGAGCAGGGAGAATATGATCTGTACAATAGGTAAATTACACGTTGACCTCTGTCTGTGTGTTACCTCTGAGTCTGCAGGATTTTATATCCCATTATTAACATTGATTATTATGGTTTATAGGTTATTAGTAATGCACACCATCAAAAGCAATCTGCAGAACCCAAACTTTATCTTAACTTTTGTCCGTAATGCTCGGCATGTTCCAGTAATTTATGGGCTCCACTGCTGGTAGCATATTCAGTTATTTTTGTGTGAACGTGGTTTTGTTTACAACATGCAGACAGTGAAGGAGATGATTAAACCGCAGTGGTGGAAGACACACTGTGTATTTATGCAAAGTAAGAAGAAAGAAAGAAAATATTGAGCTGCAGATGAGTAGTAGGGTCTGTCTGTTCTCCAGAATAATTCAATTTTATATCAAAGACACAGCACATTGTTTCAAGACTTCAGCCAGATAGTAATTACTAGTTAACCACAATTTATTTTATTAATTCAAGCTTGAAATCAGACTAAATCTGTGCAGTGTAATCTCAATAGATGGATGGATGGGACAAGGAAGGCACAATACGAATCTAGCTGGTCAGTATCACACTTTAGACTAACTATGTGGTTTAACAAAATGTGAGTTATGACTACAAAAAGTAAAAGGCACCAATGGATTCGTTGATTCTTCTTGTTTCAGATGATATCAGTATATATGCAGCTTTAAAACTGAGCCCGCTGCAGCCTCTGAAAGAGAGAAAGTGGGTAGAGGACAGTTGAAGAAGTTAATAAAGGATTATCTCATCTCAAATGTAGGCAATCCAGTGACAATACTACTGAAATGCCAAGGTTGGCATTAAAGTTTTAAAAAAGTTACCAGGCACAAAAGGGAAACCAAATAGTTGTCATGTTGAGAAAGGTTGCTCATGCTCACCGTGCTGTCCTCTCAGTTTAGTGGCATGATCCTAATTGCTATGGTTATATGAAACTAATTGACGCATTTACGCCAGATAGGCATACATTTTAGCATTGCAAATCTACTGTACATATCATGTTGAATTAACAACATCTCATCTCATGTTTTCTTGAAATACAGGCTTCTGTGTCATGGTTAATTTGCTGATTATAACGGCCAAATGGTGCGTTGCTTTAAATGTTTCCTCACAATGAATTGCTTTGCTAAAGGGTGGTCCAGTGTATCCTTTGCTAAAGGATATAACAAAGGAAGCATTGAAGCACCTTTTCTGAGCATTCAAACAGCTCATATCATGGCTGCCACTTAGAGACTTCTGGGTCATTTCACTCAGTTAGGAACCTTCTATTGGGAAAGAGGACCAGGCGTCCACAGCTGAAGTCTTTTACACATGCACTCTGAGTGAACAGCATTGCATAGGAATGAATAGAGTGCCATCCTGGAACACAGTATCCATTTCTTCATCCATGGGTACTATCTGACTAGTTTCATGGGGATGATCAATTTTTCGCCTTGTGTTTCACCTGCATTTAAGAAATTTGAGTTGAGTTGATTTGGGTGAGTTTTTCCTCACATTTTCCTGATTGTGACTGATTGAGCCTTTTCCCAACTTATGAAAAGGCTTTCTGTTATCGCCATTGCAATGCAACACAAACTTGAAATGTGTGGCCTTTGTTGTGTCATGTAGCGACACTGCTCTTTTATCAAATATTATGCTTTCTTCTCTCAGTTGGTTAGTGGCGGCGCTCAGACAAAGCGGTGAGCAGAATCTCCACTGTAATGTGCTGCGGCAAACCCTGAACTTGTATCTTGTAGACATGAATTCAAGCTGACCACAGACACAGTTCTGCAAAAAGAAGGAGCCTCTAATCTTTTCTCAACCAGCCTTTGACTCGACAGGGGGTGAGTGTTTCATACCCAACAGACAGATTGTGGGGGTAGTGTCACTTTCACATGCTTTCAAAACATTATACAGTGTCACTGCTTGCAGAAGCACAACATAGAAACATGATCATTTGTTGTCTCTCACAAATAACCAAGTGAAGAGAGGCTCTTCTGTCAGGACGTGGTGCTGCCTTCACTGCACAGAGATTATGTTGGATCTTTGACTTGAGTTGTCTTTGAGTGTCAGATTAAACAGGTGTCATATTTACATGGCAGAGGATCAAATCCTGTCAAGTGTTTGCTTTGAAAAGCTGACCTCGCTGCTCCGGCCCGTCCACACCGCGTTATTCACTTCATATTCTGACAACGGTTGAAGCTGAAGCACGCCTTGAAGCTGACACTGAGACTCTGTGCAGCTGTACAGCTGGAAGTGTTAGAATATTGATGGCTGGACAGGTGTGTGTGTGTGTGTGTTTGTGTTTTACGTTTGTCTGAACATGAACACCGGATGTATGGCTTTCGTCCAGTAATTGATATCTAGTATCTCCAGCAGCTGTGGCTGACACTAATTTGGAAGAGGCAATTCAGACTAAAAGAGTCTTCAAGTGTTTTAAATAAGTAAGTAGGCAGATGAACACTGCATTACTACAATTCACAGCATTATTATTATTGTAAATATACTCTATCATTATACATACATGGTTGCCCAAAAAGTTTGAATAAAATAAGTTTTACCTTTTTCTGAGATGATTTGTTCTTGACAGATATAATGTATATCTTCTCAAAACTTTATTAATCAATCTCTTCCAAACATAACACAATGAAAATGAAGCCACGATTAAGGATTGTGTCTGAAAACAAAATTATTCCAAGTTTATGGGTGACCGTGGACTATAGATTTTGTCAAGTGCGTTTTTTCTTCTTCACCACACTGATCAGGAGCCTTTATGAGAAAATATCTTGTTTAAAATATTGTATTTGTATCTATTTATTTGCACCATAAGAAAAGACAATTACAAAAAACAGAAATGAAACAAGAATAGTAAGTGCGGGAGAGGTTAAAAAACTCTATATGGGCTTATAAAAAGCACCTCCCGAAGAAATATACAAAAATTCAAAAATAAATCAACAAAAACAATTAGAGAAAACAACAACAAATAACAACAAAAAAGAAAGCAATACAAGTACCATTTTATAGCACACACACAAAAAAGTCAGAAAAAAAAACATGGGTGTGTATAAACGTAAAATAATTGTATTTGAGTGTATGAGCATGTATAAGAGATAATGATCCAATGACAACTATACTATACTATACTATACTATACTATAAATATAAAAAGAATATGCACAGATAAATATGATCTGTTTCCAGATTTCTCAAGTTCACAAACTTGACAAACTTTTTACAAACTTGTGCACAAATCAAGTGTATTCACAGCTAAATTAGTGGTGAAATGTTCCGTTCAGTGGTCAAAAACAGCAAACTGCAGAAATAATAGAGCAGCTTTTTATAGATAATACGGCCCAAAAGTACAAGAAAGTCAACACTAACAAAATAAATAGAAGCTACAGTATGTGAACGCTATTTGGCGCATTTATTTTGGTTTCTAATGATGCATAATGCTTGCACTGTTACCATGATAACAGCAGTCCAACAAATGATTTGGCAAGCTTCTGCTTTAGTTATGCACTAACTGTAGTTAAAGTCAAATGAAGTGTTATTGATGGATGAATGAAATATTATTACATAAGGTAATGTCAAATTTGCAAATTTACTCAAAAGAGAATTGCTGCACAGTGACCAACAGTTCAAACTATTAAGATTTGTTTTTCCTTTTTATGTTTTACCATTAAAATAAATAAAGAGCTACCTTTTTAATCTTCCAGTCTTCAAAGGTATTTCAATACAATAAAAAAGTCCTTGGCACAGAAAATAGATGGAAATTTTCTTTTTGCTTTCCTTTTTTTTTGCTGCCTGCTTGTGTTTCTTTTATCTGTGCAGCCTTGGGTTAAACATCTTTAATTTATTTTTTTAATTATAATTTATAGCTATGGTTTCAATACTGTGATACCATCGAATGTATAATTAACAGAGATAGTATTGATTTCGGTATCAAAGAAATATTGATACTTTGAACAACCTACTTGCAATTTCAAATAACAGAAATGTAATTTCAGAAAGATACGACTGAATATGATTTCCATCAAAAGCTTCAAGTCATTAATGATCCATCTGAACAAACAAGACTTTGATTCAGTGGGCAGGAAATGTGACTCCGGAGGTCGACTGTGTCAAAGCTGAAGCTGTGATTAATGGACAGACCCGTCAACAGTCCCTCCTCACAGCCCATGTGGCACTCGCCTCAAATATTCAGCCTAATCTACGGGGTCTGACCCGGCCTAAGAGGTCAAAGGTCAACTATAGCATGAAATATGGGCAGACTTTGTGAGAAGCAAAGCGTCTGCTTCTCAATTTACCTCCGTTTAAAAACAAAACACGACAAGGGAGGGCCGCTTCAGAATGTGCAGCTATAAATTAGAGCGTGTTTGATGCCACAATCATGACACGGCAGTAAAAAATCTTTACTGATGGCTCTCAGCCGTCGCTGGGGCTTCATTGGCACGCTGACAGACATCTTACTTGTGGGATAACTCAGGCATGTTATTTATATGGTCTAGCAAAAACTGATGGGACTTTAAATTAAGTGGTTATTTAAGAAAAACAAATTCAATCGCAGGGGAAGTGGACGGGAGGAACACCGAGGAGGATGTGATGACATTAGAAAGAGAAACCAGGCCAAGGCCCCTTGGTCTGAGGGACTCTGGTGATCAGATCAGAGCCGCAGACAAAGAGAAGGAACATCTTTTAAAGTGTGTTTTATTGAAAGCCATAAAAAGTGGTCAGGATGAATTGTGCCTCTGGGGGATCGGCTTCAAGATTGGGATATAAATCTCAGCCCTCCCCTCGAGGTAAACAAACATGTGTGACACTCCGTCTATTCAGAAAAACTTTAGAAGAGCAAAAACTCTCACTTTACAATAGAATGTGTTTTCTTTTACTTCCAGTGTTAATAGCAGCACATTAGTTCGACCCTGTTTAGATTTATTATCTTTAAAGTGTGCAGCATGCTGTATTTTTGCCATGCTTCAGGAGGGTGACCTCAGATTCCTGCAGTGTTGTTTAAACAGGGAGTTTAGCAGAGTTGGAGTGACTCCGAGGCTCTCGGAGGCAGTGCCATGATGAAAGCCAGACGTGACGTCCCACCTTATCTCTCCCTGGGTGTTTCCACTCCAAACATCACTCCAGTGTGTAAAAAAATAGACGCAAAAAACCCTGTTCCTGTGACATTTTCCTCCTCCTCCTTCTACTCTTTCCTTCCTTTGACTGGATTCCTTGAGCTCACTCCTTTTTGTTTTGTCCAGGATGTGACTCAAATGCAAAAAAAAAACAGTCTTGGTGATGACAGGCAGGTCTAGCCAACAGGTGACAATGTCAGACTGTTTTCTCAGCCAAGCTGCAGTATTCTTCTTTTGCTCTCAAATAGAAATGAGGTGCAACTTTTATGGCGTTACCTTCTTTCTGCAAACACCTATTTAGTGTTGGAGCTCAGTTTTCATGCAGCTGAAGGAGGAGATATGAGTGTGTACTGCTGCCATCTAGTGGCAGCTTGGTGCTTTCCCTGGCAAACATACAGTAATGTAAGCTCCACTGTAGTGTTGTTTGTGATTAAAAGAAATAAAGCTCATCAGTTTAAAAGTGGAAATTATACACCAACATGAATTCCCCCTCTAGTCCCCCCCAGGTTTTTCTTCTTCTCACAGCTTCGACATAAAACCAGCCTGGGGAAGTTTGTAGCTTTAGTGAGGTTGACATATTTGATTCGAATCCATACAAACATTTCCACTATGGTGGGTGACCACAGCAATGAAGATTACCGAGGCGCTGCTCTGTCCATATGGTGCAGCAAATAGCCCAGGCTGTAAGTCCCAGTCAACACCACATATTGGATTTTGTTTAAGCATGTGTCAGAATTTGGCATTTTTATGTCCTTAACTGTGATGTTGTATATTGACGGTTGAATTATGTCGTTACACATTGATTATTTTTACTTCCACACCATAATGGGATCAAGGCCTGCAGTGATTGAAGGCTTTCTGCATGTTACATGTACCGAGGAAGTGCAGCACTGAAGCTGAACAGAGCTGCAGCAGCATCATGATAAAATAATCACAAATAGCTTTTTGGAGTTTTGTTTTATCGTCCGGTACTTCTCATGTTAAGTCGCTGGCGACAGCTCTACACGTCATTGCTCTCGGGAGTGATGTATCATTTCACAGCATCTTAAAGAACAACATGGGCACAGACGTGTGGAAATGTGAATTGCAGCCACCAACTAAAAATAACCCAAAACTAACACTGCAGGAGCTAAAACGTGTGTGTGTGTGTGTGTGTGTGTGTGTGCGTGTGTGTGTGTGGTGGCATGCTAGAGTGGGCAGGACTTTCCATGCGTGGTTATGACTTTTTGAAAGACTTCATCAATGTCAGCTTAGCAGATTCAGAGCCCCCTGCTCCCCCACTTTTCATTTCTTAAGCCAGGTGCCAAGAAAACGTCTTGATCCACGAAACTACCTTGAAAATTCCCGGAAAGTGCAATTCCCATATCTGCAATTTCTGAATTACCTTATCCTAAATCATTCAATTTGATACCACCTCACCCATTTCGTCTACTGCTCATAATTGCTCACCTAAAGTACAAATAAATGATGCGTAACCCGGCGCGGGAACAGCAAGCTGTGCCTTCAGCCCCGACCCTTCTCCTCACATACATGTATTTATATCCTATAGGAGAAGTAAAATATTTTAAAGAACTTTTAAATCACTTAAGCTGGGCATAAATCATCCTGCTGCCCTCTTAGCCTGTGGCACATTGGCAGCGATTAGGATAATATGCCTGAAAAAGAAGGAGCACCACTGACTCTTCCAAAATGGAACCGAACCTCTGCTGAATGTGGAAAAAGACAGCCTCTGGGCTGCAGCAGAAACAACCGTGGAAACCTGAAAGTGTACTCATCCACCACTGAAAATGTGAAGTCTCTAAGCCTCCCTGTCTCTGAGAGAGAAAAAAGAGGAGGAAGGGGAGTTTCTTTTATTATAAGTAACATTATAAACACAGAGTTGTCGCCATTTCACTGCTCTTGTTTTCCACTTGTAGTTTTTATTTTTACGGGACAGCCTGGCTGCGAAGGTCGGCTCCAGGGGTTTGGCGACAGCGAGGCAAGAACAGGAGCGACTGAGGTCCCTGGCGGGGTCTTGGCTCTGCCACATCAACCAAAAGGACCCCAGAGCCGCTGCCGTGATTGGACAATTCACCAGAAAACAGGACTCCCAGGATTAAAGCATGCGGTCTGGAGGCTTGGACCAGGACTATCACGGACATGCAGTTCAGAGTGTTGGACAAACTTGGACAGAAGAAGCTGAAATCCTGACTCTGCATTTATTTGTTTGGAGACTGAAATTAACTGCTAATCACAAGTTCACTGTTCACTTGGCAGATGAAATGAGAACTACCCAGTATTTTTATTTTAATGATCAGTTTAAAATTGTATTAGAACCTGGCAGATTAAATGGAGCTACTGTCCCTGCTGAAATCTTTAATAAAGTTTGAGCATTTTTCATGGTATTAAATTTGCCTTTTATTTTTACCACAGTGAAGCAAAAGATAGTGAGCCATCAAAAAAAAAAAAAAAACACGTCAGAGGAGTGTAACGTAGCTGTTTTATAGCAGTTAGCTGAGAAATATTCATATTCAGACTGCCCTGGTTCACAGAGCCCTGAACCCAACTACTCCTATTCTTCATGACTGTATTCTTGTCCAAGACACACAATGAGGCCACAGAGACTCACATATATTCCTTGGCACTGGTCCTCCTCCAAGCACAACGTCAGGCCCACAAATTTATACGACGCACCAATTGCAATGCCACAAAATGTCTGTACGGAGATGAGGATAAGCAATTAAAGGCGCTCGCTCAGGTCCCACGGGAGCGTGGCGCCGAGGTACCTGAGCTAGCAGAGAATTTACTGCCCGAGGTCAAAGGTCAGGGTCGCACAGGGGTGATACTTGGAATCAAAGGTAGAGAAGCAGCCACTGCGGGAATAATGAGGCCTCTCTTGGGAGGTCAACACTTTCAGACAGAGAGACATGGGTCATAATTTCCAAAAGAAATAATGGAGTAAATATTAGGATATTTTACAGAGTGTGAACCGGTGCCAGTGTATATTGTTGTTAAGTTCAGGTAATTACTACCTCGCCGCCTCCTGCTGCTTCCACGAACAGTACCTGCACATTTATCACTTAGCAGCAGCAGCAGCTGGCCTCAGCCTGAGCTGGGTTTGGCTGCAGCACAGCGAAGTTCAGGGACAAGCAGATGTGACTGATTACTGATAGACTATTTATCTCTTTGTGCAGATACGAGATGCAACATAATCACATGCAAAGTTATGGGGACCAATAATAATTATAAGTAAGCCCACTTAATCCCAATTTACCCACAGTTTTATTTGTTTCACCCAATTTTATAGGCTGACAAGCCTGAAACTTTCATATACAACTAATTTGCATCAACAAATTGCCGCCAGCATCACATTCTTTATCAGTATAAAAAGAAAGTGTTTATAATTGCCAGCTGTAAAAATACTGCCAATGCTGAATAGTCATATTGAACATATTTACAAAACTTTACTGTGAACACATTTCATTTTTTATTATTAGGCAAGTGATTCTCAAAGTAGGGTCTGGGGAACCATAGAGGTCCATAGAACTTCAACAGGAGGTCCCTGAAAAGTTAATCCATTTAGTTTATCATTATATAAATGTAGTTTTATCTAACAAATCTTTAACTCTTAGAATCTGCAAATATGTTGATTACATGTGTAATATGTGATTTAACATAACAACACATAATTAGGACTACAGAAGTGTAAAAAGAAGGCTATGTCAAATAATCCTAGAGGCATACATGACAGGGTCCCTGATATATATTTTCTTGTTCAGATTCCTTGGCTGAAAATAGATTGAGAACTTCCGGGTTGAGGCAACTTGAGTCACTTGGTTAAGCCACAGCCAGTAACGCTCCTCTATTATCTATAATATATATATATATTATATATATATATATATATATATATATATATATATATATATATATATATATATATATGTATATATATATATATATATATATATATATATATATATATATATATATACAGTACAGGCCAAAAGTTTGGACACGCCTTCTCATTCAATGTGTTTACTTTATTTTCATGACTATTGACATTGTGATTCATCAAAACTATTAATGAACACATGTGGAATTATGTACTTAACAAAAAAGTGTGAAATCACTGAAAACATGTCTTATATTCTAGTAAGCAAAGGGTGGTTACTTTGAGGAATCTAAAATACAAGACATGTTTTCAGTTATTTCACACTTTTTTTGTTAAGTACATAATTCCATATGTGTTCATCCATAGTTTTGATGCATTCAGTGAGAATCTACAATGTAAATAGTCATGAAAATAAAGAAAAACGCATTGAATGAGTAGGTGTGTGTCCAAACTTTTGGCCTGTACTGTATCTATATTATATTATATATTATCTATATATCAACTCCTCCTGCTAAACCCTGAGGTTACCTGTCATCAGATTTACAAATCCGTCACATCCTTTCACCATGTTGCTCAGAGCTCAAAGCTTGACAGACCTTCTTCTCTTAGTAACGGTTGCTCAGATATGATTGGACGAGGAGCTTTTGGGGGAGGAGTTTGCGAATGGTCAATTCTGGGAAAAAAATCATTGAATAGAAAGTGTTTCAGGAGTCTAAACCTGGTCAGCGGAGTTATCCTTAAACTTGGAATGTCAAACCATTTGAAAAGATAAACTAAATTGAACAATAACTCAACAGTAAACATGACATAATATTTACTTTATGAGATGTGTTTGATGAAGGAGGAGTTGATGCAGTAGTGATTAACTGAATATCCGTAATATTATGTTTTAGTCATTGTTGTTAATGGCTCACTTCTCGTCACTGTGTCTTAGCTGAAGCAGTTTCCATTTGACCCTGACCTCATTACATAGTTGTGCTGTTTCTGACTAATTCTGCAGCAGTTAAACTGCTGGAAACTCAAAGGGAACCAAACAAGTGAGTAAAATCAAGATAAATACCATTAGCATTATGTCTTGGGGTTAATGGAGGTGTAATGACCACAATCTTTATAAGTGAAGTTTTAGTGATTACAGAAGGCCACTTTAGTCCCTGATATACAGTAGTGCAAAACAGATGCATACACAGATGTCTATACACTTTAAAATCCAATGAAAAAAGTGTGCAGAGGTACAGTGAGGTCACATAATCATTACCTTAATGTGCTGGTGTATCTGCTCTTCTTTGGATTTGACAGTTTATGAGCTTCTTTTCATTGCTTTATTAACTAAATGCATTGTATTATAATGTGCATAAAAACAGGGTTTAAATGGCTAAGAATATACATACACTCACATCATTTCTACGTCTTTGAACATATTTCCCCTAAGTTTTATGTTCCACCACATCCCTGATAATAAAAAATCATATTAGATTTTCTTTGTGGTCTTGGGCCATAAACCTTAACCTCCCAATCACGGAAACCTGCTCATCTGACCTCATAGTGTGGTAATGCAATAACAAAAAACATCATACATTAAACAGCCTTTATGCATGCATCACTGCAGCACCTGTTAGAGACAAAGTTGCGTGCAAAATCATGGATCGCATTCAAAAAGCGGCCTAATCAAGTACACAGATGCAATGGTTTATTATCTGAAATGATACTTGGCGATGAAGCCATTCATCACATTTGTTGAAAATTAATTTTTGCTAAAGTCAAACCTTTTATTGAATCATGCCGTGATGTTGTGCAGATTCCACATATGGCTCCCAGAACGCTTCACACGACTTTACATAGGTGTTACCACATTACATGGCAGCACTACAGACGAATGTGATCGTGAGCCAAAACAAACAGTTGTGGTTTGATTTATTCAGAGGTGATATATTCTTAAAGCCGACAGCTCACACAGTAACTCCGCTGCCTGCTCACTGTGCCAGAGTGTTGTTGCTGTGGATACACTGTGTGCAGGCTGCAGATGGCTCTCATAGAAAAGTAACAACAGAAATATTAACTTTAAACCAACTATGATCTGTGCTGGCAAATTGTCTGGACTTTCCCTCCTATGCTTACAGATAAAGTATCCAAAATAAATGTACCTTTGGTAACTCGTTGAATGCGAGATTTTAGATGCAAAGGCTATTCATGCTCTAGTTTACAGTTCATGTTGTTTCCTGTTTATTCTGCCTATTTGACAGTCAATGCAGTAAATATTATGATTGTAACAAACCTGATGAAATGAACTAAACATTAAGAAACTTGTAAATAATGAAACACTGAGTAAATATTTAGCTGGATCCTCCAGTAACACCGTATGTAGAATTTACAGACTTTTAAATTGTGTTCCCAGTTATTTAATGTGTCATAACAACAGGCTTTGGTAAAAACCAACTTCATGACTTGCATCTAAAATCCCAGTTGGATCGTTGTTGTGACCGGATTATATCAGAAATGTGCTTGCGCGGTTGTGGTGAGGTTAGATTTGCACATCATGATGTGAAAAGGATCTGGAAGGATGCTATTGATTTCCTGTCATCAATATTAAATGTATAGTTTCTGTTTAGACATGTTTATCTAGGAAAATATTGACAAAAAGCAAACAGAGCTCATGGGGCCTAGATTTCTGGTAGTAAAGCGAACAATCATAATGAACTAGAAAACATAGAAAAAAGGACTCTTAATGATTGAATAGCTTACTTACAGACTCATTAGCAGTGGAGCAAGCAGCATAGGCCTAAATAAATACATATATAATACAATATGTATTGTGTGTGTATGAGTTTTTGGATGTTTTTATGTTATGTTTTGTTGTACATATCATAAATTGGCTGGATAGGTGTGAGAAGTGCTTTAAAGTAAGCAGCTGCTCAGGTCTGATGACCAGGAAAATGTGACAATTGGTTTTGTAATATTTTGATGGTAAATATCAATTGTCATGCAAATTTTGAGAAAACTTGTGAAATATCGCACAAACTAAATGTGAAATGTAATAATTTTCTATCAACTTCTTGCAGTAGATAAACTATGCTACAGAGTAGTTTCATCAGAAGGTTATGCATGGCTCAAATAAACAGTAAACACAGTAAAAGAAGTAAAAGTTGCATACCAGAAACAAAACAAGTTGTCCTGGCCCTCTAACCCATCCATGATAGAAATTTGGAGAAATGTCTTCAGGAATTTGGGCACGTTTCCATTGATCTTTCATGTAAGCTAGTATTGGCCGCGTTCTTCTGTCCTGAGACAAAACTAAATAATATAATATGCAGGAAGACATGTGAGTTATGTGAGTTAAATGTTCACTAAACCAGGACTCTATTCTCTATAGTAATTTCATTATTATCATTTAATGCATCAACTCTTTTTGGGCAAAAAAACATCTCAAGCAAGCATTGAACCTTTTTGCACAGTTTTATTCAATTCTGCCACTTCCATAAAGCTTTTCTAATGCAATACACAAAAATACACACCTCGAAATCCTGCTATTGCATGCGCAGATATTAAATATGGAATTGTCACTTGTAGTCTGCTGATGATAAACTGATTTGGCTGAAATGTAACAGACAGATTACCTGATTAGCTGTTGATGCTGTTCCTGATGTGTGATTTCAGCAATATTTTATTTGTTTGTTTTCTTTGGCCCTAACGTTGCTGCTAAATTTATGTGTTGATGAGAAAGTCAGGCCTTCCAACTCGTTGGCTGATGAAAACTGCACTCACATGCTGTTTTTTGTCACACAATCAAACCCAGAGGACAAACAATAAACAAACAAACTTTTATGAAAGCTGCTGCATTGGAGAGGCGTCGGGTTTGTTCTCTGCTGAGCGCCTTCCAGCTCCATCTCTGTGTTTATCCAGGAGAAGACTGCTGAGCACTGCTCTTTCCCAGCAACACCCGGCTTCACATTCATACAGATTTTATATACATTTACACCTGGGTGCTGCCCAGTGAAACCACAGTTTTCTCCTGCTGGAAACTGGAGGATAAAGGTGGAAAACATGGAGCTCATGTCATTAGAAAAAAAACTTTAACTCATCAGCTCCTTTCAGAAATCAATCAGGAGTTGACTCCAACCTACTGCTGTTTGCATATAAAGTAAAAAGTGGCCCTTAAACACACACAGGCTTCTGCATTAGCACATGTTGACGTCTCTTGTACAAAGCCTTTGTGCCAAGTTATTGTTTGAGCAGGTAAAAACAGCAGGTCGTGCAGTCAATAGCAGGAAACGAAGGCCTGGCCGGCCTCGCAGCACACTGCTTTTCAACAGCGGAAGAGATATTAAACACATGAAGTCTTAGAGTTATATTTCAGCACAATATTTGTCGAGTCAAATTGGCCAGACAAACGCTCCCCTTCATCACAAAGCCAAGAACGACACAACCTTCCAAGAACCTAAGAGATAAACATTAGCGGTTACTCGATGCACGGTACAATGAAGAGATACTCTGTTTCACACACTGACAGCCAACACGCAGTGATGCTTTCATGGTTATCTCAGAATCTGAACACACGACTCCAGCAGGAATTAAATGTATAAGAGTGGCTGTATCAGCACCAAGTTCTGCCTCTATGAGACATTACTGCACTTAAGATTATTATCCACACATTCCACAAGGTAGAACATTTCTTTGTCGATCATGTTTTCAGTTCAGTTGATCCGTCTGTTTGTATGCCAGCAATATTACGGGTTAACGTGTGACCCAAATTTCATTAAACTTGGAGGACAGGGGCGTCCCGGTGGCTCACACTGGTAGAGCGCTTACCATGTAGGCTGCTGCGGCGGAGCCGGGTTCGAATCCAGCCTGCTCCCTTTGCAGCATGTCCTCCCCTCTATCACCCCCTTTCTATCTGTCTCTCACTTTCAATAAAGCATGTAAAATGCCAAAAAAATAATCTTTAAAAAAAAAAAAACTTGGAGGACAGTTGTAAAATGGGCAAAAGAAGAAACTATTACATTTTGGAGTGGGTCAGAATCAGACGGCGTACAAGCAATTCATTTTAATTTCAACAAATTGGTGATGTAGTGTAATTCTGGTTTGAATCCATCTTGCAGCTCTTTTGTGTGGAGTTTGCATGTTCTTCCTGTGTCAGCGTGGGTTCTCTCCGGGTGCTCCAGCTTCCTCCCATAGTCCAAAGGTTTTAAATGGTGATTCTAAATTGCCTGTAGGAGTGAATGAGAGTGTGAGTGGTTCTATGTGTCAGGCCTGTGATAGTTTGCTGACCTGTCCAGGATGTACCCCACCTCGCCCAATATCAGCCTGGATCAGCTCCAGCCCTCTGCGACCCAAGTTCTGATAAGCAGTTAAGGATAATGGATCAATGAATAGCAAACTGAGATTTTTGCTGCATTCATGCCTTGTTGGAAAAATTTGTTTCTGATCTACTTCATGGCCCACTTGATATTTTTCCCATTTGAGGGTTCGAGGATTAAGTCTCACTTGATTGAGTGTCGCTAAAATGGATTTTATTTTGATGTCTTGATTGTTTACACTATATCAGAATCTGAAATAGTTTAAAATGACATGGATATAATAATATATAAATGCCTATATTTCCTGTGATTCTTCCTGTGAAGCACTGATAATGTATTTTATCCTAATATGTAGTATGCTATTAAATAATGTACAGCATCCTATAATAAATGATACATATAATCATTATAATATGCCTGATGAAGCGTTAACAGAACTGTAGGGAGCTATAATTAAGTGCGTGAACAGTGTAATTTAGATAATGTAATGCAGTTGGATATTATCTAATCTTTTGTAGCCCTGCTGCTTATGTCATGGTTGACATTATTAAGCATTTCAGTCAGGCAGCTCTTGGATCAGGAAGCCTTTGAAACCACTTCCTGTTGTCAGATACAGATAGCTTCTCTGTGTTTTCTGACTCCACAGTGACAGCAGCAGGGAGGAAGCTGTAAACGACAAATTGATGAGAGCATTGCATTATGAGCATGATGTTCACCATCCTGTTAATTGTCCTTTCATCACGCCGGGCAGGCGCTGATTACACTCGCTGTAAATGTGAGTGGAGCTCTCAGCGCCGCAGCCGGCTTCAGGAGGCCCTGCCCCGACCCCCGGAAGACTTTACATTTGTGTTTTGGCTACGAGGCCTGATTGAAACGCTGCGATCGTTCCAACTTCACATTGTTTATGTGCTTGTGCTACTACGTATGCGCCCATGTTTAGGCTGAGGTGAAAGATTTCTTTATTTTCCTTCAGGCCTTGCCACAGTAGTCCTGAATACCTTCATGGCTCTTAAAATCCGACGGGTGTAAAAAAGTGAACGTCAGTCAATGAAGTGTGCAGTCCGAGGAAGCAGAGCTCTCTCGATACGTCAACATTCTTTATTTGGGCGTCGGCGTCCTACACTGAGCGGATAGGAAACTAAAATCCAATCTAATCTAATTTTTCATATAAGAAATCCATATCCCTGCTCCCACACATTGATCGACTGTAAGGCACCAGGTGCTGTAACGTTCTAACAGGCGTGAAATGAGTCCTTTGCGGCAGAGGTCTGACGGTCATGCAATAGTCTTGATGGCAAAGGAAATATACCACATGATTTTATTCTTGGATTTCTTGCTTGCTACCACAAGCGCTAATTAAATGGTTATCTGAGTGCCCCGTTTCATTTTAATTCCATCATTTCCATTTGATTTGGAACACATGGCCGAGGTATTTGTTCTTTTTCCACCACTTTGAGGAAAAAAGGGAGCAGCAGGACTTCTCTGCAGCTCAGAGTAAAAGTCAGTATTTACACCTTCTAATTGACAAAGGTGTATTTTCTTTGGGAAAGCGTCTCTGTTGGGGTGTCACCAAATACACCAGGCTGTTAACACGTTAGACGTTTATGAGAGACGAATAAATAGAGCGTAATGTACCTGCTTCTGACAGAGGAAGTAGTTGAGTTAATGACATCTAGCCGCTGCTGCTGCTGCTCATATCAAAAGTCTTTGAAACCCCTGCTGCTTTCCAACAAGGAGGGAAAAAAAGACCTGAACCAAATTGACAAATTGCCTTTTTATTGGCCCCGTCGTGGTGAATCCAGTGTTGTGTAACTCTCCTGTGGTAAACTCAACATGTGAGCACAGGTCAGAACCGAACTCATCCCTCTCAGTCTGTCTCACTTCATAAATCCTTCAGTTTTGTGGTGAAGGTTCGCAAATACAATAATATGTCGAGAGACGGCGGTGCCAAGTGGTTTACGGCTGTCTGTCGTCAGTGATTTCACAGACCAGATGGTGACAGGTGACAGTGAAATATCCAAGCAATATTTCTTTTTGTTATTTTCTACAACACAGATGTGGAAAACAACAAGAAATTAGATATATTTATTGTAGCTTATGAAGTATGGAGCCCAAACAGTCAAATGAATTATCAGTATTTACATGTAAATATTGTTTTATATAAATATTTAAGTGAAATCATTTGTGAAATTATTAAAAGGCCTTCATGACTTTTTATTTAATCTCACGTTTTATTACCTCCGCTGAGGAGGTTAGGTTTTTTGTTCATTTTGTTTGTCTGTTTATGGAAAACTATGGCTCAAAATTCATGAAAAGTGGTGAAAGGGTGTGGTGTTGGCCAGGGAAGAACGCATTGTCTGAGTATACTGTCGTGCGAAGTGATGCATGCAACAAGTCCTCCAACATAAACAACAGAAGAGGTTGTGTGTGTTGTGCGGCACATAGCGCAACTCATGTTTCAGGGCACATATTAACATATCGCGCCACAGCTCGCGGTACAACGGCATGTTCTAAAAATAGAACACATGTACGGTCCACGGCTGAAAAAAAAGACTGCAGTTTCTGTGGATTTATGTTGTTTTAGGTTTAGGGCAAAAAACTTCTGATGAGGCATTATAAAAGACAGTTTAAACAGTAAATAAATGTACAGAAATGCAGGAAATGAAGTAGTTACAAGGGTCATGTGACTGCCGCAATTTACGTAAAAAAACGTAAGTTACGTTCAAAAACGTGATTCATGTAACTTAAGTTAAAAATGGTTTACTTTTGATTTCACATGGGACACAAACCCTGTTCTCTTGGGTGACATTGCGTTGCTTGTTTGACCCATCACCCTACGACCAACTGTGGGAATCTGCCCTTTTAAACTTCGCTTGGCTGTCAATCACTATTACGTTAGCAAGGTGGTGGTGGCTGCTGGTGAAATTTGTAAATATAGTTCATTTTTTACTGCCTGTACACATGACCTAGGCCTATATTGATGTTTTTGACAGGAGGATAGGCTGGACGCATGACCTTGGTGGAGGTTTGCTTCTCGTTTTACAGTGTTATTTTTCTGAAAAAACACATTTTATTCCATAATATCACTTTAAGTGACAGTGGTCACAAGGCCCCTGCCCCTTATTGCAAGCAAACCCAACAAATGCTTGCACATTAAACCTGTTAGCTCCAACAAGAACTACAATTGCCAAGCTAATTGGTGGAAGATTAAAAACCATCTTTTCCCCTGAGAAGAGCCTTCAGTGCCATTCTCTGCTCTTCTTTCAGTAAAGTTCTGATCTCACTGATGCTGTTGCAGCATCTGTGCTAACCTCTTTAGGAGCCTCCATACGCCTAAACCACCTCCAAAGCTGTTAGTACTGTTGCTCCACACAGACACAAATGCATTACTTAAAACCTGACCAGATGGATTTGGTGATCTTGGGATCCTGCAATTCTCATATAATCTTGTGAAATGGCAAAAATCATAATCTAAGTATATCCTTTGAGAGCTGCTTGCATGGCTGTTGATTCTTTGTGTTTATTAGATATTGAAACTTGGCACTTGGAGAGCACAGGCCTTCAGCATGGTTAAAAGGGCATCCATGTGCTCCGCAGATGGTCCTGAAAAGTTGGTTCAACAAGTGAGTTCTTGAGCTTTACATTTTCATTTGGAAGCAACAGAGACGCTACACAGAAGATGTGTTGTATTTTATTGCTTTGATTGTTTAAACAACACATTTATAGCTCTTTCCAGTATTTGAATGACAGTAAAAAGCAGGGGGAATGGGTCAGGTTGTCCATTAAATGCAGACCAAAATTTTCATTGACTTTCCAAGGAAATAATCATTCAGATTATTCTGACATCATGAATGCAGCAGAAATTTCCTATCTCACAATGTTTACAAAAGTAAAACATATTTTTGTGAATCTGCTCCTTGGTTCAGAACCACTTCAAAGTATAATGGGTTCCTCCTTGGCCCACGCTACACCCTTCCATCAAGTTTTATGACAATAGGGCCAGTAGTTATTTTGTAATCCGGCTGACAGACGGACAAACCGAGCCATAAACACGCCCTTGGGGGAGGTAATAAAGCCTTAAAAACTATCTATCCGTAACTTTCTTTGAAGTTTGCTGTAGCTTAAAATCCACATCGCTGTCTATAGTTACTGCCTTGTGCCTTTTCGGGCAGTATAGATGTTTTTCTGGTTGTTTTATTTGATTTGACATACAGCACACTTTAAGTAGTATGTTGAGTGAACGGCAGCAGTTGGGTGATACAGGGAAAAAGAATGACGTGTGAATGCTGCTTGTATCCTAACAGAGCAGAGAAACCAAAGACAACACAGACTATTTTCCAGTGGCTCAACTCAACCTTCTAATTAACCAGACATTGAATATCCCAAGAAGTTCATCAATCAAACATGTCAAATATCTGAGAAAAAACTCAAGTCTGTCCAAATCAAACATGGCGGAGGAATCTCTCTCAAACAGTTCATCCAGAGAGTAACTGGAATCCAAGGTGTAGTGATCATGTGTGTGTGTGTGTGTGTGTGTGTATCAGCATTTTTCAACACTTCAACACAGCTACTGCAGAACAGAAAGACGTGGAAAATACTGCAGGTTATGTAAAGCCTCCATAAGAACAGTGAAGAACAGTGAAATGTCTGCTGACAAATTCGACATGTTGTTTATATTCATGTTTACTGTAGCGGGAATATTTCGGCTCATTATTGTAAGATGAGACGTTTTTCTTCTGCCAACCCACTCTTACTCTCATGCGACGTCTTATAAGAGATGGTTTTACAACCGATTGGTTTTTATACTTCCTGGCTCGCGGGGAGAGAGTGGGCGAGAACAAAGGCAGAGGGGGAACTCCCCTACCCACAAACACGCAAAATTCAAATCAGAATTACACTGATAATTACCTTTATATGACCTCGCAATCATTAAAGATGACAGTGATGGATTGCTACCAATAAACAATATCACACAACCACAAAATCCTTTATTTGAATAAAAAAAAAACTCCTCACCAGTAGCTGTTTAAAAATATCCTCTCATGCATTTACAACATCCTGCATCTATTCCCACAAGCTTTAATACTGCAGACGAGACTTTGTGAAACAGATCAGATTTCTATGAGATTAACAGTGAAGTAATGATATCCTGTCAAGACAAATCCTAATGGAGGATATTTTCACTTACATGATGTATCGTATATTTCCACAGCAATACACAGCGCAGGAAATCCACTGGTGTCAGCGAGCGGAGATAATAAGAATCAGTCGGATCAGTTACATACTGAACATGAATTATTCCAAACTCTGTTAAAGCAGGAAGGTCTTGTTCTATACTGAAGATTTTTCTCATGCCATACAAACAGGACATGCAGTATAATAACCTGTTGCAACTTCATATCTAAATTGGCTTTGAAATACAGTATGATTTGAATAAGTTACTGAGTTGCTGCACAATTTTTGTTTCTTTTTTTGTAATGCCAAACACACCAAGCAGTGACAAGCTTCAAGCTCAACAAGCTGCAGCCTTTTGATTCTGCCTTGAATTGTGGCAAACTAAAAGTTATAAAAGATAGTTTAACTTTTGGTGGTGTATTGTGGCCAGAGAAGTTTTGTGACATGCAGATCTATGTAACCAATAATTTCTTCCTTCCTGAAACACATGAACACCCTAACTGGCTGCAGAAAAAAATAAATGTTGTGTTGAGTTGTATTTTGCCGCTGCTTGTAGTGACCACATAAGTAACTAAGCTTGAGCTCTGGCTCAGTTGGTAGAGCGGGTCGCACATTACTCGGAAGGTTGGTGGTTCGATCCCAGACCATGGCAGCCTACATGTCGAAGTATCCTTGAGCAACATACTGAACCCCAAATTGCTCCCGATGCTGCGTTCATGGTGGCCACCAATATGAATGAGTGTGTGTGAATGGGTGAATGTGCGTGTCTGTAGTGTAAAGTGCTATATAAGTGCAGTCCATTTACCATTTTATATAATACAATTGTTATGGCCACTAATTTGTTTAAACCATACACTGAGCCAATTTCACATTTGGTAACTGTTATGAAGATTTAAAAGAAATATTTGATTGTTGACAAAATTTCAAATGACCATAATCTTAAAAATAGGCCTACATTCCACATACAAAGCTATCATATTATGGAATTTGTAACTAATGCTAATCTCATGATGATTGCAACCACACCACCCTTTCAGAAACTGTAAAGCTTTTTGTGAAGGTTTGTTTACATGAAAGACAGCCATGCTTTCACCCACAAATAAATCAAGCTGAATCCAAGACTCATCCATGCAACAGTCCATAACTGAAATCCTTCAAACATTCTTCTGCAAAAAACAGAAGTTTTTCATCACTCATGTTGTAAAAGCAGAATATTGTTTTTCTCAGTAGTCAGAAAGTTAACAGCTCCGTGAGGCTGCAATTAGGCACAGTGGTGAGCTAAATGCTAACATCTGCAAGCTAACATGCAGGTATAATGTTCACCACCTTGGTTCAGCATGTCAACAACTCTGCCAAACCTGAGGAAGACATAAATGTCTGCACCAAACAATCCATCCAATAGTTGTTGAGATATTTCACTAAAAACAACAAATGTAAACCTCATGGTGGTACAAGATAAAACACCAGGGGATCAGCAAAGTCATTCGGAGTCTTCCATTCAGTAGTTGTTAAAATATCCCTTTTTTTTTTTTGACAGTTAAAATGCCTTTTTTTCATCATGGCATAGTCACGTTAGACCTAAAAACAAACTCTGATGGTGTTTTAGCATCAAAAAGCCTGACAAAAAAGGCATTTATTGCCAAAAAATGTGAGTGCCTTGGAGTTTATTTTGTGCTTTTTGCATCTACATGCATCCTTTTCCAAAGAGCTCTTGAAACACACTCAATTTAAGTTTAGATTTAATCCTGGAACCAGTGGATCAACCAACAGACAGACATACGTTGGCTTCCTGGAAAGCTAAAAATGACACCTATACGACACTGTGTACAATCACTGACTATACTGTTAATCCTCAAGGCTGCAAAATTAGAATTAACTAATAACTGCCGCTCAAGAGTCCATAGCTTGTGGATGATGGTTTATCCAAGCAGATGTTCTTACCAGCATCATTTAAGGACCTAACTGTAGAAAGATGAACAGCAGAGGCCACACACATGGAGTCTCATCACCCTCATCATCACAGTGAATTTATTACGGCTCCTCAGAGCGTCAGGTAACTGCGATGTTCCCACCTCCGCTCTGCTCATCAGTGAACGCTTAAAATGTCAGTACTTGCGTCTTGGCCGCATTTAAGTGGAAATAAACAGAGCATTAGGGTGTGAAGAGCTCATATTTTTTAATCTCTGCAAATTTTAAGGAGAAAAAAAATCCCTCCAAGAGTAAACTGAGTTTGTGCACTCTGTAACCTCAGCTGTATATAATTTTCATTCTAATTTACAGCTCATGGTAGGAAAATCCCACCTTCAGGAAATCAATTAAGCGTAAGAAGAACGTGAGAAAGCTGTACACAGATGGGCGTGTGACTGTTACAGGACTCTGGACTTGAGTATTTCACTTAGTGTCATATTTCTGCTGATTTAATGGACTGTGTGGATGGAAATCATTTACTTTATAGATTGTTTTTGGTAGAAGTTTATGCACTACTATTTGTATTTAGACAACATTGTACAATTGACAAGATTGGCATCTTATAGTCTAAACTATGTTTATATTTCTGTTTAAATCAGTTATTGTCTGATTAAAATATAAGTCAAGAAGCCTACACATTGCAGCGAGCATTTGAGGCTTTTGGAACAGTTGACATATTTTTGTACTTGTTGCTTCAGATGCATTTCACTCTGCACTCAAAGAAATGTCAAGGTTTGACACCCAGCCCTGTATATGACTCATACATTAGTATTAGATCAGTATTAATGCTGACATGCAAAGCATTACGAAGAGATGGATTAGTCACTTCATCTCAGGGAAATGACAACGATATGACACAACCAAAGGGCTTATACTGTGAACAATGAGATTTCGACTAATAATGCATTTCATGGTTCAGAGTTTAGTCAGAGACACGTCAAAGAACTGACAAGTAACTGGTAATACAGTTAGATTTGTCTGAGTCCGGGAACCAACAAATACAAATTATAAAACACACATGCGAACATCCAAATGACAAAACCAAAGATGTAGCAGAGAAGGAAGAGTAGTGGAAGGAGCTGTAGCAGCAAAAGGTGCTGGCATGAGAGTATAATCAATGGTGTTAGGGATCAATCACACCAGGACACGTTTCTACAGGTGTCTGCTTAAAAAAAGCCTTGGCAACAACCTGCTGCTCCGTGTAGAGCTCCCACTCAGTCCAACAGCTAGCTAGCCAATTTATAGTATAGTAAGTATAGAAAACAGTATTACAGCACCGGAGAGTTTCACCTGGATACTCATGCAACTCCATGCATGCATTTGCCATTTAGTGAATAATAGACTATCCTCGAGTTATGCCGATCAACGTAATTAAATACTGCTGATATCATCCTTTCACCTTCATTTGTATGGAATCACAACAGGAAGTAATATGAAATTAAATTCCTAGCAACCAATCTCTCTAAATCCTCTGGCCTTTAAGTTTCCTTTAGAATAAAATAATTTTCTCTCCCAGGAGAAGAAATGCACAAGATGCAAGTTTTGGATAATTTAGCATCCAGTCTGTTATCTGGAAAACCTCCAGCGACATTTTGCCTCATAAACACGTTTGCTGACAGGTTCAGTGATTTAAAGCGTCCGATGGGAATCCTCAGGAAAAACATGTTTCTTCCAAGAAAATTTTGAGAGCTGTTTTTAAGTCGGTAGGCACTCCGCTACCTGTTTCTCTTGGCTTCTCTGGCAGCAGCGTGTTAAGATTAGTCATCCGCAGTTGTCACCGCTGGCACGTCTTTACTTCTACCAAAGTGTGAGATCATGCACATGGAAATTAAACCCAGCAACCATATCGGCCGTCGCCAATTAACTCCTGAATGTTTTGACCCAAACAGCAGTAAATATGGAATATTGGAGCACATTTAATGTTCCGTTTGTATGAAGTCATGTCTCTTCACTGATGGATACCTGCTGTTTATCTCATTGAAGTCGTGCAACCATTTTAAAATCTATATCAGGATGAAAAAGGATATAAGAGCTATATATATAAGTATATTTGTCTCTTTGTTGTGTTGCTTTTTCCTTACTATAAAATGTGTAATCAAATGTGAATCAACGATAAGAGCAGATATTATTTCAAGCAGAAATAAAGCACATTAGTTTGTATATTTGTATTTCACCTCAAGAGTTCAACAAATCTGACAATGATTCATGCTTTTTCCCAGCCGGGTCAATTACCTTAAAACAAAATATTTTCAAGTATACAGCGCAGCACTTAATTTAGTGGCACAGCGAGGGCTTGTAAAATCAGCTGAATCCAGCTGGCTTACAGTTTTACAGCAAAGTCTCAATGCTTCAGCTCTTTAAATGCTTTCTTATGCTTTTACTGCTCAGACCTGAAAAGAAATTACTGCACCTTAGGTGAAAATAATTAGCACTCAGGAGTTTCTTCACTAACCCCTCACACTCATATGATAACTGACTGAACCAGCTCAAGTTTCAAAGTGACTCTTTGTAATGTTTTAACCCATGAACTTCTGCTGACTGTGATAATCAGAATTATACTACTGCACAGTAAAAAGTAAAATGCATTTTATTCCTGTATGTACTTTAGTAGTTTCTGCATTTTCCTTTACAGAGTGAAATTCTTCAACTTCCTGCAGAGATGACATATTTCTACTGCCAGTTCCACTCAAGCTTGTACTTGATATTGGATTGGAAACCAAAAACCGGTGGTATTGCCAGTGACTGCGATTTTTTATTTAATTTTTTATTGACGTAATCAGCACTAATATCTGGTGGAATAGATATTAATATTTGTACATGGTCAGGGCTCTACAAAAAGTAGGACAGAAAAAGTAAACATCCAAATTACAATAATTACAAAATAAGCAAATAATGAGAATAAAAACACAAAGTATCCCTGAAATATTTCAGACTATGCAATGACAGAACAACAACAACAAATAACAAAAAACAACAAGACAAATAAAGAGAAGGACTTAGTGATAAACAAACCCAAGCCACAGAGTGAATGTGATAAAAACAAGAAAACTATCATAACTTGAGAATAATACAAACCTGTCTTAAAATTGTTTAGATACATTGACTCTCCAGTCCGTATAAAGACTTGGACAACACTTTCTCCCACTTGAGGCCTAAATATCCAGATACAGGCGCTGCCATGTTGTGCTGCTGACATCAGTTGGAGCCAGAGTCTGCGCAGTAGTGACAAACAGTTGAGGCCCCAAGTTCCTGCCCAACCAATCGTGAATCAATTATTCACATCAGTTATGATTTTACATCCTCATTTTTTAACATCAAATAACTAATTAAAACATATACGAAAAATGAACAACAAAAACATTAGCATGAAAAAATAACTACCTAAAATGACAGAAACCAGTTGAGTTTGATTTGGGGCGTGGCTACCTTTGATTGACAGGTCAATAACAAGGCAAACCGTCATCAGAAGAGATGCAGAACAATGTGTATCCACGGCAACATGTCAATAAAGTTTTATATATATATCCAGAGATTTTTGGCCTCATTTTTGGGCAGCTGTTATGTCTCTATAGTTTAGTTCAGTCATTTTTAAATCAAGGGAATTTACCCTACGGTACAATGCAATATTAGTCAGATTCCGAAATTACTGTAATATAGTTAATGACACTCCACTAAATCATATATATGTTACTTTGTCATCAGATAACATCTTGGATGGAGCTTCTGACCCGATCTGTATAAGCGCCTCTGCTGTGTAAAGACATTGATCTATTGACAATTTATGTAATATTTTAATTCATTTTAAATCACATGAAGTGCTTTCAAGCATATAAAAAAATATTAAAAAACATGCAAATAAGCTTGTAGTCATTTCATGTCTTTACCTCCTTACTGCATATGGGAGCTGGAGAAAAGCTTCCCTCTCATACTTTATTTCCATTCTTTTTATGATTTGTTGCTAGATTTTTAACCGACTGCAACATTGTGTATGTTTGTTTTTTTCCTTTGCAGCTCCAGTTGCATTGGAATAAATCGTTGTATTAGAACATAAACACGGAAAACCATTTGGTTCCAGGTTCAAATTGGTGCTTTACAGGGTTCATACAGTTTATAACTGAACATCTAATATGTAACCTTACACCTGAGAAATACTTAATCCCAAGAAAAACAAAACTAACATTTTGAGGTTTCACAGCCTATAAATGATTTTAGGACCAAACTTCTTTCATCCGGAGCAACGGACACTGTTTTTATAGCAACTGAGCTGCAGAAAATCATCCTGATCTAATCATCAGAATACTGAATTTAGGGGGTTTCCACTGCAAAGGTCGGTAGGTATTATTATAGTGAAAAGTGATGTAAACATGATAAATTGCTTGGCTTAAAACAGTCACGCCTAAACAACACATCATTTCACAGTGTGTTTATTTGCATTCAAGTGCCATGGCACTGAAAAAGGCAAATTGTATATAAATGCATGAGTGTAAATGTAAAAAAAACAGACGGCACATCATGACAAAGCCTGGAATAAACCCCAAAGTTGATTTAATTTGAAAGCCGGACTGTTATTTATCACAAAGACCCACGCTGTTAGCTCAGGTAGTATATCACAGTTCAAGGTTCAGCTTTATTTGTCCCAAAAGTCGGCGATTGCTTTTGCAGAATGTACTAAAAAACATAAACCGTTACACAGACATGAATCTATACATGTATATGTTAAACAGGCCATCCTGTAAAAAGAGAAATACAAGAAAATAGAAAGTTACCGTAAAACAAGCTGATGTAAACAACACTGCCTGCCAAACGTTAGTCATGCCGTCCTGGAAAATACAGCCAGAGTGCAGCTCCTGTCAAGCATTTTAATTAAGCACACTTTGGTAGTTTTATTTCACTTTATCGAGGACAAATAAATGAATAAATAAATAACAGGCAGGCTGGTCTTTCCTGCAGACAGCAGTGAGAATTAAATGGCACACTCAGCCTTTATTAATCTGAAAAACAGGGAGGAGAAGAAGAAAATGGGGAGAAAATGGAGGGTAACATAACCACAGTGATTAGTATGAAACACATCTGTAGCCTTTCTAATAGGAAGCCTAAAATAATTGCCCTGTGCATTGTTTATACACTGCCCACAGCCTGCCAAGCTGCAACCGGCTGTCCAAAGCCTTAATAACATGTACTTATTCTATACACAGTTAATTTGAAAATAACACCATTAAAAAGCCTTGTTGGTGGCCCCGGCATTAACCGGGCTGTAACTTCTTCTGTAGAGCCATTCAACGGCTAATTATTAACCTTACTGTTTTTGATCAAACGTCATGGAAATAAGCAGCAATTATTCATCAGTCCAAGCCATTAGCGTGACGTAATAATGCACTGAGCAGAGTGAACAATAAATAAACAAATGTAAAACATCTTAGGGTACTAAATAAGCCTTGTTGTTGCAGGATTTCAAGATAAAATTGTTTTTTCTACATTTAACTCATTTTTACGTGACGTCTGACATGACATGCTCGGAGCAAAACTTTTTAAACTACTTTTGAAAGCCTGCTGTACAAATAAAGTTTATCATTATTATTTCTTACCAGTCATCTGGGGAGTAATTAGCAGTGTTTGTGTATCCCTGTGTGTTTCTTCAGGCCGTATAACCTAAATACACTCATTAGCCTCCTGCTGTATTTATTTTGTCATCACACCCTTTGTTCATGAGGGACGTCCGCCGCCGAGTTCAGGACAAGTGTTTGGGAATCTGAAACCGGAGTCGTCGTCGTTATTCCTCCTCAGTCGACACTTTGCCATGTGCGGTGAGTTTGTCTAAGCTCCCCTAATGAAACGGGGCCTAAATGTGGGGAAAAGGAGCGCGGGGGGAATCGTGCTCTGCCGTGTTCAGGTGCACAAAGAGAGGGATGTTATTGTATGTAGATGCCTCCAAGCAAATACCATTCTGTCTGAAGGTCTTCATTAAGGACACCAGGAGGGAAAAGAGTGCAGCTCCAAAAAATAAATTCAGTTAGCGTAAAGCAGAAATCCAGAACATATTTGAGTCTGCTGCTGCTGCTGAATGTTTCACGGCTGCTCAGGGGTTTGGCTGCTGTTTTTGTAGCAAAGACTTCCAACCACCCAGAGCCATTCAGCTGAATGTTCACCTGTTACCTGTGTTTAAAATACATCACTGCAGGCGCTGCGGAGGAATGCCAAGACTGCAAATTCAACACAGACAAGAGCAGAAATGGGATATAAACACAGGACTTTCTTTCTGTGCCACTGTAGCTTTACAAAGCTTTACAAAGAACTGAGGTAAGATGTTAGAAATACATGTGAAATACACTTAAGAGCTGTCTGTAAATACATGACAAAATCACGGACAATTATTTGGTGAAGAAGCTTCATTACCTTCAGAGCTGAATCATTTTTTTTTCTATATAATAAATTTGTTTTTTAGCCTTCCAGAATGCAAACCTACCACAAATGAAAACATAGACTTGGACGGCATTTTTTTTTAAAAGTTAGCTTGTGGTCAGTTTAACTCCTGTGCAGGGATGTTGGCATAACAGCATTTTGCAAATTGACAAACCAACCAGTTTGTTCAAGTTTTTTTTAGTTTTTTTTATAACCTTGTCTTTACTTCATTTCAAAGTGTGCATGTTGTTACCCTGCCCAGCAGCTGGATCCTCGATATATCACATAGTTGATGCGAAAATTGCAGGATTACGAGATCACAAGCCGACATTGGGTGAGAGGCGGGCTAAACCCTGTACAGATCTCCAGGCTATCACAGGGCTGACACATAGAGACAGACGCTCTCAACGCTCTCATTCACACCTACGGGCAATTTAGAGTCACCAATTAAATCTAAACTGCATGTTTTTGGACTGTGGGTGGAAGCCGGAGCACCCAAAGAGAACCCAAGCTTACCAAGCTTGGGTTCCACACTCAAACTCCACACAGAAGGAAAAAAAGGATAATGTAAAAATATTCAAATTGCTCTAACAGATAAAGGTTTAACCTTGCCTATGCAAAATGACATGAGGGTGAATATACACAAGCTCTATAGCTCAACTTTATGAATGTATCGAGACAAGGTCTATCCTTTTAATCTCCAATAATTTATCCAATGGCAGAGACAATAAAGGCCACGATGTAGAGCTCCAGATGAGAGAATAAAAGTAAGGGAAGTAAGAGGGAAAAACTTTGGAACCAACTCCGAGCTGTCACACAAACACAAAGATACTTCCCACGTAAAGTTGCTGTGTGTTGTTAGCGAGCCAACAAGTTTGTTTCGTGACTTTTTGTAGTTAATCAAAGTTGGACAAATACATGAAAAAGACACCTGAAGAGAGAAAACAGCTCATTAGGCCCAGTAATCACGCTGCTTGGCTCGTTGGACTAGTTTACGGTCACATTTGTGCAGAAATATCAAGTTTTTCTGAGTTGACCTGTAACTGACCTGCTAAAATAATGACTGTCTTTGTTGCAAATGCATAATTATGACTTTGACTAGTTCCAATGAATACATGATTCAGCAGTGACCTAGGGTAGAAGTAACATTGGAGCAGCTGCTCTTTTACTTCAGTCTCGTGCCAGCGAACGCCCCTTATGGAGTTTTTCTGTGAGTGCCTTGCTCAAGAGCACTTGAAGAGTTAAGGAGCCGGACGATCTCTGATTTACCAGCTGCTTCACGTTTTTAAACAGGCCACCTTCTCCACCACAAAGTCACTCCTCTTACTGTCAGGCCTTTGTGCCACATGGACAAGTACTCTAGCAGAGATCTAAATTTAAATGCCTCTCTTGTTAGTTTTTTGCTCGGGCCAGGCCTTTAACAGGAAGTCAAGCTGTGCTCGCTCGCCATTAGGCCCTGGCAAAACGAAAAGACATAATTCAGATTATTAAGTCAGTCAGGAGGAGGTGGAGGATTGTCCGGAACACTGCAAATATCACACAACTCTAAAATAGCTTCCTAATTGAATGTGTCAATGTGCCCTCATCTGGCTGTTACACACATTTACCTCTTTGTTTCACAGTAGAATATAGTCTCCTAATGTGAACTTTAGCTGGTAACTATTTCATGTCAATGTTTTCTTTTTGACACAAAGCCCTACTGTTTTACACTGTACAGTGCCGAAACACGGAGGCCTTTTAAATAGGTTTTATTAATCTTTTGCATTGGTGTGAAACATCCACTGAATACTAAATAACTCCGAGCAGTTTGAAAGGCACAGGTGTGGTCAACGTCTGTCAGGAGTCGGTGTTCAGTAGTCGGACTTGGAGATTTACCAAGCATGTTAAACTGTAGCCAGTTTTACAGCCTTAAATTATATATCCGTCTTAGAAAAATAAGGAAAAGTCAGAGGGGTAAGGGGGAGATTTACCAGTCGAGTCCTGTTACAGAAGTGCAGCGCTGACTGTCACCGGCCACTTGCTGAAGACATAACATATTACTACTGAGGATAAACAGCAGATTGGGATTTCTCCATCATCTGCACGGCAATGCAGACTCAACAGGCCAACTGTTGGGACAATGAGACGCTGAAGAGGATCGAGTTTTAGCTGCTGAAAAGTTAGATGGATTGTGTTTCAGTGGATGTGGCTATCGGAGATCAGTTTATCCTTTAGGAGATTTCGGGGATTAATCTGAAATCCAGAAAATATTTATGTAATAGATTTGGTCCTTTCTGCTGTCACACTAGACTGTATGTAGAATCTGTCAGTGCTGAAACAAATGAGGGAAAATAATTCAGTCTTGTAAATTTGTAGGTCAGGATTTGTTCGCACCAGCTGTTTTTTGAAGCCAGATAGTTTCAAGCTTGCATTTTTGAATCGATTTCTACTATTAAAATGTTAGAAATGTCTTTTTTGAGTCCAAACAAGACTTACTGTATGTTTAGACAGGATGAGAGGCTGCACAACTCAATAAAAAGTCAATGGAAAGAATCAATTCTACCAAAAACTGAAGCAAGGACACATATTCTTTGTTTCCAAGCTAAAACTTCCGTTTCTGTTTTGGGAATAAATCCAGTTTCTCCTTCCAGACAAGGAAACATTTGATTCTGGCAACAATTTTACCTTAATTGGATTATGGTGACGTTCCGTTATTGTCTTTGGAAATCTCGTACAGCACTGGACTCTGTATATTTCTGCTACTGGCCGTCTCTGTATGTCTGCAGATTTTCACACTGGTTGGCTTTCATAAATCTCTTAACGCTGGTTTCTTACATACACGTGTCGACAGAGAAATCAGTATGGTATTTGGTCGCACATTATTGTACGGACAACGTATCTTCACTTCTTGCCATTATACATATCTGTTATCTTGCACATCTGGAGCCAGAGTCTGTGCAGTAGTAATTGGCTGGTGTCGCTGAGGTCCCGCCCATACACCTGCCTGACTGATCGTCAATCAAAGCTGTCAATCATGATGTCTCACCCATTTTGTTGCTTCTATTAACTAACTAAATTAAAATTCAGACTCAGAGTTCAGACACTTGAACATACATCAGTGGATAAGAACTACTTAAAATGACAGGAAAATCTTTTAGTGTGGTTCATGTCTCATCTGCTAACATGGAAGGGGCATTTATGACTATGACTATCCTGCAACCAGCCACCAGGGGGCAATCAAAAATATTTTGGCTTCAATTTTAGGGAGCTGGCATGTCATAAATCTTTATATACAGTCTCAAAAAAGGTACATATTTGCATTTGAGTTCTGCTCCTTTCACACTGACTTATGGAAACAAACGGAGTAAACATGTTGTCATGACTGGCAGGTGACTCATTTATTGAAAGATTTCTCCCTTCATCATAAGGACCCACATGGGAAAATTAAGTTCTGTGACTGACAGAAGTTTATGCAGCACTACAATGCTACTGATATGTATAATATTGCTTATTGATCTTGCAAACACAGCCAAAATGAACCATACTAACCAGAAAAATGCACCCAGGTTCATTTTAACTGAACCAAACAGGTTCAGTGTGAAAGCACCCTTAGTGTGCACACATTTGTGTTGAAACTTGGCTGAGTTTGAACTTTAGCTCCAGATGTTTCTAACTTTCTGGCAGCAAAAACAGTGTGAGAACAGGAAAGTTGCCACTGACTGACAAACTGTCTTGTAGTTTGTTATTTATTTCACATACAGGCTCTTCACATCCTCTTTGTTTACTTTGAGGTATGAAGGTTTGGGTGAATCATTTGGACCATCATGGACCACTGCTCTTTATATTATCTTCCCTGCAAATTGCGTTTGATTTAGATTCAACCAAAACAGATGTGACTCTCCGTTTATCTGTGGTGAGTTTTGACCAGATTTATGGAGCAAAACCTACAACTCGGAGGACGTGAACTTTTGAGAACAATCTTTTTTTTTCTGACACATTTTATCCAAAATAAATCCAGCTTGACATCAAACAGCTTGACATCAAACAATCATGACTTGCATGGATTTTCATGGCAACAGATGCTCACCATTTACAGGAAATTGTCACAATAGAGGACACTAGCTGTTAAAGCACATCTTTATCCCCTTCGATTATACATTCATGGACTCCCCCCCCAAACGTTGCACTTCACCTTCAACCCCAATTCGAGCTAGTTAAGTCTGATTGTGCAACAAGAAAACAGAGCTTGGGAATCCGGCAGTTTCTGCCCTCTGGAATAAGAAATTAAGATTAAGCAGCAGTGCAGAAGAGTGAGAGTAAATGATGTCAAATTGGAAACAGGGTCTCCTGAGATTTGGGAACATCTGTTGGGGTGTCGGGTTGCCTCAGCTCTTGTTAGGCCTGCAGTTTACCTCATAATCTCGCTGCCAAATGCCCCTCTGCTCCCTTCAGGCACTGTCCACTGTTTTACAAACAACTGCAGAGCCGAGGCCAAGACTTAATGTGCTCATGCTCACCTTACTCCCAACCTTTGCTGTCCTCGAATGCACTCTTCAGTTCCCACAGAACTGCTCTCACTGATGGCACAGGGACTTCTGTGTCGCTGCAATTTGTGCCTTCAATCTAGTTAGATTAAGTACTTCGATAACGCAGGCTCTTTTCCCACAGGAAAGCTGCTGCTCTGTACTTCACGCGGCGATAACCTCTTTGTGTTTCTTCCATGAAATATGGACCATGAAAGCTACATGACGCCAGCAGATATTAAAGATTTGTCAAACGTCAAATCGTCGCCCAAGCGTCTGCTGGGTCAGCCTGTTAGCAGGGAAGATCTCATTGAAAGAAACACACATCTCCTCACACATCACGCTGTGTTTGTGATGTTTCTCTGCTCGTCTTTTTTCACGTCGGAGGAAGAAAGGTAAACGCATCCAAGTTGGGCTTGTCACATTAATGACACGATCGCCTCTGACGTTCAAATTGCATTTGACAGTGAACTTCCGAGGCACAGATGTATCGGCCCGGGCCCAAGCAGACGCCGCTTTCAGTGCCAGACGACTGAGCAATCATTTGGATAACACTGGCAACACCCGGTGTTTTCATTTTCAGCTCACTTTTTAACCTTTTCCTAAACTTTAAGGGAATCTTTTTTTTTCATTTGCAAAATACAAATGCTTCTGACGTGAGCGCTGGCAACGTGTTTAGACTCCATTGAAATGCTACTGTCCATGGGATTTGGAAATTACAGTAATAGTTGAATGAGAACAGCCAGTCTGGAGGTGAAGGCGAGGTTATCCCTCACTGCCTTCCAAAATGGCTCCCTTGAGACCTGACCTCTCTGTGTCCTGACCTTACAGCGCTAAAACCATAATCTTTGTTTGCTCGTCAACTTTTCTTTCTAACTCCTACTGTCTCCATACGTCCTCTCTGTTGTCTCTCCTCTCCCCCCTTCCCCTCCACTATTTACTCTTTACATCACTTAGTTTTATTTTTCTCTCCCTCTGTTTCTCAGTCCTCCTCCCTGTTTTCTCCCCTACTCTGCTTGTACTTTTTCTCTCTGTGTCTCCCTCAGCTATGCGGCCGTACTGCCAGGGCTGACTCTTTTGATTTGAGTGCAGTACATGTGGTTGAAATCTGAGGCCCGCTGCACTGCCAAGCCACAGGCCCCGTAATGGAGCGCTGGCGCAGGAGAATAAGCCATTGTTCTTGGTGCAGTCGGTGGATGGATAGATGGAGGGAGAGAGGGAGGGAGCTCTAACTGAGGAAAAAAAAGTTGACTCCTGCCGAACACACCCCCTGGGGTCAAAGGTGAGCCCCATAATCTCGTTGTAAATCCCACTCTGTGTTGCAGGGGAGGAGAAGCCGCCTGGGAGTCATTTGCAGACACGGGATGCAGAGATGTTAGAAAGAAAACTGTCCAGTCGGGCTTTCCTGGACTGTCTGACTGCATACTGGAATAACATAAACAAGAGAGTGAGTCTTTCAAAGTGTGTTTTAGTTCTTGCACACTCACATGATACAAACTAGTGAAGGTCTTTTACAAGATTTTTTGGTTGTCACAGTGTCTGCATCCTTTAAAATACATTTAAAACTCTTGTTTCTGTATGTTAACAGCAGTTTTATGGGGAAAAAAATACTTTTAGCACTTAAAAGTAGCAATACAATAACACAATGCAACAATACAGTAAACATATTGCAAATATTGTTATTAATAAACTGACCTTAAGAATTCTGACCAAATAATACTCAGTTTAGTTACTCAGTTAAACAGTGAAAAAAAATATTGTAATATATTTAGTTTTTTTAACAATTCAGGGGGGCTTCACATGCAACCACACATACCTTTGTTGGAGTACAGTAGCTTATTGGAGAGCTAAAAACACGATTTGTTGCCCTAACTTCACTTGCAAGTTGTGTTTTAAGATCTTTTTTTTTTCCAAGTTGCCGGCTGGACGGCGCCCACAACTAAGAGATATGTGATATTATTATCTTAGATGATGACTTTTACTGATGTATTTTGATGCTAAAGTCAACACTGAGAAACTTTTAACTACTTTTCCTACTGTTTATAGTGACTCAGAATCAGAAACAGTTTTATTGCCAATTTTATTGTCTTGGTGATTTGGTGAGTAGCAATAAACACAAAGTCAAGAGACATAATATAAAATTAAATAATTTACAAGCATATATATACAAGCAGATAAAAAGGCTTTCATAAGATAATGTTACTTTTTAGTATAAATTAATCCACAAAGTATTTAGCAATATTCAAATAAATGTAGTGGAGTCTCAAGTAGGATTTTTCCTTTAGACATTTAGGTGAGGAAATGTTTAAAGTAGCATTTTATTGGAACTGTTTCAGTACAAGTTCTTAAAAACTGTGCAGAACATGAGTAAATGTTCATCGTTAGTGTTAACAATAACTTTAAAATATATGCACTCCAAGTATGAGCCACTTTGATTATTTGCGTACAATCACTTTTATGACTTTTTAAATGGTTTAATTTAAAGGATTATTGCTTACAAGAATATGCAACAGGAGGACGATCTATTGGGCCTGATGATGAGCTGCAATAAAACAGTAATACAAACTACATGTGGACTCAATTTATCCTCTTTCACTGTACAAACCACAGTCAGGATGCAGGAGTCCATAGCCTGACGACTATCCACTTAATTAAAACGTGTTTATGACTGAGGGGGAGCTGTGAGTGTGCAGATTCTTGTTGATTAGTCACACCAGCTGCAGTCCACATAATCCCCCCTGCTAATAATTCTTACCCCCCCTATAGATTTAACTACTTAAAGGGTTAAATATGTCTGGGGAAATCTTTTGTTTACCCCCACTGGATGCAGCCAAATCATTAAAATAAGTACAATGGATCAAGTGACCTTTCCTCATTAAATTTTATAGCAGAATGAGATGGGAGTGCTGGAAAGTTGAAGCGGTGTCGTCTTGAATCACGAGAGCTGCCAGCCTGCGGGGACTCCTGGTGCCATAAGGTCCTGAGGTTTCCTTTCCCATCGAGTCATTTCACAACAGGGCCTGCACATCAAATAACACCATTGTTTTTACTCAGAAAGCTATAAAACAAGGATCGTCTAATGGCTGAAGTCCGGGCAAAGCCTAATGAAGAGATGCCCTCTCGATATGATCTGACTTTTACGACGGGGTGTGAAGCTGTAACTTTTTTTCTCACAGACGGGCTGTTGGGAGGCGTCGGACGTAGGTGATGACAAACCACCGTGAAGCCGGGTCTCAGTGCCCAATCAAATCGCTGCAGAGCTGCGTTTAATGTTCTCCCATTGAGTGTAAATGTGCATGAGTAGTCGCCCTGTCTCACAGCGGTGCCACAGCGCGATCCCTGTATTTGTTTAGCAGGATTTCTCCTTGGAAACTCAGGTCACAGTGTCTCGTGCTGCTTTAAATGATGGAATTTAAAAGTGAACCAATTTTGACGGTTGCATGCAGCACTGAATATTTTAAGAATATATGTTGGGTTTTTTTTCTTCTCTCTTTGTCATGGCTGCTAATAACTTCAGCATGCAGAGGTTGCACATGAGCAAATTGTGGGCCTTGTTTCCCAAAAAGCATTTAATGTCTGAGATGATCATAAAATACGTTTTATGAACCCTCTTCAGGGATGTTTCCCAAAAGCATTGTGAAGTAAGTACCCCTTAAAAAATAATTGCAGATTAATAAGTGCCACATAGAAGGCTTAGTGAGAAGTAAGAAGCTCCAGAACATGCAGGAGGAACTGAAAACTAGTGATGCTCCATGCTGCTGTAAATGAGTTGTAATATTTAAAGTTAGAAAATAAGAAAGTAAAGCATAACAGTCACACAAAAAACACATTTATGGAATATTTTTTGATTCCATGTGTTGTGTAACATCTGCCAACTTCTTCTCCTGTCAGGCTGCCAGCGTCCAGACAGCAGTGATTACAGTCATTACTGCAGAAAGCAGAAGGCTACTGGAATTATTAAAATAATTAAATTTATTGAATATCAGCATCACAGTGCATTGTCTAAATCTCAAGCCTTATATAGTAATCATGTTTAGCTGAACTGCCATGTTTCTGTTAATCTGTTTTAAGTCTACACATCTATTCTTTCTATTTTAAGCTGCCATTTGCTTATATCAGTCTCAAATGTTTCAGAAATTATTGCAAAATCACATCCACTGTTAATGACGTGCATATTTATGAAGCCTATAAGTACCGTTTTATTTGGGGTTCATTTGTATTTAACACTCTGAAGCTCAAAATTCACTGGCACTTTTCAACAGCATATTTTCTTTAAAAAAAATACTGAAAAAAAAGTGTGAGTAGCAAAAGTACTTGCATCCATCTCCGCAGCCATGGGCATGTTTGTCTTAAAGTGAGGTTTTCTCAGGCGGTTTGGTGGTTTGCTATCTTGACCAACAAAACCTGGCCTAAAGTCAATGGTGCGGTATTTTCTTCGTATTTAAAATGTGCATTATTCATATAAACACCAGCTCTCTGATGCACACTCTCTTTGATATATGCAAAAACACACAAACACTGGCTCACTTTAAGAACCTGGACTGTGTGTTTGCAACTTTTTGGATGTGTAGAAGAACACAGAACCTTGTCGGCGTGTCTGGAGGTTTAAATAATCAATAAAATTACTCTCATGCATCAAAGCAAACAATGTATCTTCTAAGCTCAGTCCGAGCCAAGCCCAGTTTTAATGGCCTTGGAGGCCTAGAGTGTTCACCGTACCAAGGATCAGATACCTGTCCCACTGTTGCCATTGTAAACTTCATTTATCCCGCCAGGCTGTAAAGGACGTCTGTAATCTACTATCTGGTGACTTGATGACTAAAACCAGCTGTTGCTATGCACTATGGGATGCTGTCAAAGTCACTTTGAGCGCAAAATTTCCTGAAAGAAAACTGCTTGCCTCTCCAATTTGTGAATTCAGCCATATAAATAGGCTTTTAAAGGGAATGGAAGATAACACCCTGATTGGTTTAATTCATGTTACACTGAAAACACACCTATATTTATTTAAGAGACTAAATACCACCTCTTTGCCCTTTGCACCCAGATTCAGCTCCATTTAACTGCCTGCTCTTCTCTTCTTTGTCATCAGTCTTGGTGCAGATCTTGGCTCATATATTTGACCTTATGCTTTGGCCAAGACATTTTGTTGTTTCTTCCACTGTGTGCTGTGGCTCAAGGCTAACACACAGTGAGAAGCTTAATATCCATGTTGTCATAGCGAATAGAGGATAAACGGCCTGTTACGGCGAGCTGCTGAGCTTTCACCAGCTCCTCTTTACTTGGTCTGAACATCAGAGGATAAAGCAGCCACTGTCTGAAAGGGCAGCTGTTTCCTACCTCTCTGCGTTTCTTTGGACGGTGATGTATGAGCTGGCCGGGAGAAGAAGAAATGTCGAGGTCCTCCAAAAGTTAAAGGCATTAGGTCACAGTAGCTGCTGCCGCTGGTGATCCGGGCCCGAGTAACCTCGCTGTTATCCTTTGCCACTGTACAGAAAGCCCAACATGTGTGAAGGATTACAGCAATGGTGGATAATCAATAAAATTCACGACACATTTGATGTGATGGATGCCTCCTCGCTGCCCTCTGTGCTCACATCATCATTAGTAGTGGCGTTGGCCGGGGCGATCCATCCTGATCAACAGTGAAGGTGTCAGCAGCGGCTATAAAAGTCGTTGTAGTTAAAGTGCTGCAGCTGAGTTTGCCCCTTCACACCATTTCCCTTCTCGCTGAACCCTGCTTTATGTCCCCTGGTGAAAGAATAGGATGTCTAGGTCACAAGCAGACACTTGACTGATGAGGGCAAGAGGAATGGTTTCGGTTTACCACCAACCAGAGGGAGTCCCAGTTGATTTGAAAAACACCACATGGACACAGTGGGATGCTAAGTGTCTGTCTTTGAGGCACAAACACAGTCGGGATTCTTGACTGGCAGTGTGGTTATTCACAAACATCAGGGGAGCTGGATGATCGATCCTGGGTTCATAAAAAAAAAAAAAGTCTTCAAAAGCCCTGAATGGATGTTGGCATTTATTATGATATATGCAGTTGGTGGGTTATTTGCTGCTTTGATTGCTGCCTTGCTTCCCAAAAGTCTAAGTGCCATTATGTGTGTCTGATGAGCAGAGACAGTTTTCTCTCATGAGGAGTATGTAGTGATTTTTCCATGAACATCATCATCCTAATGCTATTTGAATAATATAGTTTTCCACTTTATAGCGTGGATATCACTATCTGTCATTCCAGACAGAATAAAATGGATTATTAGCCGTGTACTGAGCAACATAACAGTGGGGATGAACCAGTCTGGCTTTCTATAGCCCATATTTAGTGCACAATACCTAGATTTTCTATTAAAAACAGTATTTACTACAGTCATAAAATTCAAACACAGCTTTATATGAATTGCATGAATTGCAAATAAAAAAAAACTGTTTCAGCCTCAGTTTATTATAGAGGACCTGTTTTGAGAATTAATCAGCTGCTTTACTGTGACGATTATTATTATTTGGACTATATTTTGCACATTTCTTTATAAAGCCTCACGCCAGAAGCAGCCATGGCCAGAGGCTTAATGTAGTTGGTCGTTCCATCCCATTCTAGTGAACGTGATATCTCTGGTACGTATGAAAGGAATTTCTTCAAATTTGGCACAAACTTACATTAAGACTCAATGCTGAAATAATTAATTTCACCAATTTATTTTGGTGGTGAAAGGTCAAAGGTTAAGCCCCATTATTGTGAATAGAAACACTTAAAGGCAGCTTCCTCAAATTTGTCACAAAACATCCACTTAAACTTAATGATGAACTTATTCGATTTTGTAGGTCACACAAACATCTAATAGGGTATATTTTAAAGTGATGACATTATATATTCAAAAAGGTCAAAGGTCAACTTCACTGTGACATAATATTTAGCCAAAAAACACTTTATTGGCCCTTCTTTTTTTCCCTTTTTTTTCTGTTTCTTCACTGTTATAATACTTGATTTCATCTTTTATTTCCTCTTACTATGTTAATTGTTAGGCACCAAAGCACCAAAGCTATTTAATTTTGTGAAAACCTACAGTATGTAGCAATAAACCTGGTTCTTTTAGTGTGTGGTTTTCACTCCTATTACTGTAACTCAGCTGAATCCTCCCTTAATCAGGGATGAAGCTGTGAATCACAACTTGTCCTTATAAAAGACTTTAACAGGGATTCAGTTTTCATGAGTTATCATGAAAATACTGTGATAGTATTAGAATACTGGGCTGTACTCGGAGAACAGTACTGCTCCTCTGGGCTCCACAGTGCCTCAGTGTGGGCTCAGACCCCATCACCTCCCACAATCCTTCACTGGCATCAGCTCTGCAGACGAGGAGGCCTCGTTCATGACGGGACACCCCATTGCCTTGATTTACGGGGACGCTAATAAGGGGAGGAAACCACTTTGCTTCACATATATCCGAGGATTACGTTTCACATTGAATGGGAACATTGAGGCGCTGGGATGAGGAGGATCCTGGGGGACGAACTATACGTGGCTCGCCTGGCAGCGATGGATCATTATGTGTCAACTACTTGAAAAACAACTATTTTCAGCAGATTGGACTTGATCCAATCACGCTCACTGTTTCAAGTCAGTTTTTATTAGAAATTGAAGGTTCCTGTACGGTTCTGAAGAGTAATTTGAGTTTAAACGCTCAATGTCGTATAATTACTCATGACTTTGGCTGTTCACAGTGAAGCATTCATGAGCTTGTACTGTACCTGTGGGCTCTGTGGTCATCACCAGTCATATCAGAAACACCCACAACTTAGAGACCGCTGAAAGAAAAAGAAGGTGTAACAGTATAAAGAGAGTTCTGGCACAGGTCAAAGGTCAGGTAGCTGTTATAGAAGAGCACCTTTCACTGATTTTCTCTTCATTTTTTCTTTTTACAGCATCATACCAATGTTTTTGCCTATTTAAGAAGATTATAACCCTGATTCCTAAAAAGTTGTGTTATTAAATTCAGGATGCAAATTCAGAATTCAATGTATATATTTACAAAAAATAAATTTGAGCATAAGTTTGTTTTGTCCTTTAACAGTTTTCAATTGAGTATGTCAAATTGATTAATACCAATTTATCACACCCCGTTTTAAGTTTTAGACAATGTCCCAATTATTTGGGAATTAGGGTCGTTGCCTGCTCGGGCCCTAATAATATAAAACAAAAATTATGCATTTTTTTAATGCTGTTTTCCTGTGCAAACCATGTTTATTGAATCCCACCTATCATTTTACACTTAATAATTTATCTCTCTCTAAAAAAAAGGATACTGGAAGAGATTTGACAACAATATGCTGCCTATATTTATTCATCCAAGTGATACTATAACATGTTTATGTGCAGGAAGTGAAAACTTCTAATTGCCAAAACACAAATCCCTAAAATCCAAATGACTCTTTTGTAAAAATCTCTCGTTTTGTCTTCTCGTCTGGATCGGATGTTGCCGCAGCATGAATTCTGCATGACTGCAGAGCTTTTTACAGCTGACCGTCATTCCAAAGATGTCACAACATTCTTGGATCTGCCACTGAGGAAAGCTTTGAAAATGAATCACGCTCACACAATTATGATTCAGTAATATTGTCGAGGTCACAGCAAATATTTCTCTCTGAATGGCTGGCACACGTCCTTTAAAAAACTCATAAACAAACATCTGGTCAGCAGTAAAAGCTGTTTTATATCACTGCAAGGTATTTCAAACTGCAGGTGATCATAGCAGGCATTGTGTTGCGTTTCTGCACAAGAACTGAAATGGACCAAACAGTGAGTGTTGCACTCGAGCTTGAAGGTTCATTATTGACCTTGTAAACCGCAGAATGACAAAACATTCTGAATTTAAATTCCACATACTTTCCGAAGCTTGGAACATCTGAGGAGATAATAAAATCCATCTACTGATGAAGGCCACAAGATGCATCTGAAAACTTGAAAATTTAAAATATGTGGACTTAAAGTACAAACAAACTTTTAAAAATAGATTATGGTGCAAACAGAGCCCAACTTGTGTCAAGTGGCCATTAAAGCCTTTCCCAAGGTGGTGGTTTGGGATATTTTATATTCCTTAATGACCTCTGTTTTATTTAAAAGACTGACAACAACACACTGTCGTCGAAAAAAAATTCATAAACAGGCATTATTAGTGGAATTTGAACTTTCCTACAATCCTTGAACGGATCATAGGTTACAAAATTGTCCGTTAGAAAAAGTAACCCAAACGAAGCTTAAGATTGTAATTTGTAATTTCTGTCAAAATCACTTTATTCTAAATTTCTCATTTAAAACATTGCCAAAAATAAACTGTTTGGAATAAATAGATCCTGTTAAACACATTAAATTCTGCTCCTCAGCTTCACTGTGAGGCCATGATTGATTCTGCTGAGACAAACAGTCACGTGAAAAATATTCACTCAAAATCTTATTTACACAGAGTAGAGGGGAGAGGACAGGAGAGGCTGTAAGAAGGGGTTGTAAAAATGTAATGTGTTTAGCATGTGGAGACCCATTTTTCCAGTGTTGTATATATAAGTTAAATTTTATTCCAATCTGTGAGAAACAATTTATCAGAGAAATTCAACTTGCTTTTTTTCTTTTTTTTTTTATTATTTTCGTTATTATAAGAGTACGGAAGACATATTTGAGTTGTTCACACTTCTAGCAGTGATTGTTCTGCTTCCCTAGAGCTGCAGGGCTTATAGATTTTATACATTTTTATATATTGTAGTGAAATACAAGGCCACAGTGAGTAAAATGTAAAAAGAACAAAAAACGCCCTGAAACAGCTTGTTGGGGTTCACACAGTTGTAATAATATATGAAGATCATTATGATAATGTCTAGATATAATCTTTAGGATAGTTTAGTATTATAGACAAGCTGTGATCCCAGATTATGAGAGTAATTTGTGTAAGAAATGAGGACATTCTATAGAAAAATCGTAATAAAGGTCAGCGGCTGTAAACATGAACGCCCTGCTTAACGTTTATTTTCTCATGTGAAAATGACGATGCCACCTCTCTCCAGCCCTGAAACTGTGACTCTGCTCACCTCATTTATCTTGTATTAATCCGGTTTGGAGACATGTTAATCTCAGCAATAAGGCAAAAATCCAAGCAGGCAACATAAATCAGAGGGTGTGGATTAATGTATAGTCATGCAGGGCAAAAGTGCCGGGGTGTTTTCGAAGAGCCACTGTTATAACAGAGAGGGGCACACAACTCAACACCTCATTTATTTGGACGTGTCGGCAGGAAATGCCATCCAGAAAACTCCACTCTAAACATCATCGCTGCAGGGAGGCGCGGCGTTATGAAATCTCCTACACTCAATGTACAAAACACACTCTTGAAAGAAGCAGTAGCAAAAGTTATACCAAAAGTGAAATTGACTACATTGTTAGTCATGTTTGGCCTTTTGATATATTTCCTCAATGTCTGTGTTAAATGCGTATTGCTATTGTTTTTCAGTGCTGGACTTTAAAGAAATCAACAAGTCTGAGGCATTTTTCAGGGACATATGGGTGTTTGGAGCAGCAGCAGAAAAGCTGATTGTGATTCATGTATAGCTTTGACTTTCAGTGGATATTTGGATTCTTTTCTTTCCCTATAAAAAAAAAATTAGACTGTGGACTACCGTTCAGTCACAAGTCTGGTGTTTTGTTCCTCTCCATCTTGGTGTTTTGGAGCTATAAGTGGCCGAATTTGAACAAAAGGATGGATCTGCTTTAGTGAAGCAGCTGTTTTCCCTGAATAGCTACCATTCAATTAATACATGGGTTAATACAACCACAAGCCATGTTTAACCTAGCATGTTGGGGGACAGGTATCATTAGCATAGCAAACCTGAACACAAGTGCTGTCTAGTTAGCATGGCTCGCAAGGTGTATCCATAATTCATGACAACTTTTATATACATTGGGATGCTAACTAGGGCTTGTGAAAAACAGCCTTAAAACAAAATGACCAAACTGCATGCTGACAAGGATATTTCCAGGTGACTTAAACAATTTAAACAACTTTACATTTAACTTTCAGGGGCTGAAAATACACTGTGAAAGGGTCAAGATAACCATTGCTACACCTCTGTCCTGATTGACAGGTCACTATAGTAGCAACTTCTCAATCACAATGTAGTCACACCCTGTAGTGTACCCTGTTTTATCGGCTATTTTACTCTTAATAGGACCATAATTTACAAAATAAGCATCATGCTGTATTGAAAAATACTTTAAACTAACAATTGAGACCATTAACTCTTTAGGAAAATGTTTACAGAGGAAATAAATCAAATGGGAAGTAGGCTCATTTTCTCCTATGCTTCTTTACAGTCCGTCTTCTCTTTGCAACCAGTGCAGTCGCCCCCTGCTGGCCATTAGAAAGAATACAGTTTTAAGACCCGGAGGCTACACCCACTTCATTTATACAAAGATATCAACAAGACGTCATCTTTCAGGTCTATAGAAAGTGAGTGTTTCTTATTCAAACATAGGATTTTCTGTGTACTTCCCCTATAAATACGTTCCTGTGGTCGTCTAGTCTTTCCAGAAGCCATTACATCGCCTTCTGTGGCAAACCCTCATCCAGCAGACACACAAGTAGACCAGAACAAACCAGAGAGAAGATCACAGTTTGACTCAGATGAAGTCCATTATTGACACTGTGTTTATTATCTTACCATCACTATAGCAATTTCAAATTACTTATCTTCCCAAACATCGATTCTAGGTGTTATTAAATTCATCTGCCTCGTGACATGACATGTGGTGAAAGACAATTTTTCAGCTATGCAGTGTGGTTGGAAAGGCCACTTCTCTGCAGCGCCTCGGTTCAGCCGGTTCACTCAGGTCTCGTTCCTTCAGCTGTGTCATCACGAGGGCCGCGGTCAAAGATGTATCCAAGAGCTCTGAGCCACTGTCACGGGACTATTATTGTTTTGCTTTCATGCAACCCAGAGAATCATTTGTCATTTAGGGCTTATTGAAGCCAATCACGCACATTGCTTTTGCAGATTTCTCACATTTACATATAATTCGAACAAGAAGCATCTTCTTCCCACCCGAGGCTCTTTCTGGATGTCTGAACATTTTGACAAGAATATTGATATTTATTTTCCTTTACTGACACTCTCATTGTGAGATCATTCTTATAGTTTTTTTTATTTATTGACAGCACTGTTTTAGGAGGTGTTTGGCAGATTTCTGGGCCCTAAGGGCGATGTCAACTCAAATCATAGAAAAAATCCCAAACTGTTGTTACTGTGGAAAAAGTTTGGACAGAGAGCACAGCATGAAGTCAAATCTATCATCTTGTCTACACTTTTTGTGAGGTCCAGTTACCTTTTGTCCTCTACCTGCAGCGCTCTGTCAGCCCTGCACTGTGTAACTGTCTTGTAACGTGTCAGCAGTGACCAACAAAGGCAAAATCCCTCACGCTCCAGGTTGGACTTGCCAATTAGAAGCGATTATGATTCTGATATTAAAGCCAAAAGTCTTTCTTGGAAGATGAAGTCTCTGGAAACAGTTTCTTAAAAAAAAATGTGGAAATTCAGAGCTGGGCCATGGTGAGTCTCAGTGCACACCGCTGTCAGCAAGCAGACGAAAGCATCTCAACTTCTCACTGCAAGTCAAATATTTAGGACCTAATGCTTCCCAGATTGTGCGTCTGCAAATGAGTTTCCAGATAACTGTGTTTGATCACTGGGACAATTTTAGATCCTGCTGCAGACCATGTCCATTAATCAGCTTTGTAGTGGAGTTTAGTAAAACCTTCATCTACACTGTAAAAAAATAAATATATTTTATTTTACAGAAATGTACTGTTTTATTCTACAGGGTTTTTCTTTCTCTTCTACATTAAGTGCAAATACCATTTTTAAAAAGGCATGAATTACTTTAATTACAAATATTAACCATAAAATGGACTTTTAAATCTGTAAATTAATATAACGGTACATTAAATCATGTTTTGTTTTACAGTTTTATTTTTTTTATTTTTTAGGCATTTTTTTTAAGCTTTATTGACAGTGACAGAGTGAAAGGGGGTGACAGAGGGGGAGACATGCGGCAAAGGGAGCTCAGGCTGGATTCGAACCCGGCTCCGCCGCAGAGAGGCCTCAGCCTACATGGCAAGTGCTCTACCAGTGTGAGCCACCGGGACGCCCCCTTTACAGTTTTATTGAATTGCTTAAATGTGTTGAATGATAAATTACAATGTAGAAATACACACATCATATTGCTGAATGTCAAATTAAGGCAACTTTATGTTTTATTCAGTAAAACTTAATTAAAAGAAAAAAACTAAAACATAAAATGGTAAAAAGTTTACCCATTTTACAAATTATATTTACTGTATATTATCCGTATTTTAAATAAATTAGCTGTGAAATAAACAAATTGTTTTTTACACATATTTACAAACACTGTACAGAGACAGTATATTGAATGTTTAAACTTTTTGTTTCTTGTAAATTTACACTTATTTTGAATTTGAAATCTGCAACACATTCCAAAAAAGTTTGGATACGGGCATGTTTACCACCTAAAAATCATCTTTTCTTGAATGTGACACTTAATCTCTTTGGTTTTGGGCTGTTGGTTTGGAAAAACAAGCAAATTAAAGTTATCAGTGTGCTCTGAGATTTTTTCACTTTTTAAAAATTTTATTGGCATTTAGTAGACTTATGACTTTTTTTCTCTAGGGTATTGTGATCTGCATTTATTATTTTTACTGTTTTATAATGTTTAATAGACCAAACATTTTTCATTTACTGAGTAAATAAATGTTATATATTGTCACATCTACAAATGTTTTAATTGGGAAACAACCACAGAAAGAACATAAATCTTAAGCTTTTTACTCAACTTTATTATCAGTACTACTGGAAGCTAAATAAAATGTGTATTATAGTAGATGATTTTGTTTCACTCAGAGACTCGTAAACTCTTCTACAACTGACTTTAGCTTGTTTTCTTTCCTTCAGCATAATGATAAATAATGTAACGACAGACATTGTTATTTTCAACAGTGTAAGCAGGCCCCAAAGCAAGAACCAGGACTTGATTATTACACCGAGCTCGATAAATATTTGCACTGTGCTGTACTTTGATATTTTGGCGCTGCGGTCTTATTACTTTGGATGTGAAATGACAGTTTGATTAATTACAGGAATTCTTAGCTGTATTAAATGGAAGGTTAAGAGAATTAAACCTCCTGGATGCTGTCCCTTACTTTCTGGGAGTCCTCAGTGGGAATCAGGATTCCTGCTGTAACCCTTCACCTAAAATATTGCGGCGGAAATTGCAAAGCAGACCCTGGCTCAGCATCCAAAGGCAATTTGACCCTATTAGTTTGAAGGAGATGCAATGGCTTTGTCAGGGAGCGCCAAGAGGCTTGAAATGTGTTCTTTCAGAGGAATATTAAGGCATCGTTTTCACTGCTCAAGTGGAACATGTGGCTCAATTTCCAAATTACACAACAACTCCAAGCATTATGTGTGATGAGGTCGTCATTTCTCATAAAGTCTCTTAAAGGGGCAGCAGAAGAGTAATACAGCAGTAAACAACTATTTACTATGTAACACACAGCAACAAGCTGCCTTGATAGCCAATGCCACCTCCAGCTCTCCGACATAGGGACACGACACCTATACACAAAGAGATAAAGGTAGTCGTAGTTTGTCATCATTTTATGGTCATTTGCTTCTTTTTATAGTCACTTTTTCCTTCTTTGTGATCACATTTTATCTCTCTGCAGTTGTTTTGTGTCTCTTTGTGAATAGTTGCATTGTTTATTGGTAGAGTTGTCTGCTTTTATACTCATTTTGTATCTAACTTGTCTCTCTTTGTAGTCGTTTTGTGTCTCTTTGTGGTTGTCTTTGTCTCTTTGTGGTAGTTTTATGTCTGTTTTTGAAAGTTTTGCCTCTCTTTGCCATTGCGTTGAGTCTTTTGTGGTTGTCTTGCATGTCCTTGTCATCATTTTGTATCCCTGTGCAGTCATTTTGTTTCTCTTTGCAGTCATTTATGTCTCTTTTTGGTCGATTTGCATCTCTCTGTGTTCATTTTCTGTCTGTTTTTTAAAGTTTTGGATCTCTTTGTGGTCATTTTGTGTCTCTTTGTGGTCGTTGTGCGTGTATTTTTCATCATTTTGCATCCCATCACAATCATTTTGTTTGCCTTTGCAGTTGTTTTAGGTTTCTTTTTTCTTTGTGGTCGTTTTGTGTCTCATGGTTGTTTTATGTCCCTTTTTGACAGGTTTGCCGCTCTTTGTGGTCATTTTGTGTCTCTTTGTGGTAGTTTTATGTCTGTTTTTGATAGTTTTGCATCTCTTTTTGGTTGTTTTGGGGTTTTTTTGCATGCCTCAGTCATCATTTTGTATCCCTTTGCAGTCCTTTTGTTTCTCTTTGCAGTTGTTTATGTCTCTTTTTGGGCTCTTTGAGGTAGTTCTGTATCTCCCTGTTGTCGTTTCGTGGACCTTTGCATCTCTTTGTAGTGAGTCTTACACGTTGACTCTCTGAACCTCTTTCATGATTTCTCCATCATCATGTGTAAACCACATTCAGACGGTAAAGCTTTTTAAAAACATAGAAATGAAAGAACAGAGACAAACACTTTTCATTGTCCCAGACTGGAGGGAGTGACAAGTTGTGGATTTATCTAGGCTGAGATGAAACATGTGTACATACTTTAAGCAGAGCCAGTGCAAACAGATTTAATGCCCATCGCTATTGGCGAATCATAAAGAAATCACAGAAATAGCAGCGAGAGTCTGGAGGGAAAGCCAAGCACTCGGAGCGTTCTGCTCTGTGTCTGACGTATGGAATTTGAACCCACAGCTACACCCATCACTGCAAGAGGAAAGTGGTTTTTGGACTGTGAAGGATTATGGGATGCATATGGATCCCATCTCATTGTTTTCTGGTGACTCCGTGTTGCAGGTCACGCCACTTCCACAGCTCACCACTTCCTCAGAAAGGGCCCGTCGTGATCCCCCTGACCCCCATGACTCCCACCACCAAACTACATCAACAAGACCTCAAAGAAGATCTAATGATTGAGCCCAGGCTAAAGCATTCACACTAAACCTTCAAAGACGATATACAGAAGAAAAAACAGTTCCTAACACGTCATAGTGACTATTTTTTCCAGCATAAATTGTTCCAAATGAAGTCTGTGAATTATGAAAAATAATGAGTTCACAGACTATGGGAAAACACGTTGCTGGTGATATATATTTTCAATGCTTTGATCTCTACGAACGTGATTCAGTTCAACCTAATTTTGTTAAAACAGTTTTAATCCATTTGAAAACTTTCTCAAATAATTAGAGGATGAAACAACTTCTCAATTCAAATAATAGCGGTATTTGCAATCATGACACATTCTGACAGGGTAACTGAACAAACTCAATGTGCTGATGAGGTAAAAATTGATAAAATAGTTTTGTAAACTGCTGTTTGGGGTCAAGAAGAACCGTCAATCTCAGGGTTAATCACAGTTTAAACCATTTAAACAACTTTATTTTAGTCCAGTTTCGTCTCATAGCTTTGACCCTTTCACTGTATTTCACTTAATGACAGTTTAATTTAACATTTTGTTCATTTAAAATGTTTTGTTCGGTGTTTGGTTTTACTAATAGACACTCAAAGGAATCGGATGTTAATTTTTTCAGGTAAGTAACATACATTTTGTTTTTGTTTTTTTGCTAGCCAAAATTAGCATCCCAGTTAATGCTCCAGTTAATGCTAACATGAATTAGCAGCAACTTTGGTCAGTCAGGTTGCCGGTGCAGATGGGCGTGTAGTGCAGTGTCCTCTGTAGTCAGTCAGATCCCTCTCACTCCTCCACAGTTCAAATATGGTCTGCTACCAGTTTCCACAACCAAGATGGCAACATACGAAAAGAAAGAAGGCGATGAGTGTAACGCTGAACTTTATGCTTCAAACGGGCAGTCCACAGACCTACGGGTGACGTTACGATCACTCTGTCCATTATTTATATACAGTCTATAACTTAAACCAATTTGTCTCTGCTTTAAAACAATCAAAACCTCCCATTTTAACCCATTCAAAACAGCCTAAAATGGTTCCAAAGCAGTTAAAGACAGTATCTAAAATGTAAACAGGTTTAAAACCAATCAAATATCTGTTTGAAACCACTTTGACCCATCTATCCAGCACCAACCTGTTATGCAGTTCTTGGGCCTGTATTTTTTATGATCTGAGTCTGACTTGAAAAATTGTAAGTGAATTGCTGTCATTTGAATGTTTGTGTCTTCATAGGACTTGCATATGTGCAAATATCTGGATCTACGGGTGCCTGTCCCACACATGGATGTATATAGTTCTGGATACCCAAATAGTTATGGCAGAAAAGTTTCAAGCTTCTGGGTTTATATCTAGCCGAATGCAGACATGACATTGTGATGATGTCACAGACTTTGAAATCATTTTTCTCAGCTTGAGAACACAAATATAAAACCTCCTTGGCTCAAAATTTCAAAATAGGAGGAATCATAATTGACCTGTCCTGTCTACAGTTTCACAGACATCTCTTTCGTAATTATGGTCTAGGGAAAATGGTTTTCGGGCCGCAGAGGAATTTTTGGCCATTTTTGGTCTTATTGTACATTCATGTCGCACATGAAGATATCTTGCTAGAGGCTGATAAAAACTGAGCCAGTTTGTGGTTAAAAAACCCTCAGTTTTGCCACAAACAGTCGACTGCATCATTGAAAAGCAGCAACAAACTAAATATTTTCATCTCTGTGGGGATGTGAGGATACAGATCCTCTGTGTGAGGTAAATGAAGGTCATCTGAGCACAACTCATCCTCAATCACACACACACACACACACACATTCATTCTCATACAGTTTCCTGACCCAGATTCTGACAGCTTGTCTGGAAACTCAAGCCCACGTCTTTGCGCCACAAACATGCCTGTTCCTGAACGCAGCACTGACCATATCCTTGGAGGGCCTGTTTCCCTGTGGTTTGGGTTGTGCTGTTAAAAAATCAGGTGCAGTGCTTTCATTGTTTTCATTATGGAGCCCAGCTGTACGCTTCTAACATGTCATTTAGGCGTTTTTTTTTCTAAAATAACCAATTAATACGCTTAAACGAGGCTTGAGTTTTATGCTAACTCAGGAATCTTGCAAAACGTCACTCAATATTTCCTGTCCATACATAATTTCCAGTTTTAAAGTTGTGGTGGTATTTGGTTAGGCTCGGATATCTGCGTGGAAAATGTTTTTACAGAGTTTAACACTGAAGCACAGAGCATGCCCGCACTTATATTTGTAATGTTGTTTCAGAAGCAGACAGAGCCCTTGTTCTGTACAGTCCTGCTTCTATATGCTAATAAACTGCAGAGCGTCTGTAACACAGAGCTGAATAAGCTCCCACCTATTCAAACCTCCGCAGCATATGTAAGGAAACTGTATATGTCACTTTGGGAAATGTAAACAAAAAGTGGATAAATTCTCCCCAGCTGGAGAAATCCTAGCTGTCTATTAGCAGTCATGTAACCATCACTTATTGGAAATGATCAGTTTGGTTAGCTCTCAGTGTGATCACAACAAAAACGATGTTTTCTCTTCCCTTTACATGGAAATGTGGGTCTACTGCAGCACTATAGGGTGTACCACAGAGGAGGAAGGCTGGCTTGGCTTACAGAGAATGCTCATTGAGGAAAAGAAAGGAAACGTTAAACTTAATTTATTTAAGTATCTGTTTTGTTTTTAGCAGAAAGCATTTTGTTCAAGCATCGTGACACTGCTGAGCTTGTTAAACCTCACTGATTAGGCAGAAGGTCAGTCACTGCAAACCCATCCTGTGCAGCCAAACTCACTTTAAACCCACAAAGCCTTGTTTTCGATTCTAGTGGACATCTCAGACTTTCCAAAGATACCAAATATGTCAGTCTGAATTTTAGAAAAATGTTTTTAAAATGATGCAGACATTGGCAACATTTCAGCTCAGACTGAAACAGTCATTAAATTCTTTGTCCAGTGTTGGATCTTAACTGTCTGTCCATTCACTTTGTTATGTTCATTTTTATGTGTAACTATGGCTGTATGTCTCCTCAGGGAGTCATTGTGGCATAAAGTCTTTGTCATTGTCATGATGTATCTATCAGGGAAATTGCACAATAGTTGGTGTGATTTTATTGAATTGTTCAAGAATCAGCTGTGACAGTTTCCATCAGCGGTGCAGGAAATATTGAGATTTGTATTGGGAAAAAAATGAGCAAATGTCAGTGTGGATTACAAGGGAAAGTATTGCATTCATAATTGTATTTACAATATAAAACACAGAAGTAATCATTAGCACTGGCAGAACAGGCAGCATTTTAATACAGGAGCTTGTCAAATTAGGCTGATATTAAAGCTGCCCTGAGGAGTATTTGTAGACCAAACATTTTTCACTGAAATGTGTTTGTTTTTTTCAGAGAAGAATCTTCTTCTCTGGTATTTGACACCACCCACTTTCCCGGCATACTTTCAGAGTCATTTTTGTTTTCAGGTGTGGACAGAGATATGTTGTAAATTAAAGGTTATGTGGACAGAATTTGTATTTATTGATTTATTAAACTGAGGGAAAAAATGCCAGTTTTCAAAAATCCTTCCACAGAAAATGTTTTTAAAAAGCCACATTTTTAAAGAATAAGAAACCTTGATTGCTTAGATTTTCCAAGCAGTCTTCCTCTTCATTGTCTTTTGATTAAAGTGCTACATTTCTTGCACATTTCTGCCAACAACAACAAGAAACATAGCACCACTACTGGTCAAAAACTACACAGGGAGTCTTTAATTGAGTGGCGTAACATAAAATGAAAATAGTCTACTAAAGTTCAGGTACTTCAGTATCCTCTAATTTTAATTTGCAGTCCCTAAAGTTAAACTTGTAATCTAAACAAACTTCATATACCAGCATGATTTACCACTAATTTAAAGCAAACACATAAACATTTAGCAGTCTTCCCAGTAAAAAGGTAACACACAAACACAACTGTCTGGCAGGGTGCACTCTAAAGGGGTCGAGGCCTTATTATCCCTGGTGAGAAACGTGCAATCAGAGAGTCATCTGTACAAACACGCTCCCTGTGAACCGCTCAGGAGGGGAAACAAAGAAACAGCCTCTGGGTAACGTAACAGAGGAGGCACTCGATGGTTTGTTGCAGGAGATGAGTGCTGACAGTTACGCTGTCAAGAGCGATACCTCTGATTGTCACCAGATGTTCCTCTCTACATCCTACGTATTGTGTGATGGTGCACGCATGCACCAGAAATGCAGCGATTCGACCAAATACAGGTTTGGGTAATAATGACGGAAATTAGGACACTTCCTGTCTGTGTACAAGGCCTGAGATCCCCTCTGTTCACTACTTCCCTGCGCTGAAAGAAAAAGAACCATTTGGAAATACATGAAGGAGTGTGATTTTACAAAAGTGATGTGAGCTCTCTGGAGCTGACATATGATGTGGAAATGGGTTCCGAGCCTCAGTAAACTCTGTTTCCTGAAGAAAAATACATTATGTGCCATTCAAACCTCCTTCACCACTGTTTCCCAGCCTGCAAATGTCCACAGATGCACCGACAGAGAGGTCTGCAGCTGAGGATGTTTTACTCATTCCCCAGGTCACAGAAATGTTGATTTTCTTTTTTTTTTACCCAACAAAGAGTCTCCTCATAGTCTACAGCACTGCTTATTCACTGTTTTATGACCTTTTGACCCAAACCCAATATATTTTTTGTAGGAAAAAAATTGCAGTAAATCTGGGCTGTTTTGCTTTTTAAAAAATGATTGAAAGTTGACTTGTTTACAAAAAAATTTCTGACGATCAAGTGATCTGTTATTGAAACCAGTAGTTTCAGCTCTAGGCTAGACTGTCAAACCTCACTGAAAATTGGTCCATGATCTGTGCAGCCAAACTCACTTCAAACCCCAAGTCCTTGTTTGAAATTTTAGTGGACACCCCAAACTTTCCAAAGATACCAAAAATGTCGCTCTGAATTTCAGAAAAATGTGTTTAAAATGATGCAGACATCTCTGATATTTCAGCTCAGATTCAAACAGTCATTTGATACTTTACTTTCAGAGTCTTCACTACCAAGCATCATTATGTGGCTGCCAGTTCACCTAATTTTTTGTTTGTTGTTACGTGTAACTATGGCTGAATGTCTCCTGTGGGAGTCATTGTGGAAAAAAATCTTTGTCATTGTCATGATGTATCAATCAGGGACAATATAAATAATAAAAATCATTTTAATACAGTTGTTTCAGATTCAGCTGTGCCCAGTTTCCATCAGTGTTGGAGGAAATATTGAGATATTTATTCGAATAAATGGAGCAAACGTCAAGAACCAATAAGTATCAAGTATCAACCTAAAAAAGAGAATAATATGTCCCCTTTATTTGTACATTTGTACAATTCTTCTTTTTTTGTGTGCAACCCATTTTGATTAGATTAGGTCTGCAACTAAGGGATTTATTTATTATTTGATTATTGTTTCATTGAATCCAAGTTTCCATTTTTTTATTGTGTTGTTTTGTCTGACAGTTTTAACAGTCGAAAACCCAAAATACTCCATTTACTTTTGTAAAGCCAACAAATATTCACATGTGAAATGCTGGGACCTGTACATTTGGGGTTTTATTGCTTTTTTAAAAATATGAATTGAGGTCTGACTTCATAAGGACATTTTTCTTGTGGAAAAAAATCATTTGTAATTGGATTCATAGTTTCAGCTGTAGACTAGATTGTACTCTGTCAGATTTATTTGGAATTTGCTGAGTCACAACTCTGGCTTCTATTTATTGTCTATATTCTATATAGACATTTTTATGTCTATCAATTAAATCCATTTTTTATTAAATAAATAAATCTTTTATTCTACAAAATGATAAAAAAAAATAGTGAAAATGCATCATTAGACACATCTCATGGCCTTCATCAGTGGATGGAGTTTGTTATCATGGAGGTGGTTTGGTTCCTATTCTGTGCCAACTTTCCATATTTAACATGAGGTAACAATTAAACCATGTCTAAGAAACTAAACAAACAATCTGCTGATGAAGGCCACATAATGTGTCTGAAAGCTCTGGATTACCTTAATCTTACCTCAAGATTATTTAAAATAAAATGTTATTTTATATATTAGATTATTTTAGATAAAATGTTATTATATATATATATATATATAATAATATAATATAATATATATGTATATATATATATATATATATATATATATATATATATGTATATATATACATATATATATATATAACATATATAACTGCTGTACTTTTTTCTGCATACATATATACATATATGTATATATATATATACACATATATACACATACATACATATATATATATATATTTGAGAAGATTAAATGTATTGTTGATTACTTGTTTTAGCACATACTAAACATCATATCTTCTTTCTTCACTCTAATCTTGTATAATTTGTCACAGGTTTGTATAAAGTGCAGCTAATGTAATTTATCGCATTAATTAGCTGTTACTTTTGCTGTAATTAAGTTTAAATTTCAATATTTGGACAAACGCTCTCTGCATTGCAAACTAAATAATGACATTTATTGGCGCCTCAAGGTGTGGACAATTATCTTCCACCTCTGGAATGAGGCCTCGCTAATCAACTGTACGGCTATTACCAAAGTGACTCGGGCTTAAAAAATATTCCCAAAGAGTCCCAAAGAGACAGCTGGAAGCTATTGTAAGTGCTCTGGAGGTCACAAAGGAACGACAACCTGTGTGTGTGCGCTCTGTGTGTAATTGTTTTATTCTGAAACAACCTTGGAGTGAGTGTGTGAGCACCTTTGAGATGGACTGGGGGGTCAGAGAAAGCATTTTTAAGGCACTTGTTTTTCCTGGCAAGTGCAGGAGACCTTGGAGGCAGCACATATGACACCACTGTAGCACCGCCCCATCAAGGAAACCATGGACTTTACTGGCACCTTGGAAAAAAAACACGGCTGACCTCGGAGAACGCCTGGTTTTCACTCGCAACACCCCCTCAATTTCATTTCACACTACATTTGTAATCTAATTACGTGGTGAAATGTAACACCGGCCAGGGTCCTCGGGTGTTGAGACCGAGCTGAGGCTTGTGGAAAGACCTGGTGAGCTCACAGCGTGGTGGCTCTGTGTCTCGGCTACCGTTGGTGGATTCGATGAACCTCGGCGCTCCACCTCGGCCGCCCCTGCCAGCCTCCTCCGTAAGCCGAGACCTCCCTTCATAAACGCAGGCAGCTGAGCCGCAGCCATGAGCTGTCAGGCCGCATTAAGGCTGAGAGCTCTGTGCTCGACGCACACGCAGGTTCCCGCGGAGGCCAACATCACGTCCCCGAGTGGCCTAAAGATCAGGCCCACACACTCGCCCGCCTCAAAAACAGGCCCCTCCATTCACTCAGCCAGCCTCAGGGAGTGAAATTAGAAAGCCTCTTTAACCCTGATATGAACCATGGGAACGCTGTCCGCCCTCAACCCCAGCTGCCCTCCCCTTGAAATTAATTAAGTGTAATTTCACCTACATAATGGGACACTATACATTCAACAGGATGGCCGTAATAGTGAACCATTTTTTTCCGCTTATGGCAAATCATCAGATTGTTTTGCGAAGCAGAACTCTCTTTAACCCACAGTACAGGGTTGTAACCTCATGACACCAACCCCCGGCTCCCTTATAATGTTGTTTACTGCCAGATTATTGGTGGAATTTTCTCACATACTTCATAAAGTCATTACGTTCGGCGGAGGAAAGCTGCTCTTTGTGTTTGCAAACTGTGTGGAATTCAGAGAGTCAGGACATTACCTACCAAGGCGAGCTATTGTCTGGGAGCGAGGTTTGTGTTGGACTCACTCCACATCACCTCATGTTTGAGATTACGGCACAAGCCACCCAGAAAGCAGTATCCAAAAGGAATTTTTTAATAAATTTGTTCAGCATTACACAAAAGAAACATTTTTTATTAGTCGCCCTTGCCTGTTTGCTGAAAGGGTAGATGAGAAGTGTATTAATTTATGATGGATGTAAATTCAACTTGTGCAGTGTAAATGTCTGACTTCTCATTTTAAAAAGAATGATTTCAATATTTCACAGCCTGTAAAACATGTTTGGAGTCACTGTTGTTGCTTCTGAGTGAGACCACACCACTGCTGCTAGATTTCAAGGCATCTTACAAATTGTTCTTGCATGTTCTTATCCAGAACTCAATCAGGGCTGACCTTTAAACGTGAGCTCCAGGCCTGCTAATCTGCCTCTGCTGAATGCATCAATCTGTGTCACAACCCTGGAAAACACAGTGGAACTGGTGTTTGTAGTGAGCTCACTGTTTGAGTGCTTTCACTTGCCAACCTGCCTGGTTTAAGCTGCTCTTTCATTTGGCTGGCTAAACAGCCGGTTCACTGTGATGAGCTTTTCCTCATCAGGAACTATATTTTCACTGATGCATTGAGGAATTTCACATAATTTGTCAAATGAGTTAAAGCATGTTTCGAACCTCCAAGTTGGGATATTGAAAAAGTGTTAATATTACACCCATCCTTATTTTTTCTATTTTTTAATATATATATATATATATATATATATATATATATATTGTATGTTTATTAGTTTTCAACAGGTAGGACAAGAACACAAAACAAACAAACAAGCAAAAAAAAAAGATTCAGGGGTCACATCCTATACAAGTAAGAACAAATGCAAAACAAATAAGTAAAATACAGGTAAACAGAAATAAAATTAAATCAAATAAATGGTAAAGCAGAGTGTCCCAATTGAGGCAGAGCATTATGAGCTATGATACAAACCCTCTTGTGAGAATGGTGGAAAGATTTAAATCGACATATGACAAAAAAAGGGTTCTCATGTTTACACCCTTGCTTATTGGTGAGTCAAAGTTCAAACTAAACCCTCCAGGAACATGAAACTGCCAACAAGTTCTCCAACCTAAACGACACAATAGGTCGTGCGTCAGTACCACCCATTACAACACAAATGTATGTTTCCTGGCTCGCATTTTGTGATTCAAATAACTTAAGTAAACAACATAACTTAAGCTAAAAATGTACTTTTGATTTCACACAGGACGTGAGCCCCGCCATTTCCACCATATGTTTGACCCTTCTACCACCCTAGCCTCCTGTCAAAGGCGGAACTTTGCCATTTCAACTCACTACTACGTCATGCAAGATGGCGGACACATTGCAGCAGACAGTGACATACATAAATATAGCTCGTATTTTGCCGCCTGTATATTGACATTTTTGAGGGGAGAACAGGCTGGAAACTGCAGTCATAAATTCCCGAAGATTTGAATAATTTAAATAATTTCAACCAGATTTCCTTCTTTTTTTTATTACAGGTTCAACTCAGAAAGCTGTGCAGAAGGTTAACATTAAGTAATCTAGTTTGCATAATGGCATGAAAATACAAAATCCAACTGAAACGAGAAGCCTGCATGTAAGAGAAAAAAGTACAGTACCCCTTCTCCTGCCTTTAACTTCACTCTCTCTCTTTCTTTCTTTCTCTCTCAGAGTGGATCAAAACGTGATTAAGGTTTTTGGTGTGTGTGTGTGTGTGTGTGTGTGTGTGTGTGTGTGTGTGTGTGTGTGGCCTGCAAAGCTCAACTGCTGCATACCTGCAGGCTGCACGCAGGTACTCTTAAATCTTCCCTCTAACATCGACCTTCTGTCAAAACAACTGTGGATATGCGTGCCACGTGAGTCACGCTGACTCCGTTAAGAGGTTGTGAGAGTTTCTGGTGCGTTTGAGTGTTCAGATGGGTTTTACATGTCTTTTGTTAGCAGATCACATTATTATTCTCAAGCTGGCTGGTGTGCCCAGCAGACACAAGATAGTTTCACTGAGAGAAGAAAAGGGGAAAAAATTTAAAATGCTTTCCATCTTTACAGTCACCAAACGTGTTGCATTATCGCTGACCGCAGAATGCTCTTCTGAAGGATCCACATGCAAGCCAGAGACAGTCAGCAGTCGGAAACGAACACTGTGTCACACCACAAAAAAACATTCCTAGCGAGTTTGTCCCTTTGGGATCACAGCTACACGACACGGACAACGCCTGAAAGAGAAAACCCACAACTGCTGGTGATTCGTCTCACATAATTCTGCCAGTGTCTCACTGTGGACGGCTTAGGACGAGGAGGTAAATCAGGAAAAAGTCCCACAGGCGTGCAGGGAATCAAATGGCTCGCATGGTAATGCTCCCCATGAGCTGTCAACAAGATATGAAACTCTACGCCTCATGAACTCGCTGTTCCTCCAAAGAGGTCCATTTGGTGCCCCTGCTACCGTATCCCGTTGCCACCGCCGGGAATTCACCTCCACATAATTCAGCGGGCCCTTACCTTGACGCAGTAGGCGAGCTGGCCGTGGAGAGCCAGGCTCGAGCAGACACTGAGAATAAGGTTTCCATCAGCTGCAAGCCACCTGTCTGAGCTGTGAGATCACACAGGCAGGCTGTGCATCGACGCTGGATAATACCTGTGTGCAACAAACTTTGTCAGAATTTATAGAGGTTAGTGACTGACATATTGCTGTTGTCAAGAAGGAATAAAAACTGTGGTGCTTGGATTGACAATTGGCCCTTTTTTACTTAAGTATTAATGATGATTCTAAATGACCTGGGGGAAAAATGTTAATGTAGTAATGAATTACAATTGTACAGGTTGAAAAAGTTAACAAAGTAGAACTGCTTGCATCCTGAAAGCTCTACTAACTCATATTTTTACTTAACAGTGTCACCATCTGCATACTTTTATATTCTCCATTAGTATTTGGATTTTATGGCACAAATAAATATATATAGATCAGCCTCACTGACCTATTAACCCTGTTTCCAGCAGCACTTAAAAATAGACTTGATGCAACAAAGTTAGCAACAAGCTGGTGAGATGAAGTGCAACATTTAGCGACTATAGAGCCAGTTATTTCTGGGAGATAGTGGAGCCCAAACCAGAAAGAAAATTGGAGTGAATGTTGGACTTGCATTGGTCAGGTACTCCATCTGTCTGATGGATAAACAGGCAACTGAACATCTGACTGACTGACTGACTGATTCAAGCCATTGTTGACTTTTTCAACAACTCTACAATCTCCCCCAACCTTATTGAACTGCCACAATTGCCAAAACATGACCAGCATCAACAGTTTTTGATTTGCAAGATGTGTCATTAAGTCGACTTTCTAATTTCTTAATTTAAAAGTAATTTGTTGTTGCAATTTAGTACTACATTAACTCACCCATATTTATGAGCTAATAATTGTTGGTGTCCAGCGCTTCGTTATCAACTTATTGACTGTTATGAGTGCAACATCCGGGTACTGGACTGCATTTTTCCATACTGTCAGTGTGAACACAAACTGAGACACAGCATGATTTATGAAGTTGTGAGGGAGGATATCAACAAAAGTGAATGACTCAGATATTTTTTTGTAGTTGGAGAAATCTCTGCAACGAAGAGGTGTAAGAGAGTGCAAAAACAGGTGCTTAATTAACCTTAAAATATGAGAATACAATTTTCATCATGAGCATCTACTCATGGTGCTACATACACCATATAGAAATACTTACTAGGAAAATGTTTTGAGTATTAAATAAAGTGAGGAGATAATTCAGTTCAATAACTATTGGGTTTGGGGCACTTACAGTTTGTGAACTCTCTTTGTGAAAAATCCAGTAACTCATAAACCCATCTAAAACCCACAATGATGTTTTATAAACACTGCACATTGCTGCTCATTCAACAAGACGTCTTATCTTAATTCCTCAAAAGCCGACTCTCTGAGGAAACGTCCAAAATCAACAATAAACTCAACATACCGGCGTGTCTACAGCTTCTGTTGTTTCATCATTTGCCGGTGTTTGAAAAGGTATTTTAACGCAACAAATGTAAACGTTTTGGCAGCTTTTAGTGTGAATAACATTTCAAAACATGACTTCTCGTGTTGAGGTGTCACTGCAATCAGTTGTATGTAAGTGCAGAGGAAGGGAGAGGTCAGACAGATGTGGAGAACCACAACTTAAAACCCTGCATCATATTATTCATGGAGTCAGAGACCAGCGGACTAAAAAGCAAACTGGGGAAAGGCTTTGTTTTTATTTTTGCTGCTAATCAGTGCAGTGGGTTAAGCCCTATCTCTGAATTCCAAGTGCAACAGGAAGACCTGATTAGGTTTCAAAGGAAGTTAGTGGAAATTTGTGGTCACCAAAACCAATCTGCAGCGGCCAGCTTTGACCATCAAGTGAACCTATTGAGAGCATTTTAATAAACCACATCTCATGCATTAAAATAGTGACATGCATTTTATATCTCTATCTGTGGTTAACTGATATTAAAAAGTCATTATTTTTCTGAAAGACGAAAACAATATTCTCCTGCCTTTGCCAGATAAAGCTCTGCTTTGACATAATAAAGGCAGAAACACATCATATTTTCAGGTGGCGTGTGCTGTGTGCTGTTATTCTACGCAATTACAGTTTGAACCAGCTTCAACAAGACATGTGAGTCCACCCAATGCAAACAATGTAACACCAACCACCTCATTTAGGACGCCACATGCAATAGGAAACAGTGTTTGAGTGTATACGAAGAGTTCATTTGAAAAAACAGATTTGATCTGTTTTGATTTAAATCATGTTTTGGTTTGTTTTTGTGCGGTCCAGGCAGCCGATCGGGCCATTATCACACTATTGAACTGACGTTAATCAGGGCTTATCTTCCCATAAGTATGGGCAAGTCAGGGCCTACTCTACCTTTCAGTCAGTTGTTATCAGTCCCCTCAAAAGCCTGCTCCACCTTCTAGCAGGTATAATAGGTTCTTATCAGCCCATTCAATGGATGCTCTCTGTTTCGTTACCTTTCACTTTTTTCCCCCACTATTTAATTTGGTTTAAGCTACAAAACTACTTCTCTTGGGTTTGGGCTAAAAAGTTCCTGGTTAAGCGTTATAAAAGATCATTTTAAAAGTAAATAAATGCATGTAAATTCCTAATGTAAAGTAGTTACGAGGAAAACATTAATACAGTAAGTGGCATAGTTACGTTAGAGATATAAAAACACGATGCACTGAAGTTAAATGATGTTATATAAAGTATAATATAATTTACTTTTGGTTTCACATTG